>NC_057849.1:98925777-99243121 GCF_015237465.2 Chelonia mydas | reverse complement strand
TAAACAGGGCTCAGATCCAGTGTCCACTGAAATCAATGGCAAAGCTCCCACTGATTACAAGAGATCTTATACTGTGTGCAGTTTTGTATCTCAATCTAGAGGGATGCAGCTCACTGAGGTACCCAGGTGGGGTTTTCTCAGATGTTAAAAGGGATCCATCACATCCCTCCTGAAACCCTGGCAACTTCTCCAGTTCTCTGCTGCAGAGCCTGTATTCCAAACCAACATCTTCTGAAAAAGAGCACTGGATGAGCCACCTTTAGAATAATGACAGGTTTCAGAGTAACAGCCGTGTTAGTCTGTATTCGTAAAAAGAAAAGGAGGACTTGTGGCACCTTAGAGACTAACCAGTTTATTTGAGCATGAGCTTTCGTGAGCTACAGCTCACGAAAGCTCATGCTCAAATAAACTGGTTAGTCTCTAAGGTGCCACAAGTACTCCTTTTCTCTTTAGAATAATGGCATCTGCTGTGGGGTCACAGAGGAGTCCCGATAGGATACAAGCAGTAGATCAGGGGTGCCAACTAGGATATTGGGGAAGGGGAGGATTCAGGGGGTACCTAGGATATACTGGATTTAGGTCAGTCAGAAAAATGTAGAGACTAGAGCTGGCCAGAGGCCAACAATTTTGTTTCATGAAGACTTCAAGGTTTCAAAATTTGTTTTCATTCTGAATTGGAATGAAAACCAAACCTTTTGAAAGTTTTCACAAAACAGAATGTTGTTGAAATGCCCATTTTCAGATTGAAAAGTGAGGTCCTCATCCTCCTAACTGACCAGAGAGTCCACATCAGAAACTTTTCCATTAAATAGGTCATCAAAATCGACATCTCTACAGAAAGTTGCTGTTTCAATGAAAACTGCATTTTCAGACCCCAAAAAAGTTGTTAAAAATGTTGTGGCCAATTCTAGTGGAGACCTTTTCTGTAGGAAATTGATGGTTTTTGTGTTGTGGTTCTAACTGGACTTTGTTCTATGTTCCAGTTCTTGTGGATTTGATGTTTGATCCTGAGGCCTCTGTCCATACCATCACCATCCACATCAAGACAGAGCAGGAATCAGACAGTAACGTGTGCAATTCAATGAAAATAGTCTTCTTCCTAGAACTTTATTTTATAATAGTAACATCCAGCAATTAACAAAGTCAACTATTGCCAGCTTTCCTCTGTCAGATCACCACGTCAAAGAAATTGCCTTGTTTGTTTGTTCTTTGGGTAAAAGTTTTCAGTAAAAGTTGGACAATTCAACCAAGAATGTTTACTGATGTTTGTGATGGATGTACCAAACCCACGCTGGGCTAGAAGGGGTTAATAAGGACCTGTGGGCTCAGTCAGCCTTGCCCTACTATACTGGCAATAGGTGTCACACCGAGAGGAGGGAGTTAAAAGGACTGAACCCAGCCCTGTTGGGGCTGACCAGGAAGAAAAGTAGATTGCTGACTCTGACTCAGTGAGAGAAGCCTGGCTGGAGTCAGGATGCTGAGTGGGACTGATGGCAGACAGAGCCTCCATGAAGGAAGGTAGCCCAAGGCAATGGGAAGGAGAGTGGGAAGAAGTGAGTCCTCTAGGATTCTCCATGCTGGGGAGGGGAAGGAGGTGGGGGGGCAGGGGTGTCCTGCAGAGAGCAGGAAAACTCCAGCTGAGTCAGGAACTGCCCTGCCAAGGGAAACAGAGAAACCTCTCCTGCAGCAGAACTCACTGCTTGGGCAGAAGGCACTATGGAGCTCTGCAGTGAGCCTGGGAAGAGACTTAAAGAAAGAGGAGCTGATACCCTGTGAGCCAAGAGGAGTCTGTGGCAGAGGCACAAGATAGGGCAAGGTAGGAGGTGGTCCAGAGAGGCAGCCAGGGGTCTATAGAGTCAGGCCTTGCCTGCTTGTTAAAGGGTCCCTGGACCAGAACTCAGTGGAGAGAGATGGCCTGGGTTCCCCTACTGAAGAAAGTGGAGCTGAAACCTCCTGACAAGGGCTAAGGCCTATTGAAACCCCATGATACCAGAGGTAAGTCAGGAATTGGACCTTAGTTCCAGTGTGAGGTCCATGAACATTTGTTTGTTGGACAGTTGTTTTACCCCAGAATGGGTGGAACTATGTGACCTGGCTGAAGAGCCAAATTGCAAGGAGAAGCAGCCCCTGCAGGGCCAGAGCAGCGGTCAGCAGTGGACACTAAAGGAGGAGAGCCTGCTATACTGTGCTCAGCTGCAAAGGGGCACACCTGTGTGTCACTCACTTACATGTTATATTCAGATTTAACTAGGAAGGGGAAATGATCCACAAAGAACCACAGACGAATCAGACTCTTAACTGGTTCAGTTTTCTACCAAGTTCCAGTGGTTGCATCTAGACTGATTCCACTTAGGTGCCACAGAAGGGACTAGCTCTGTGGCTCTTCTGTTCTCTGAATGAGAGGTGCAGTTTTAGTTAAATGCTAATGCCTTTCTCGTCATTTCAGAGTTTCCTTGCCAAAGTGAACCCAAACTGCTGCAGTAAACTGCCTGATTGAGGAAAAATATTTCAGAAAATAATTCAGATCATTTGTTTTTTCAAATTTGCAGCACCACTTTTTTCATTTTCAGCAATTTTATGAAGATTTTTATTGGAATCATTATCAAAATTAGAAATATTGTTTATTGAAAATTTTGACATTCCCGTCTCCCTAATATAAACTGCTATAACTTCCCAGACTTCTAAACAGTTCAGAATCACAGAAAATCAGGATTTGTCAGCAGCCCGAAAAGTACAATGGGAAGACTTATAAAATTAGCTGTGCAAGTCTGCACATATTTGCCTTTCAGCAGTTATTTGGTTAGTTCCCCTCACTACAGAAATCACTGTTACTCTTCAAAAGGAGTTTTCTGCAGAGATAAACAGGAAGAGGAAAGAACAAACAAGTAACCCTAAAACCAGTCTTAGTTCTTTTTGATTCTAGGTCACTGAATTCATAACTTTAAACACCAGCCAGGGCTAGTGCTCTGTCCCAAATATTTGAGAAGCTTACCCCAGAACTGCCTGCTTAGGTTCTCAGGCATCCATTCTTTATGGCAACTACAGAGGAGCACTGATGTGTCTCAGATTTCTAAACATTATTTCTCATACTTACACTCCAAGGGGCAAGATTGGCAGGAGTCTCCTGACCTCAAAACCATGCTTTTCCATGACCAAGTATCCCAAGTCACCGTTCTTCTGAAGAAAATCATTTAAGTGAGACGCCTATAAAATTAAGGCACCTCCTGAGATGCCCAAGGAGTCAGTATGGAGTCCCATGGGATATGAGTAGGTGTCAGGGAATACATGTGATGTAAGGGGTAGGTAACCATGAAGATTCATGATGTGGGTTTTGGTTTAGGTCACAGGAAGAAGTTTCTGGATTGGGTGACGACTAGTAGGAAATATCACTGCTTAAAGACTCCATTGCTGCAGGTCCATGAACTACTGAAGTCATAGTTTGAGAACCACTCACTTACTATGTAGGGATGTGTGAGGGCATAAATAACTTCCCCTCTTGCATTGAGGTCCTTGCACTCTAAAGTCCTAGCACCCAAAATGGATGTGGGTCTTTATGTTAGTCAGAGTTAAACTGAGTAAAACTTTGTACTTACATCAGTGAGGGATTTTCCTTAGTTGCAGTTAAACATAACTGGTAGGAAAATGGACTCTTGAAGAAGAACTAGAACATTAATTGTGCTTTCACAATCTTTTGTTATTAAGTTCCAGCTTAACCATTAGAATTTGATAGGTGTTTGTTTCTGGTAGCATCACTAAGCTTCATGTGCAATGGTGTATGGGGGGGTATTAGAGACCAACACCCTAGTGAGACCTGCTATAAGCACTGCATCCAGGAAAGCAGATGGAATGTGACAACTGCTCCACTCTTGAAGTGGGTGGAATGTATGCTCCTGTTCATGGGGGCCAGAGATACAGGCACAGATATAGCTCTTTCTTCTCATCACTTTTGGGTGCTAGAACTTCAGTGAGTGCAAGGACTTCAGTGCAAGAGGGGAAGTTCCCCGTGCCCTCACTGCCTTGCAAATTCATGCAGGGGCCAGGGACAATTTACTCTGGTGCCTGTATGAGGGCAGAATGCTATATCAATCTTATTTTTAATAGGGGTGGTTATACTAAATATCAAGTCACCATTTTTAAATTTCCTTCAACAAGCTGCTTTTTCCCCAAAGATCTCCTCACTCTTAGCCTGGTCAGTTATAAAACACTAGCCTTCTACATCTAACAGCAGCTAGTGCTGGAGATCTTTAAAATGGCATTAATAGCCAGAACTAAGTATATCGTGTTTCAGTATATGTATGGGAGGCAGATACTCTCTCCCTCCTGTCCATAAAATCTAGGCATTCTTACATGCATGTCCTTCTAAAAACTATACTCTTCAGTCCTTCCTTTGGAAGTTCTCGATCTTCAGAACAAAAGATAATCTGAGAAGTAATTAACTATTTATCATTCAGCAACAGGATTGTTAGAGAGAACTAGTTCCATGATAAGCATGCATATGAGCTTCCTGAAGTCTCAGTGTGTAGCACACATGAAAAAGAAAGGGACCCTGAGGTCAGAAGCAGATTGCTATTATACATCACCAAGGACGGTATGTCAAGTACCATATTTATGTGTGAAGTGGAAGGGAATTAATGAATACAAGTACAATTCAGACAGTACGTGTTCTCTGGAGCAATACCAGTGACTGATGGCTTGCAATAATCATTGAGCCAGATTTAGATAAGAAATTCTGAACATATTAACATGTTAACTGACTCGTTAACTGTCCCAAGTATAGAGTGCACAACAAAAAGTTTGTACTATTGTTTCCAAGGTTTTTAACAAGCTCTTCATTTTTCTCATAAGCATGTGGGTGTCGAGATGTTGAGCTTTTGCAGGCATTAAGCATGGTATTTAAACCTTGGAATAATAATACAATGTATAATTTTACACAACATGCACTTTAGCGTTCTTTAGGAGATTGAAATAATTTTTTTTTAGGAAACTCACTTGTCAGCACTCGTAATTAGTTATTAGTGCCATCATGTTCTTAGATATCTTCTCCTCCCCCTCCTCTAACAGCCAGATTCTGCCACCCTTACCTTACCTCCATGGAGCAGTACTTTTCTTGATGGGTAGTCCTATTGACATCAGTGGTACTAGACACTACTCCAAGGAGGTAAGGGTGGTAGGATATGCCACAAAAGGGCTATATATCCTGCTGTATCACAAGGTTCACTGGGCCTTTAAGAGGTTCAGGTCCAAACTCTGACCTGTGCCTGGTTCCCACCTCCTCCTGATCACATAATTCAGAGAGCAGATGATTTCAAACCAGGCCTGCTGGAAAATATAAGAGGCCCCCAGTTCTTAGCAGAGGGAGAACTAACAGGAGCAGCACTACATTTGGGAAGCTGTCCTGGAACTGGTGAAGGACTGTTTGTGGCTCTGGGCTGAGTGGGAGCTTAGCAGAAGAAGCAAGAAAAGAGGCAAAGAAAGCCTGACCAGCAATAGGCACTGGAGGAAATGACTAGGAGTCAGCGGAGCAGGACAGTCCTAGGTTGAGAGCAGACTGCTGCCCATGTTTTAGGAGTCCAGTGCTAGAGTCTGTAGCAGAGGATGTCTCAACAGTGCCACCTACAGAGATGGAATGGGCATACTGCACCTATAGGGAAAGAACTAGTGAGTTTGAGGAGGGCTGATAAAGATCTATTTTGTTTTTTGTCTGTATTCTTTTAATTTGGTCTGGGCAGCCAGGATTCTTACTTTGCCAAGGTCAAATCAACAAACCCCAAATCATTTGTTCAGCCAGAGGAGACACTATGGGGTAGAGTGAGATGAAACTGATGCAGTAGACAACTCCTGATGCTGGACCAGGTAAGCTACTTTTACATCCTCCCTTTCGTCCTGCATTTACTTGAGTAAGGCAAATCTTGCTTTTAACTTTGCAAAATATTTTCTGCAAAATCAAAAGGCAGTGTCACATCAAGGTTGTACAATAGTTTGTTGCCAATTTTCAGTGAATCTTAAAAAATGTGTCATCCCTTAAAAACAGTGTGCCAGTTACACAATTTAGCTGGAAAGCCAGTTGCAAACAAATGTCTGAAAGAACAAAACTGTTTTCCACTTTACTACTGGAGAGCAGGTGTTTCGCTAAGTAGAAAACTGGATATTTTTGAGATCCTGCAAAATTTACTATATTTAATGGTGAAGAAAATAAGAGGAATGGAAGAAGCTGGTGATGGGAGAAGAGGGAAGGAAGACTAAACAGACAAATAACCATTTTGATTAGAGTAAATTATTTCAGAGGGAGATGAGCCTCTTGAATATACTGCTAACATTTTTTTAAAAAAAAGCAAAGGACAAAACAGGTGGGAGACAAGTGAGGGAAATGGAAAAATATGGCTTTCCTATTCTCAACTCTGCACTGAGCCATAAGTGTCTAAACAGACCACAACAGATTAATCCACAGAATTTTAGGCCCCAATTCTCTCTACTCAGGTGTAAAACAGAAATAAATCCACTGACCTGAACAGAAATTTCCATGGGCTGTCTTTTGAGCAGTGTTTTTGTGGTGGTTGTCTTCTTTGTAGAAGAAAGCATAATGCATGCCTGGACTACTACAGGCCTCACACTGAGACCTACCCATTGATTTTTTCATGTGAATAAGGCTTCTTCTAATCAGTGGTACATTAAAATTATATGTAGCCAATTTATATGGCAGAACAGCAGTGAATCATGCTGCAAACTAGGAATTACGAAGCAATGGTAACTGATTATGAAACTATTTGAAAACATTCAGTCCTATTAAAATAGGACTATGTGGCAGAGTATGCACACCCCGTACCCCTCAGGGGTAGATCGTGGTTGCTCTGACACCGCAGTTAGTCTACTAGACTGTCCTGGGCCTCACAACAGTGCCACCCAATGGCCAGTCAAAGTGGCCCTTAGGTTCTGGGTTGCATGGCCTAATGGCCCAAAACAATATGGCTGAAATGAGTGCAGGGCAGCATGGCCTAGAGGCCAGAGTCAATGTGGCAGCCCTCAAGGGCAGGGCAAAGTGGTCTAATGGCCAAATCCATGGCCATCGCTAAGAGGGGGTGACAACAGGGTAGAGGGATCTGGGCCCACTCAACTCCACTGGGTCCTGACTCAGGGCCCTAACAGTGGCAGAGTGATCCACCACTGCATCAACAGGGAATCCAACTACAACGCACTGACCTTACCCAGGTGGGAGATACCACTCACTCCACCTCTCTGGGTCACTTCATGCCAGGCTTCCTTAAACTGCAGTCCATATGACCTCAGGATCTCCAGGCTCCTTGGTGCTGGTAATTCCCTGGGACTCCAACCAGTCAGCTGTAGTTAACAGGTCTCTGGAATCTCCAGCTCCCACAGGCAAGTGCTGTGACAACTCCTGGGCTGGAGCCTCCACCAAACATCCTTCCTCCTTGGCAGTCAGCCCAGACTGAGCTGGGCTGCTCTCCTTTATACCAGCACAGCAGTTGGAGCATGCCCAGCACTGTCTGAGGGGAGGAACTTCCTCCGCCCATAGTGTGGGATTAACCCTTTCCAGCCTAGTGTGGGGTATGCACACCCCACCCTAGGCAAACACAAAGCAAATATATATAATTTATGCATATTATTATTTGTAGTGTAGCAGAGACATATCGCCAAATACTGTCTGAAATCTCTAGACTGTGCAAGAAGTTTGTGATGATAGAAGCAGTAGTTAGTTGAACCTCGGGTGATCAGACAGCAAGTGTGAAAAATTGGGACAGGGAGTGGGGGTAATAGGAGCCTATATAAGAAAAAGACCCCAAAATCGGGACTGTCCCTATAAAATCAGGACATCTGGTCACACTAGTTGAACCAGCTCCTGACTTAATTTCAAGGGACTTGCATTCATACTTCTGAGGTAAATGGAGCATAGCCTCAGAATTTCATATACCACGTAAGTCAATGCAAGGAGGGGAACTTCACATTTGCTGCTATCTCTTCTAAATAGTTTTCTGTCTTGAGCCCTGTCTACACTATAATAAATAATGCTCACAATGGAGGCCAGCAAACGGTGCAGCTGAGCTGATGCTAAACATGGTTTAGTTGCAAAGGTAAAGGAGGACAAACCATGCCTGGACAATTTTTCTCTTGGCTGCCCAGAATTTCATCCTCTATGTATCTCCAGATATAACTTTTGGTGAAACACTCTTCTTGAGACTGAGAAAAGGAGAACCTATGCTTCACCAGGCTATTAAAAATCAATAATTCTGAACAAATCTAGAATTCATGTATGTCATTTTTAAAGGATTAAATACATGGCAATATTTTTCTTGACTTATTCATCACTGCAGCGCCTTTAAAATGCTACAGTATAAGGCTGATATCTGCATGGTGCCAGGCCGCCTGTAAACACAAATTTCTACAATAATGAAAAAAGAAAAGGAGTACTTGTGGCACCTTAGAGACTAACAAATTTATTTGAGCATAAGCTTTCATGAGCTACAGCTCGCTTAAGCTAACATGACTAACATGGCTGCTACTCTGAAACCTACAATAATGAAGACCTTTCCAAAGTTTCCCATGCCTTTTGTCCTCTACTGAACTGTTTTATCTGCTATGTAATGTATTTTCCCTATCTTCACATAGTGTTTAACTCTGTAATATTAACAGGATTGTTTTGTGTCTTATTTATAGAAATTGAAAGAAACAGAAAAGCCCCTATCGTAGGCTTTTGGCTCCCCGACATTTAATTGAAAGACATTCAAATGCTACAACAAAACATTAACTTCGGCAGGTATCCCAGCTTCCCTACCATAAAGAAATCCAAGTCAGGAAATAATTCAAATGATATTCCAGTCTCTGTAAGATCTCCATCACCCACCCAAGAGTAACTGTAAAACCTATGACACTAATTATTTTTGTTGTTCATTATACTGTTGCCACCAAAACAAAGTAGTGAGCTGAGGTATTTTAAATAACCAAGCTATTCATTGCCCCCATTGCCATGGGGCAGGTCACACATAACTGATGATTTGTCGGAAATGTGACAGTGGAATTGTCCTCTGACCTTGGCTTCTCAAATCGTTAATACCATTGGTGGCCCTGATTAAAGTCCTGGTTTCTGAGCCCCTAATAGGTACTGTGACTGCTGCTGCTCATTACGTTGTTGCATAGTCATGGGAGACAGAGGCTACTGTCAGATTTGACTTTCTTCTTAGCCTTGCTTCTTGCGGACCAGATACAACTGCCATTGAAGTCAATGGAAAGATTCCCACTAACTTCATTCCTTATTGCAGTAAAACTCCCTTTCATTTCCATGGGAGTTGTGCTGGAGTAATGACTGCAGATCTGAACCCAAATTATTTGTCCTCTTGAACTAACTTATTGTAAGTTTATTTCCATTTCAGTTAATAAATAAAGAAGAATAAGCAAACCCTCTCCAATACCTCTGTGCAATCTGGTCCTACAGCCTGGTATCTACTTTACATAATTAACCTTGTACACTGCAGCAAATCACCACTGTTGATCACACTGGTGCAAATCATTTGCAAATTCATTGGAATCAGTGGAGTTACTCAAGTGTAAAACTGGTGTACATTAGATCAGAATCAGGTTCATTGCTTTTATTTTTCTGTTGACGTCCTATTTCTAAGCTAATTACCAAGGTTACTGTGAAAAGATTTTTTTCTCCCTCTGACTCCATTGTCCATCTATGTCAGATGAAGGGCAGGGGACACTGGATGTGGTTTAATTAGGCTGCAACTTTATTACTAAATGTCAGGGAGTACATGACAGATAAAAGTGTACAGTGCAGGTAATTCTGTAATTGTTTACATATACCTGGAGGGGGGATCCTGTCAGCCAGGTCCCCCACTAACCTGCTGCTGGCCCCTTGCCATCCCCCCCCCCCCGAATGAGGGTTAAGGGGGGATATAAAAGAGGAGGTTGGCTTGGTGCCATACGAGTCATAGAAGCCCAGACACCCCCGACCCCCCAAATTTCCACTCCTTTAAAGAATACCTCCTTTAAATTCTTTCCCAATCCATTTTATCTGATGTGTAGCTAGATGCCAAGTGGGATTATCAAAAATACCTAGATGCCTAACTCCTACAATGAGAACTAGGCACCTCGGTGCTTTGAAGTCCCACTAGGTGCCTATCTGCATCTTTAGGTGCCTAAATACCTCTAAAATCTGGCCCTAAATATCTCAGGTTTGCCGTATGGACCAAATTAAAAACTTGTCTAAAATGGTCAGTTGAAATCACTAGGGTTACGCCTACAAGTGTCAAGGTAGAATTTGCCCCCCTCAGTACTGCTCCAATAGACCACCTTACCATGTTGTGCTTTTTATAAATAAACGTCAACTTGCCAGGACTGCAAAGGGCTTGGTTCATTATGTCTGCTTCAAAAAAAAAAAAAGAGATGATACTTAACACAGTGGTACAGAGAAGCAGAGCATGCAATGGGTCACATTATTTTGCTCATACTTCTCACCTAAAACTTTTATTTATCATTTTGAACTGCCAACTTTGTCTCTTTCTATTAGGTTGAAGTGAGCACTTCTCTACAATAGTGACCAGACTTTTTTTTTTTTTTGAAGCAAAAAGATGACTTGAGAGATTGGTTACCAAGGTCTACTCATAACCTCAGGGAATTAGATGTCTATCTTGCATTTTGTAATGCCCTAAAGATGTAATTATTGTACCCTAGCCACACAATTTATTATGGTTTGTGATAGACCCAGGCCAGTTGGGTACAGCAGAGTAGTAGAAAACAGATAATACTGGCCACTGGATAATCAGTTTTCTGTTCCCTGACTGACCAGAGCAGGGTCTGCTCCAGGCCAATGAGAACACCTGACTCCAATTAGCCTGCAAAGGGTCAGGTGAGGCAGTTAAACTAATGTGAATACCTGACTCTAATTAAGGCCCCTCTGATACTATAAAAGGGCTCACTCCAGGCTGGTAGAGAAGAGCCAGGAGAGGGGAAGTGTGGCTGAAAGGCTGGTTAATGAACACACCCTCAAGCCACTGAAAAGGGAGCCCTAAAGTAAGGGTGAAGAAGAGAGAAGCGGGAGAGCTGTGGGGAAGTGGCCCAGGGAAATGTAGCAGCCTGTCAGTGTAAGGTTAGCTGCCAACAGCTGCTACCATTAGGGTCCCTGGGCCTTTACCCGGAGTAGAGGGCGGGCCTAGGTTCCCCCCAACCCGCCACTACTGAAACACCTCCTGGGAGGGGAAGACAGGCCCCTGTCAGGACAGGAAATGAAACTGTACTGGAATAAGCCCCTAGGGACAACA
The DNA here is from genome assembly GCF_015237465.2 of Chelonia mydas. Taxonomy (NCBI): domain Eukaryota; kingdom Metazoa; phylum Chordata; order Testudines; family Cheloniidae; genus Chelonia; species Chelonia mydas. The sequence continues at coordinate 99,231,848 of NC_057849.1, read as the reverse complement.
GAGACTGTGGGAGTTCTCTCACCAACCTCCTTGCTGGCTTATGATGAAAAGGGCTCAGTAGACTGTAGCCCTAGCCCTAGAGAAAGAAGGGCTGTGTGGAGGGTCGCAGTGAGCCTCTGAGGCTAGCATAAACTGCCTGGAAGCATGGGACCCATGGGGACCAGGTCGGAGCTCTGCCACAGGTTATTAATGAAGCAATAATTCATATACAGAATTATAAAGTTGCATCCGAAAGTAGAATCTTACAGTATAAACATCAAGTTTATAAATAATTTGATTTAGCTCAATAATTATGGACTTTAAAACTTGCAAACTTTAAACACATGGTAGTTAATGGTTGACAGGATCAAGCTTTCTATATGATTAAATTAAGACATTTATTTTAACAGTACTCAGTAGGTGTGTTATCATGGACTGTCAGTTATAAACCCCAATTTTAATGGTCCCATACACAATAAAAAAATCCCATGGAGGAAAAGCTTGGCCTATTAAATTCATAGACAGGGAGAGAATTTCATTGTAAAATGCTTTTTAAAAGCCACTGGAGAAACAATTTCTGAGATTTTTTTTCTCCCTTAATTTAAAAAAAAGCTTAATTAAAAAAAAACTTTCTAGACAATAGCTGGAGTTTGCAATAAGGACCACCCTTATTGCAAGAAAGGATCTTTCTTTTTAGAAGTAAAAGAAGGTTTAAAAACATAGGGCTATTTTAAACAATCTAAAAGTATTGCAAATCTTCTCAGTGATGATGTATTATGGCTAAATGTAATCCACAGACTATAAAGTGCTGGCATGCAAAGTTTGCCTGGATATAACACTTGAGTGCTGCAATCTTACCTTGCACTACAAACTACAGTAAATTTTACTCCAATAACGGGCCCTACTGTTAATCTGAGTTTTACCAACAGAAGTGATTAGGAACAAGATCAAGTCAAAGTATATAATTTATAGAGCTGCATGTGTGTGTGTGCACACACTCAGAGTCGCACAGGTAGTTCAAATACAATATTGGGCCCTAAATGTACTAATGGCATTTTGTGAGGTGTTAAAATTCCATTTTAGAAAAAAAGATCTAATATCCACTGTGGCTAAAGACGGTTACTATTAAAGAATATTTATTCATGTCCAAATCTGTCTTTACTAACACTGAAAGCAATTTCCTTGGTCCAATATCTGTTCGATTGGAATGCAAGCCCTGTTAACTTTAATGAATTTGCACAGGCTGCAAATACGCAAATAGTTTTTAAGAAAAATTCAGTAAATATTGCAAAAATGAATCCCATGAACCTGCCTTTTTTTCTTACCTGATTAATTTATTGTAGTCTTCAGTAGTCTGCAAGGCTAAGGTATGATAAGTAGAGAGCTTTGTAGAAGGTCATCTGTGAGATCTGAGTTTTTTTTACCTCAACCTTGAATCCTTTACACTCTGAAAATGAATAAGGAAACACTGTCATGCCATCTCCTAGCATGGGATTTAAATGGAGTCCTAAATAACTAGAAAACACACTCTAGGTAGTAATATTTTCTTATCTTTAAATGAGGTATCAGGGTCAGTGTGGTTGTGTGGACTAGTCCCACTCCCCCGCCCCCCACTACACACACCCCTTTTATTAAAGAGGCAATTGAATCCTCCCTACCTCTAATAAAGGCTAAGGATGGTTGACTAATGCTTTGACATTCAGGACCACATTTAAAATGAAAGACCTAAGGAAAGGTGGACCCACTGAATTGCCAGGAATAGGCACCTGCAATCCTATCCATGTGTAAAGGACACCGCGTGCCTTCCTCCCCACCTCCGCAACCTACAGGGAGGAACCACTGGACCCAGGCAACGAATGATAAAACAGGGATGGGAGTGAGGTGATAGGGTCAAAATCAGGGAACCAGAGGGAGATACTGAGCAGAGAACCACAGGCAGCACCCACTGCTCTTCAAAGGCATCCAGTGAGCCAATGGACACCGCCCAGATGAACTCTGCCTAGATATGTGACCTGAGGGAGGAGCAGAAACAGGTCCCACAGTTGCAGAGCAACTCCCCATCCAGCTTCCTCCTCCTGTTGTGTGGGATGACCACCTTGGCAAGCACCAGGAGGACAATGATGAGAGGTCTCAAGACTTCATGGGGCCATGGATGGGGTATGCAAATATCAGGAGGTGCAGGGAAAAGTGCAGTCAGAACCCGAGGAGAAGATTCTGGAGGAGCTGGAAAAGGGGTTGAAACCTGGTGCACTTGAAGTAGAAGTGTGCCAGGGTCTCCCTCACACTGCAGAAAGGGCAAGTGTTGGAAAGGGGGGTGAACCATACCAGGTACATGCCTGTGCTCATAGCTCCACAAAGGAGCAATCAACTAATATCCCCAGTGGGCCAGGGGACCAGGGTAGGATACAGGAAAGCAGTCCGCTGGCTCTCACTCAATGAGAGAAGCCTGGCTGGAGTCAGGATGCTGAGTGGGACTGCTGACAGACAGAGCTTTCCTGAAGGACAGTAACCTGCAACAAGGAGCCCAAAGCAGTTGGGCAGGAGAGTGGGAGGAAGTGAGTCCACCTAGGATTCTCCCTGCTGGGGGAGGAGTGGAAGCATGGGGCAGAAAAACGTCAGCTGAGTCAGGAACTGCCCTGGCAGGGAAACAGAGAAAACTCTCCTGTAGTAGAACTCACTGGGTGGGCAGACAGCGTTAAGAAGTTCTGCAGTGAGCCTATGGAAGACGTTTGGAGAGGGAGGAGTTGATATACCTTGAGCCTGGGAACAAGCTGTAGAAGGTAGGAAGCGGTACAGGAAGGCAATCCGAGATATGCATAGTTAGGCCTTGACTACTTATTACTGGATCCGTGGACTGGAACCCAGGGGAGAGGGACAGCTTGGGTTCCCCTACCAGCCCACGCTGGAAGGTGAAGTGGAAATCCCCTGATAAGGGGTAAGAACTATTGAAACCCGCTGATAACATGGGTAAGGACTAGTGAGTCTGGGGTCTGGAGGTCGAAGGACGATTGTTTGTTGGACTACTGGTTTACTTCTGAAGGGGTGGGACTATATGTGACCTGGCTACAGGGTTAACTTGTAAGTAGAAGCAGAGGACCACAGGGCCAGAGTGAAGCTGTCAGAAGGTGTCCCTAAGGAAGAAAGCCTGCCCAGCCAGCAGGGGCCATGTAGGCTGGTGATTTGCATGTTCACAGCGTTTGACAGAACACTTCAGGTGAATAGGTACACTTGCAGGAAAAGGTAGAATTACAGGGAGAAATTTAAGGTAACCTCCAAAGTTAGGTTATGTTCTGACAGTTTAAATGAAGCAGTGTTTTTGTCCAGTCCAGCAGAAATTCATTTACATACTACACCATTCTCCTCACCCAAGAAATCTTTTTTATGTACCAGTACAAGCTGTTATGTATTCCTCAACCCTCATTGAATAGCAGAATCGGGCCTTTGTTGATAAGCATACAGGGATACATAAACCTCCTATAGCTGGATTCAAAATCAGGCATTCTAATCTCAGTTATGCCATTGTAGGAGAACTCCATTGAAGCCAATAGGCAAAATTCTGCATTCATGTCAATGAAAAATGGAGTAACTCAACTGAAGCCTACGGAATTACATGATGGAAAACCATTGTGAGATCAGTATCAGGCCTTGATACAGTGGTCTCTTCGCCCCTAAAGAGCTGAGTAGTAGACAAAAACTAACAGACTCTAAGTCAGAGTCTCTTACAACTTGTTAAATCCCTTTTCACACCATAATGGGTGGTGGTGGAGACCAGCATCACAAACCAAAAATTATCATGATTGCTTGATGCATTGTTACTGCAAAACATTATTGTCATGGGAACATGGGAGTTAGTTTACTATTCTTCTGCTCTACTTTCATTATACCAATTTTCTCCCTAAAATATCAATCAAACAGGGAAAATAGAAGGCTCTCTGAGCCAAACAAATGCAATCTTCAAATACTGTAATTAGAAAACGCCCTGCAGATTTGGAAGAAAGAAGGGGAAAAGAAGAAACTACATATGGCAATACAACTTCTGTGATTTGGATCATATTCCATAAGAAGATACTTGGTATTCTTATGAGAATCAAGTGTTCTAGTCTACAGAAATCAAAGTGTGTGTTTTGTGGGGGAGATAGAAATATCTATAATAAATACACTTGTGTAGCTCCCTTCATTCAAAAGAACCAGAGTCGCACACTGCTGGACAGTTTGTGCTACAATGCACTGTGCTTTTTAGCAGTCCTAGCACCATCCTAAAAGGAGGTAAGGAAAGGGGTAAAAACCTAACTAAAACTAGAATGGAAAACGTGATGGGAGGTGATGTTCGATCATAATTGTCCGCTATTAAATCCTGTTCTTGTTGTTATGCTCATGTTATCCAGATTATTAGTTATGAGGGGGAATCCTATTTAAATAAAGCTTTAGTGACTGCTTATCCAAGCTCTGCTTAAGCAGTGCTCCTTTTATTTTAATAATGAGTGTTCTGGAGGTTTTAGGCTTGCAGAACAGGAGTCTTGAAGTGGCTTTTAATAAATGATCAGCCAGTTTACATATTAACATGCAAAATGATAATGGATCATAGTTTTAGAATGAAGTGTCGGGTGTCTTAATGGCTAAGAACAGATTTCCGCACGGTTCTCTAACTAGAAAATATCCATTGCTGAAAAGTTTGAATGCTGACAGATAATTCATCACTTGTATTTTAACTCTGGGTCAGTTGTCTGGAAAAAAGAAGCTTTTAACAATTCCGTAGTTTAAAAAAAAAAAAATCAAGAAGCTAAGTTACCCATGGTCTAGACTAGGGATCGGCAAGCTTTGGCACGCGGCACATCAGGGATAGCCGCTGGCAGGCCGGGACGGTTTGTTTACCTGCGGCATCCACAGGTTCGGCCAGTCACAGCTCCTACTGGCCATGGTTCACCGTTCCAGGCCAATGGGGGCTGCGGGAAGCATTGCAGGGCCAGGGATGTGCTGGCCACTGCTTCCTGCACCCCCCATTGGCCTGGGACGGCGAACCACGGCCAGTGGGAGCTGCGATCAGCCGAACCTGCGGATGCCGCAGGTAAACAAACCGTTCCGGCCTGCCAGCAGCTTTCCTTTTTGGGCCACATGCCAAAGGTTGCCGATCCCTGGTCTAGAATTTACATTGTTCAATCAATAGGCTTGGAAAATAGATATTTTAATTTAGTAAATATATTTACTATGGGTCATAGCAACTGATTACACATACACGATGGATAAAGAATTCTTTGCCTGTATGACATAGGAATCAGAGATTAACTTGGACATAAACGTTTGTTTGGTTTTTTTTGTGAAGCTATAGGAAAAATAGTGGGAAGGTAAACTCAACCGGACAAGCAGAAGGAAAACTGGCTCAGAGGACAATTAATGGGAAGCAGTGCCTTTCACCTCTAGGTCATTGGTTCAAAACCAGTCCCATCAGCTGTGACTGAAAATCAATACTATTTTACACTGTTCAATGATTTTGTGGTCTTAGTCCAGGTCCTAGCTGACAGGTGTCTGCAGTACAAAGACCACCATCACCATTAATGCTCTTGTTGGTGATTTATGAGAGACTGAAGGAGAGTGAGTTGCTCTCTCACTCCTTAATGTAGTTCTTCCTCAGGAATGAGGCACTATGGGAGCTGGGGTGATTTGGACAATATTATATTATTACTGTCCATACTATGTCTAATCTTTGGGAAAAGACACTTCCGTTCAAAAGCTGTCAAACCAGGTATGATATTAGATCATATTGTAGTAGGGATTATTAGTTACATCAATTAAAAAAATATTTTTGTTTTGGAAAGGCTACTGCCTGTGTCAATTACTTTAACAGAAAGCTCTGTCCATGTCCTTAATGTTTCCTTAGCAATCCCGGGAACTTTTACCTCGGGAAGAACAGACTAAGGAGGCAATAGGCAAGTTATCGCAGCAGCGTCCCAAAATCCATTTGTCGGGGTAACAGAGGAAAGAGGGTAGAGGAGCAAAGCTTGGATGACGCCTTCTAACTAATTGGTGCTTGCTGCAGCAAAGAATTCAAGTGGAGGAGCCACAGTATAAGACCTTCATACCAGCCATCAGTACAGCTGGGAAAAACACTTCGGTAAAATAGTAAATTTGCTGGAAAATGCTGTTTCAGGGCAACTGAAGCTATTCAAGAATTCAGGTCAAATTCAATAGTTTTGGCTGAGTAAAAAATTAGATTTTTTTTTCAAAAAAGTCAAAATAGTTTTTGACATTTTTGAAACCATTTTGACATTTTGTTTTGCAATGAACTCTTTTGTTTCAAAATGATTCAAATCAACACTTAATTTGAAAGTGAAAAAGCTGAAACAAACTCTTAGTTTGAAAAGAACCACGTTTCGGGGGCATCTTTGGTTTGGTCACCAAACAGCCAAATCAATTATTTGCTCAGCTCTACCTGTGAGTGACCAGGGCGGGGAACATGATGGCTGGGCAGTTCTCTTAGCACTAGCAACTCTCAGTATGACTCTGGTTTTTTGGCTGAGTTAGAATGCTGAACACACTACCTTGAGAGGCCAAACGCTGAGGGAGTGTGGGCCAGGTTCAATAGCTCACAGACTAATAAGGAAATCACCTGCACCAGACATAAAGGGAGAATGAAGGCTGTGATGAAAAATTAGGTTTAGGACGACAACATGGTTGTCTGGAAAGAATGTAGATCAGTGGAGAATCTGAGATATATATATATATATAGGAGTTTTCTTGGGACCCTTGGTGACTCCAGGCACTAATTAATATGCCTCCAGCTCTGGATAGAAGGATTTCTTTGGCTGGGATATTTTGCAGGGAGGGAGTGAAAGGAGTTGCTGTTAAAGAAAATTAACAAATGTATGAGTGTTTATGCTAGAATTATTATACTGGACATTTATCTTAAGGGTGTTTTTTTTTAAAAAGGACCGATTTGCCTATATATTCGTTTCTTTGCACAAATATGTTCTCATAATAGTAGCACGTTTATTAACATTGTATTTAAACTATCAGCTGACATTCTCAATATGATAGACAAGGTAGGTGAAGTAATGTCTTTTACTGGACTGATTCTGATTTCACTCTGACTTCCTTCTCCAAACCCGAAGATGAGCTGTGTGTAGCTTGAAAAGCTCACACCTTTTATCAACAGAAGTTGGTTCCCTAAAAGATATCACCTCACCTACCTTGTCTCTCTCAATCCTGGGACCAACACAGCTACAACACGGTAATTCTCAACTTGGTCTTTTAATGATGCAACAGTTTTCCTAATGGTTAGTATAATTTATTTCTTTTAAAAATCTTTAACTTTTATCTTTAAATGGAGTGTTTAAATCCAGCACCAACTAGGTGGATTTTATGAGAGGGTTATTAAAATACATGAAACATATGACAGGTTTCAGAGTAACAGCCGTGTTAGTCTGTATTCGTAAAAAGAAAAGGAGTACTTGTGGCACCTTAGAGACTAACCAGTTTATTTGAGCATGAGCTTTCGTGAGCTACAGCTCACTTCATCGGATGCATAGCATATCGTGGAAACTGCAGAAGACATTATATACACACAGAGACCATGAAACAAAACTTCCTCCCACCTCACTCCCCCGCTGGCAACAGCTTATCTAAAGTGATCATCAAGTAGAGCCATTTCCAGCACAAATCCAGGTTTTCTCACCCTTCCCCCCCCGCCCCCCCCCATACACATACAAACTCACTCTCCTGCTGGCAACAGCCCATCCCCCTTTGAAACCCCTCTTTATAATGCGCATGATAATCAAGGTGGGTCACCTCCAGCACTAATCCAGGTTTTCTCAACCCCCCCCACCCTCCCCTTTTCCAAAAACCACACACACAAACTCATTCTCCTGCTGGCAACAGCTCATCTTACAATGTGCACAGCAATAATCCAAGTTTAACCAGAACGTCTTGGGGGGGGGGTTTGCAGGAAAAAAACAAGGGGAGACAGGCTACCTTGCATAATGACTTAGCCACTCCCAGTCTCTATTCAAGCCCAAATTAATAGTATCCAATTTGCAAATGAATTCCAATTCAGCAGTTTCTCGCTGGAGTCTGGATTTGAAGTTTTTTTGCTTTAAGATAGCGACCCTCATGTCTGTGATTGCGTGACCAGAGAGATTGAAGTGTTCTCCGACTGGTTTATGAATGTTATAATTCTTGACATCTGATTTGTGTCCATTTATTCTTTTACGTAGAGACTGTCCAGTTTGACCAATGTACATGGCAGAGGGGCATTGCTGGCACATGATGGCATATATCACATTGGTGGATGTGCAGGTGAACGAGCCTCTGATAGTGTGGCTGATGTTGTTAGGCCCTGTGATGGTGTCCCCTGAATAGATATGTGGGCACAGTTGGCAACGGGCTTTGTTGCAAGGATAGGTTCCTGGGCTAGTGGTTCTGTTGTGTGGTATGTGGTTGTTGGTGAGTATTCGCTTCAGGTTGGGGGGCTGTCTGTAGGCAAGGACTGGCCTTTCTCCCAAGATTTGTGAGAGTGTTGGGTCATCCTTCAGGATAGGTTGTAGATCCTTAATAATGCGTTGGAGGGGTTTTAGTTGGGGGCTGAAGGTGACGGCTAGTGGCATTCTGTTATTTTCTTTGTTAGGCCTGTCCTGTAGTAGGTGACTTCTGGGAACTCTTCTGGCTCTATCAATCTGTTTCTTCACTTCCGCAGGTGGGTATTGTAGTTGTAAGAATGCTTGATAGAGATCTTGTAGGTGTTTGTCTCTGTCTGAGGGGTTGGAGCAAATGCGGTTGTATCGCAGAGCTTGGCTGTAGACGATGGATCGTGTGGTGTGGTCAGGGTGAAAGCTGGAGGCATGTAGGTAGGAATAGCGGTCAGTAGGTTTCCGGTATAGGGTGGTGTTGATGTGACCATCGTTTATTAGCACTGTAGTGTCCAGGAAGTGGATCTCTTGTGTGGACTGGACCAGGCTGAGGTTGATGGTGGGATGGAAATTGTTGAAATCATGGTGGAATTCCTCAGCCTGGTCCAGTCCACACAAGAGATCCACTTCCTGGACACTACAGTGCTAATAAACGATGGTCACATCAACACCACCCTATACCGGAAACCTACTGACCGCTATTCCTACCTACATGCCTCCAGCTTTCACCCTGACCACACCACACGATCCATCGTCTACAGCCAAGCTCTGCGATACAACCGCATTTGCTCCAACCCCTCAGACAGAGACAAACACCTACAAGATCTCTATCAAGCATTCTTACAACTACAATACCCACCTGCGGAAGTGAAGAAACAGATTGATAGAGCCAGAAGAGTTCCCAGAAGTCACCTACTACAGGACAGGCCTAACAAAGAAAATAACAGAATGCCACTAGCCGTCACCTTCAGCCCCCAACTAAAACCCCTCCAACGCATTATTAAGGATCTACAACCTATCCTGAAGGATGACCCAACACTCTCACAAATCTTGGGAGAAAGGCCAGTCCTTGCCTACAGACAGCCCCCCAACCTGAAGCGAATACTCACCAACAACCACATACCACACAACAGAACCACTAGCCCAGGAACCTATCCTTGCAACAAAGCCCGTTGCCAACTGTGCCCACATATCTATTCAGGGGACACCATCACAGGGCCTAACAACATCAGCCACACTATCAGAGGCTCGTTCACCTGCACATCCACCAATGTGATATATGCCATCATGTGCCAGCAATGCCCCTCTGCCATGTACATTGGTCAAACTGGACAGTCTCTACGTAAAAGAATAAATGGACACAAATCAGATGTCAAGAATTATAACATTCATAAACCAGTCGGAGAACACTTCAATCTCTCTGGTCACGCAATCACAGACATGAGGGTCGCTATCTTAAAGCAAAAAAACTTCAAATCCAGACTCCAGCGAGAAACTGCTGAATTGGAATTCATTTGCAAATTGGATACTATTAATTTGGGCTTGAATAGAGACTGGGAGTGGCTAAGTCATTATGCAAGGTAGCCTGTCTCCCCTTGTTTTTTTCCTGCAAACCCCCCCCCAAGACGTTCTGGTTAAACTTGGATTATTGCTGTGCACATTGTAAGATGAGCTGTTGCCAGCAGGAGAATGAGTTTGTGTGTGTGGTTTTTGGAAAAGGGGAGGGTGGGGGGGGGGGTTGAGAAAACCTGGATTAGTGCTGGAGGTGACCCACCTTGATTATCATGCGCATTATAAAGAGGGGTTTCAAAGGGGGATGGGCTGTTGCCAGCAGGAGAGTGAGTTTGTATGTGTGTGTGTGGGGGGGGGGAAGGGTGAGAAAACCTGGATTTGTGCTGGAAATGGCTCTACTTGATGATCACTTTAGATAAGCTGTTGCCAGCGGGGGAGTGAGGTGGGAGGAAGTTTTGTTTCATGGTCTCTGTGTGTATATAATGTCTTCTGCAGTTTCCACGATATGCTATGCATCCGATGAAGTGAGCTGTAGCTCACGAAAGCTCATGCTCAAATAAACTGGTTAGTCTCTAAGGTGCCACAAGTACTCCTTTTCTTTTTATGAAACATATGGTCTCTCCAGCTCCCAGTACACCGAGAATTAGTCAAAAACTAAACACTACCATCTAACCACTATCAGAACATGTGGTTCAGTTAGCAATCTTGGCCCAGGAGCATCTTGGGACTGATTTAGCACAAAAAATGCAATCTTTTCCTCACCCCAATCTTATCTCTGTAGGTCACACTGCAAACGTGAGGCAAAATAGAAGAATGAAGTCTGTCCTCTATATTGCTCTCAGTCCCTTACTTTGTATTTCTCTCAAGCTCGTCTCTGCTTCCAAATTAACAAATTGCTTTCAGAGACTGGGAAATCTATTACCTGAATTTATATTGGCTTTTGGAATCATAGGAATCTATAAATGTTCTTGCACTGATGAGACAAATACTAGAGAGCAATATAGACACACAGCGCTGAAAGCCTTTCCTAATTCAAATGTCATCCTGGAAAGCCTTTCCTAATTCAAATGTCATCCTGGCAACAAAGACACACTTTTGAATAGTCTGTGGGAAAGGAGGAGCACTAGCATTGGAGTAGAACCTTGCTTTCTTACTCACCGTCCTGGCTAACTCCTAAGCAGTCTCGTGTTTCTTTATGAATGGAATTGGAGGCAAGACCAAAGTGTGGTCTTACACTTTTCATCTCCCTGTTTATTTTGGGATACCAGCACTAAAAGGGAGGCACAATGGGATGAAAGCTCCACTGCTATAAGTGGCCGTAACTCCTCTGGGCCAAACTATTCTCTAAATTATACAGTTGTAAATCTGCTGGATTATTATTCAAATGAATCACTTTGGATTTATGCCAGCGTAACTGCAAAAATAGAACTTGGCCCTTTGGCTGAGCTGAGTTTGAGCCTCGTTATGGCAGCAGTATGCATGGCCCACTGCTGTTCTAGTAAGCATGTCAGAATAAAAGTGAAATCAAAATGTAATTTTATGTAATAATAGCACACAACAGCTGTTGGGGGTTTCAGATCAGGAAGCAGATTCAAACACAGCTCTTACACTCAGAGTTACTCCAACTGTTTAAATTATATGGGCATGATTCTTATCTTACACCAGTGAAATCAGGAGTAACTACACTGCAGTCCATGCAATAACCATAGTTCTGTAAAACAGGAAAGTGAGATTAGACGCAGGCCTTCTATAGTGTACTAGGAAATGTAGTACTAATCTGTGCTATGGGACAATTTTTTCCTTATTATCTTTAATCACAGTTTTCACAAGATTCTCTGAAGAGAATCTAAGGATCATGTATCTGGTGTTTGAAGCTAAAATGTGGTGTTAACAGGTGTAATCTTCTGAGAGAGTGTGAAACCTAGGATTAACACCACTGAATTGAGTTTAATAACACCACACACCAGACCCACTCCTAAAATCAATATGTAATTTTCTCAACCACCTCGCAGTTTAGTTCTTGCCATTATTTTTCCAGTGAACGCCAGTCACCCTCTGGAGGGCCATCCTTCTTAAGTAACATTTCCAGTAGCCTCAAGTAACCAGATACACTTCAAAATATTCTTTAGCAGCATACATAACAAGCTTCCACATGTGCTTATCCCATTCATCTTGGAGGCACCCTAGTGACTCCATATTAAATGTTGCAATGAGTTTTTTCCATTCTAAAACAGGGTATGAATCCCACAGTATGTATTACGCCAGTTCTTCCTCTGATGGTGAACAACAGATAACTGTCCTTTGGAAGCAAACAAAAATATTACTGACTACCTGTTTTCACAAAAATGAATTTACCCCACTGTGACCCAGGGACCCCACTGGTGCCAATTGGCAGAGGGCACAGGTGGTGCATAGCATTTTACAGGGATCCCCTGGGTCAGATATATGCATAATAGTTCACCAAAGGGGGGCATGTGAGGTCTCTTCTGAGAGTTGGGAGCCCACTGGTCATCATAATCCTTGTGTAATATATGGATGGATAATATTAAAGGAGTTATGTATCTATACTAAAAACTATGTTCTTGAGATCTTGGAGTTCAGGCGGGTCACCAGCTGGTGACATATCAAGAAGATATTCCTTTCAGGCAGGAGGTAACAGACACCTAGCTTCCTGTCTGATCATGTGTGTATTGTATGCTCATTTGCATACTGAGCCACAGGCAAAAAGACCCATTGCTTCATTCTGTACATTTATTCTCTTGTAGATTTCACAAACAGCAGGGGGTGTCCTGATTGTGAATGGAGAGAGAGGCTTGTTCTGGTCTATCTTGGAGTGCAAGGAAACACACAGGGTCCTTCACCTAGGAAACAAACTGCTGTTGCTTGTCTTTTGAAAGGAGGGTCACAGCCAAGCCTGGCTGGGAAAGAGCTGCAAGGATTTTGGGTGGGCAATATGCTAGAAGACATGAGAGCATCTTGTTAATTAAGTCTATTCTCTAGAATGCATGTTATGTTTTTATTTTATATATAATTTGTTTCCAATACTGGACTTCTACTTGCTATTGCTCAAGTCTCCAGGCTTTGTTAAATAAACATATACTTCATTTTACTTTAAACATAACTCAGAGCTGTGTGTGAAGCAGAGCAATGATCTGAGATAGAACTGTTAATCTGGGGTGTACTATTTCTTTGGAAGCAGCAAATCTGTTAATACTGTGAGTGTCCAGTAGGGAGGGCTCAAGGGTTGGGGTGTGGTAGTCACCAACCTGTAGAAGTGACAGCAGGGCCTGCAAGGCCTAAAGAAGGGTGCTTGCGTTGTCCAGGGCCAGTGGACTTGGGAAGCTGATGCACGGTAGGGGTAGACAAGATCTCCTCGTGCAAAGGACAGTTGCTAGCAAGGCACCTCACAACTCTGGGTACACCTAGGAAGGGTATCACTCACCATTGCTCTCAAGCAAACTAAATCTCAAATAGAGGTCGTGTTCTGCATGCTCTACCATACAGATTCACTGTTTGAATCATTTCCATATTTTATAGTCCCGGCACCTTTTGCTCAGGAGTGGCTACTCATTAAGAAGAGAAATGACATGAAGGGCTAGATTGTGTCTGAAAGGCACAGCCCTGGCCCCGGCCGTGGGAGAATTGTTTGTGATGGGCTGTGTTGCAGTAGGAGCCCCAAGAGGATTCCTGGCTCACTCAGACTGCAGCAGACGCGCTACCACCTTTTAACTGTGTACATGGGGCAAAAATGTTGCAACTGGCCACTTTCACTGGCTGGAATGGAGGGAGAACGCAGTCATGGGCCTGCCCTGTTTGGTTAGGAAGGCTTATGCAATCAGCAGCGCTAGCATAGCACAATGGGTGGGATTCTTAAAAGCATTCGGTGCTGGCCCAAGTCTCCCCTGGGCATCAATGGGAGTCGTACCGTCAATGTCAATGGTAGCAGAGTTACACCAGCATATAGAACTTTTTGGAAATCCCACCTTTTATGGCGGACTCCTGCACAGGGGTGAAAGGAGAGAGAGAAAAGCTTTTTGTTCCCTCTCCATAGATACGCATTACTTTAAACCTCCTTCTTGGCTCGGTTATTCTTACTCTGTTGTTTCATAAAATGATTTATGGTGTTGGGAGCAATGAAATCATCCTGCAAATAATAATCTCCCTCTGGCAATATGGGTATAAATCTTACTGAGGTCATGGAAGAAGCATATGGTAGTCTCCGCTTTACCTTTGGACTCTGCTGGGTGGCTTTGTGAAACCATTGCCCGGTCTAGCATGGCAGAATAAGACACGTGAGACTTTTAGTGAGAAGATGTGTTTTGTTTGGGGTTGGCTTTTTTCCCCAAGTGATAGGTCAGTTAGAGTTATATGTAGATGTTTGCATGTACCCATGGCGAACCAGGGGGTATCTTTCAGTCTCTGGTCTCCATTATTGGAGACGGGTTACGAGATAAGAACAGTGCTTCCCAAACTAGGAGTCATGCCTCCCTTGGGGATCTTCCATGAACCCTTCCCAGCTCCAAGTGTTTGGGGAAAAATTTTAATTGATATGCCTGTTTGTTTGTTTCTAATTAAGAGACTATTAAACTAGGCTTAAAAATCACCTGTTTTATCTACTGGTCTGTGTTTTATGCTACTGTTGCTGCTTCCATGGCCTGGGAGCCTGTCTGTGCCCTCCACTGCTGCAGTGGGGCCTTCAGCAGAGAGTCTTCCTCCTTGGAGAAACATTCATCAGGCAGTCTCAGCTGGTGAATCTTGTCCATATGCTCAGGGTTTAGCTGATTGCCATATTTGGGGTCGGGAAGGAATTTTCCTCCAGGGCAGATTGGAAGAGGCCCTGGAGGTTTTTCGCCTTCCTCTGTAGCATGGGGCACGGGTCACTTGCTGGAGGAGTCTCTGCTCCTTGAAGTCTTTAAACCACGATTTGGGGACTTCAATAGCACAGATATAGGCGTGAGGTTTTTCACAGGAGTGGGTGGGTGAGATTCTGTGGCCTGCGTTGTGCAGGAGGTCGGACTAGATGATCATAATGGTCTCTTCTGACCTTAATATCTATGAAAGCCCCCTACTAGAGTGCAGGGTAAAGGGAGGCTCCCAGTGCCAGCAGCACCAGCAGATAGGGGAAGAGGGCTGAGGAAGAGACAGGTGTGTCTGATCTTTATAATGGAATGATATCTACTAAGTGCTAAGCCTACATTTAGCGAACACTTGACAGAAGACTATTTTAATAAAGTTAAACAAAAGAACCATACACAATACAATGATCATTATTTTATGTTTGGATTTTTGTGTCTTGCTATTACTACAGAAAGTCCACAGCCACAATGAGGCATTTGGTTCCAAGTGGATGCAAGTGTAAGGCCAGGGAAACTACAGAGACATTTAGAAATCAAACACCCTGAAGTCATGAACAAGAGACACAATTTTTTCCTTCTGAAACGAAAAGAATTCAAGCAGGAAAAAAAGCACTTCTAATGAAACAGCTGTTCCTCAAAAAGCCTTAATGTTGTGACCACATGAATTGCAAAATGCAAACACCATTGGTGAGCCCCTTCTGCTTCCAGAAGCAATAGAGATGTAGAATTATGAATAGGAAGCAAGCAGCCATGGCACTGAACACCATTCGTATGTCAAATACTATCCAACAATGCTCTGGTGACCTTGCAGAAAATGTCCAGAACCAGTTGATAGAACAAGTTAAGAAAAGTCAATATTTGGCACCCCAGCTTGATGAATCCACAGACATAGCCAACATGGCTCAGCTTTTGTGTTATGTGAGATTTTTCAAAGCAGGTACACTAGTTGAACTTTTATTTTGCAAAGAAATTCCAACCCAAACAACCGATGAGGAAATAGTCTAGAACCTTGATAAATTCAGAGTGGATGAAAGTCTTAACTGGACCGTGTGTGTGGTTGTGCACTCTTGGGCAGCCGTCATGACCAGAAAGAATAGTGGGGTTGTAGCACAAGAAAAGAAAGTGGCACCAGCAGCAATTTGGACACACTGCATGATCCATCACCAAGCTATAGCATCAAAGAAGCTGCAACCTGAAGTACGTGAGGCCCTCAACATTGTTATTAAAATTGTTAAATTTATTAAATCTTGAGCAGTGAATACACAGGTGTGCAAAGAGAAGGGCTCGGACCACACAGACCTTCTGTTTCATAGTGAAGTCAGGTGACTAGCATATGGGAAAGTGTTACAACACATCTTTGAATCACGTGACAAAATTAGAATATTTCTCCTTGGGAAAACAAACCTTGTAGATTTCGAAGGTAATGTGGACTCCTTGACTATGTTAACTTAGCTGGTGTACTTATTTGGCAAACTGAAGGCATTGATCCTAATACTTCAAGGCAGGAATACAAATATACAGTACTAGATGTGAAAATAAAAATTGGGGGGGATTTTGAAATAGGAGTTACTGAGATGTTTCCGGCTTTCAGACTGCTTTCACTCTGTTCTTTTAAAAAATCAAAATGTTATTAAAGACCAAATATTAACTCATTTGTCTGGAATGTATTCCCATGTTGATGATTTTCCTGGAATTGAACATGTATTGCCGGATACTGATTGGATCTGAAATACATTCTCTGTAAGAGTTGACTCTACTCCAACTTTAAGTATCTCGGCTTAATAAAAGCTCTTAGAATTATCAAGGGATCACATGCCGAAGACCAAGTTTTCAAATCTAACCAACCTGAAATTCTGGAGTTTTGTAAAAGGAGAGTTCTGTAGAATTCAGTGATGAAGCTATGAAAGTGCTGCTTCCATTTGCTTCCAGTTATCTCTGAGAGGCTGGATTTTCAGCAATGATATCTGTGAAAACTAAACATAGAAACTGTTTAAACTTGGAAAACAACT
This sequence comes from Chelonia mydas, assembly GCF_015237465.2. Classification (NCBI taxonomy): domain Eukaryota; kingdom Metazoa; phylum Chordata; order Testudines; family Cheloniidae; genus Chelonia; species Chelonia mydas. The sequence continues at coordinate 99,215,093 of NC_057849.1, read as the reverse complement.
TATGTCTGGGCCTATTAGATTCAGCCAAACATTGTGCAGCTATGGGACTGTTTTGAACTGCGTTCTTCTCACTAAAATCTAAGTCTGAGTCTGAACATGGCAAAAATATCCAGTTTCAAATGACAATTTTAAAAACCCAGATTAGATCAGATTATATAATCAAGCTATATGTAGCTGAATAAAGTTGCAAAACTGTAGTGTTCTGAGCTGGTTAAATAAATAAAAATTGTATTTGGTTGTAGAGAACCACCAAATTTTAAAGTATCAGTGAGGAAATCACAGTCCTAAAAGGTTTAGGAACCATAGGATTAGAGGATCATTGCTCTGGCCTGATCTGGTAATGTCAATGTTCCCATTCATCCCTGCCTTGCCTGGATATTGTTTAAACCATACCTATAAGGGATAACCGTTATCATTGGCTAAATATACTTCCCGGGGGGAAGAATACTTCCAAACCTTCCCAATAAGAGCTTTATTCTTCTTGTCAAAAATTACCCTGTGGGTTGCTTAAAAGAGATCTTCCAAACTGCTGCTACATGTCAGTCTGGTCCTGCTTGATAAACAAACAATGCACGTGTGAAAATGCTGCAGCAGGTAGAAGACACTAGCGCTGCCAGGTGAAACTCTGATCTCACATTTATGTCCCTGGCTCTGGTGGCTTTGGCTGGCATGAGACACACACGAAAGGCACATCTGCATTGTGGGCAGACCATGCAATTATAGTGCTACCATGGTAGATAACACACAATGGTAAGACAGTACATCAAACCTGAGTTGTAGAGATTACCATCTCCAAATGTAAGAAGTGATTTAAATCACTGATGTTGCATTTGCTTGTATTCAATATTTAGCATGCAACCTATGGGGTCCTCAGTGATATTTAGTGATATACCATGTGAGAGCACCAAAGAGCCAGTTCAAGTGTCTAGGTTCTGAGAAAATAGAAAGTGATCCTAGTAGTAAAGAAGTACTTATAATTTCTGGGAAGGAAGAGGATTGTTTTGACAGTAATATAGTTGTCATGTTACATAAGCCAGTCTAAGAAACAGTATTAGCCTCAGCTCTAAACCAGGCTTTCTCTCTGTCATGCAGACATGGGAATTTGGTATCATACTATAGTATTCACCAGAAACAATGGCGAGAAGGGGGAAAGTCTTGAGTGGGCGAGCAAGGAGAGGAACAAAAAGAATGTTTGAAAAATAAACACTCACAGTTCCGATAATATTCTGCATTCATGTATCATCTTCACATTCTGGATGTCACTTTAATATTGGCAGTATTCTGGCACAGTGGGATGCAGTCTTCATTTACTATAATTAGACTTGGAAGGATTCGATTTTTATCAGTAAATGTTGGTAAACATCGATTTCACTGTACACACATAGGCTGATGAAAAAATATTTCCATCAGTGATAATTGACATTTGCAGATAGGCAAAGTAAGAAAAATGCTGCTTGAGAACTCATTAGAGTTTAATGTAAGGATATATATATTATTTTAGACGTGATGTTGACAATTTGCATCTCAAGGGTTAATAAAGATTTAACTTTTTGAATCTCAATACCTACGTTCATTAAATTATTGTCTAACACCCCCATAATTTCCCGCAAGTGTGAAAATTTTGATCAATAACCGTAAAAAATGCTTACAACCCAGAATTTTGCACAACTGTGAACATTTAAATTGGAAACATTTTTAAATGCTTAAAAATAAACATTGATATCTGTCAAAATTATTTAAAAAATTTGAATTCTGCTAAGCCTAACAAAGTAAATACTGTAGCTGGGGGATTTTTATACATACATATTTATTCAAGCAGTACATTATTTATGTAATTAATATCTGTTATTACTTTTAAGAATTAAAAGTGCAATTGCTATATGTTGGTTCGGCTCTGCTATAGCAATGTGGAGTGAGTGAATAATCAGTATGCTTTTACTCCAGATAATAGACAGGTTTATTTCAGGTTGTTTCTTTGTTTTGTTTCTCATTTTTAGCATTCCTAATAAAATAATTAAAATGAAGTTTCAGGCCTGCCTAGCCAAACCAAAGCTGGCATTTGTGAATGCCATTCCTAAGCACAGGACACAAGCAGAAATTGTTAGTTATCCTCTTCGCGTGTACCAAGAGACAGATTTTCAAAAGTACATAGGTGCCTAAATATGCAGCTAGGTGCCTCGTGGGATTTTCAAAGATGCCTAAACAGGTTAGGATTTTAAAGTTTCACTAAGAGTTTAGCTGCCTCTTTATGTGTCCAAACATTTTTGAAACTCTATCACCTGCTGTAGGTCAAAAAGAACTAAGACAATATCATGTTGTACAATCAGTGAAAACTTTCTTTCATATTAAGATTTAATTTTGCTTGTGTTTTTAAATGATTTCTCCTTGGTTTTTTTCTGTTAAAAATTGGGGATGAATAACACTACATAGAGCCAAGCAATGGTTGGAACTTTGGCACTCTCTGGTACTCGTAGAAACTGAATCATTGCAACTGACTCAAAATTATTCCTAGATGCAAGTCATCAAAACATTCTTATTATTTGATAGCATATTCCAGACCAAATGAATATGGGAGAATTCAAGTGGCTTTTGTTTTGCAACAGATAATTGATGACATGCTCTCTTCTGCCAAGGTATTCATGGGGCTGATCAGCATAATAAAAATAGGATTTAAATATGTGGTGTACTGAAGTCTGTGTTGGAATTGCAAACTATCACTTTGAGTAGGGGGGAGGGAGGAAGGGGGCAATTCCAGATCATGTTTGCAAAGCAGGGGGCTCTGTAGGAAAGTGTTTAATCAGTGTCAGCCACACAGGAAAGAGCCAGCTTAAAGCAAAGTGTAGTGAGTTGTGCCTCTCTGCCTTAGAGAGAAACCTGGTTTTACTCTCTTTTTTGGGGTTCTGGTGTGTAATCATTCTGAGTTCTAAAACAGGAAGTAGTGTTAGGTTGCAACCTTCCAGCAGACACATGTATATTTTTATCAAACTTCTCTGTGTGTATGCTATGAACAAATTATAATTTAAACATAACAAAAGCGCTTGCTTAAAGTCACATGAAAACAACAGGTCTGATTCTCCTCTCACTTACACTAGTGTAAATCAAGAGTAACTAAACTGAAGGAGAAATGAAGTCCGTATATAAATATTTCATTAATAAAAGACCCCACTTGAGTGTAGAAAAACTTGGAATATAACAATCATACAGCCTGTGAATAACTGTATTTTCATCAGATCTACAAGACCAAGAGAAATCGAGATTTTTCTTCTCACCATTTTGACTGGGGCCCATAAAATTCTTCAAAGCATAAACTTGTTTGTAGTTTGAACAATTGAAGCTAACTTATACTAACAAAATATTTGTATGGGGATTATTCATATTTAAAAGTACTAATTGTATTTAGTCATTCAAGTTTAGTTATTGTATTACATTTAAGTTGAAAGAATACTTGTTAGTGTTTTCTGTAGTAGAAGTTAACAAGAAATCGGATTATAATAACAGCTTGAGGGTGCCTCTTGTTTACAAGTCAATATGCATAATGTGAACTAATAGATTACAAGGCTGAAGACCAAGGACTTTATTAGCCATAGTGAGATATTACCAAATCATTATACTGAATGTTTAAATATTTTAATCTTAAATTAAAGGGGGAAAGGCAAATGGTTTTTGCTAAAAGGCAAATAGTTTTTAAGAAGTTAAGACACCATTCTGGCTCTTCCTCCTTTAAGAGAGTACACTTATAAAGTTTGCGGACGATACCAACCTGGCAGGGTTTGCAAGTGCTTTGGAGGATAGGATTAAAATTCAAAATGATCTGGACAAACTGGAGAAATGGTCAAAAGTAAACAGGATGAAATTCAATAAGGACAAATGCAAAGTACTCCTCTTAGGATGAAACAATCAGTTGCACGCATACAAAATGGGAAATGACTGCCTAGGAAGGAGTACTGTGGAAAGGGATCTGGGGGTCATAGTGGATCACAAGCTACATATGAGTCAACAGTGTAATGCTGTTGCAAAAAAAGCAAACATCATTCTGGGATGTATTAGCAGGAGTGTTGTAAGCAAGAGACGAGAAGTCATTCTTCCGCTCTACTCCACGCTGATTAGGCCTCAGCTGGAGAATTGTGTCCAGTTCTGGGCACCACATTTTGGGAAGGATGTGAACAAATTGGAGAGTCCAGAGAAGAGCAACAAAAATGATTAAAGGTTTAGAAAACATGACCTGTGAGGAAAGATTGAAAAAATTGGACTTGTTTAGTCTGGAGAAGAGTCGACTGAGAGGGGACATAATTTTCAAGTATATAAAAGGTTGTTACAAGGAGGAGGGAGAAAAATTGTTCTTAACCTCTGAAGATAGGACAAGAAGCAATGGGTTTAAATTACAGCAAGGGTGGTTTAGGTTGGACATTAGGAAAAACTTCCTCACTGTCAGAGTGGTTAAGCACTGGAATAAATTGCCTAAGGAGGTTGTGGAATCTCCAACATTGGGGACTTTTAAGAGCAGGTTGGACAAACACCTGTCAGGGATGGTCTAGATCAGAGGTGGGCAAACTACGGCCCGTGGGTCACATCCGGCCCACGGGACCATCCTGCCCAGCCCCTGAGCTCCCGGTCAGGGAGGCTTGCCCCTGGCCACTCCCCTACTGTCCCCACTCCCCGGCAGCTCTCTGGCCTGCCACTCCTGTTGGGCAGCACAGCAGCGTGGCTGGCTCCTGCATGGTAAGGGGGCAGGGAGCAAGGGGGTTGGATAAGGGGCAGGGGAGTCCAGGGGGGCAGTCAGGGGACAGGGAGCAGGGGGAGTTGGATAGGGGGGCAGGGGTCCTGGGAGGGGGCGGTCAGGGGTTTGTTTCAAGAAGCAGAGGGGTTTGGATGGGTCAGGGGGTCTGAGGGGGGCAGGAAGTGGGAAGGGGTGGATAGGAGGCAGGGGCCAGGCTGTTTGGGGAGGCACAGCCTTCTCTACCTGGCCCTCCATACAGTTGCGCAACCCTGATGTGGCCCTCGGGCCAAAAAGTTTGCCCACCCCTAGTCTAGATAATACTTAGTCCTGCCTTGAGTGCAGGGGACTGGACTAGATGACCTCTCAAGGTCCCTTCTAGTTCTATGTTTCTATGATTTACAGCGTGTCATGTCTTTAGCCTCCCATCGTATTTTTCTTCTTTATTGCCTTCCTGTTATGTCCTTTCCCCACCTTTACCCCTCCTCGGCTTCATTTTCTCATATTTTGTGTTGTTTTTTCCCCTCTCTTTGCAATCCCTTCTGTCCAAAATCAGCATGAAAGAAAATCTGAGATAGTATCTGTTGCTGGCTGACACTTGAAAAACCTAAGTACAGCAGCCAACCAGAGCAGAGGAATTTTAGAAGCCAATAAGAAGAGAGGTATTTTCATATTCACAGTAAAGTTATTTTAAAATAACAATTATATGATTATGCAAACCTCTGCACTGTGAGTGGTTAATCACAGCTGTCACAGCATATTGATTGATGTTGCCCACAGAGGATAGACTGACTACTGAACTGTTATTGAGAAATAACACTGCAGTGATGGTGTAAATCACAGTTACAACCAGTTTGAGTGCAGGGAACTGCACACAACTTAGAAATAACTGCATAGTTGTACACTCACTGTTCAGCATCCTTGAATTCTTATTGGCCAAGACCCTTCCAGTTTAGTATTATTTAAAACACATTAAAAGCTAAGGGTCCTACAGTGAAATGCAGTGTTCAAATAAACACACAAAACGTGGCTGGGTAGCTGAAGCCAAAGTAGTGGTAAATGGTGGCAAATCATGTAGGAATCAATTGCAATTGCTATGGTGACTGGTGTTGAGTTCAAGTTTGTTCAAATTACCTGCAAAAGAAATCTGCAGCAAATGGTACCATTTTGCAGATGACACAATTGGGTGGGTTTACCAATACCCAAAAGGAGGGAGGCTAAATCTGGAGCAGCTTGTGAGGAAGGGGGATATAAGAATGAGATGAAAATGATATTTTCAATTTCGTGTAGATAAATATAAAGCAATGAGGACATGGCTGAAAACTGATAAAAGGATCAGTAGTAAAACTTAATCCCAATTGAAGTCAATGGCAATACTTCTATTTATGTTGACGTGAGCAAGGTTGTTCCTTTATTTTCTAAATGGCTATTTTCTAAAGGTTGCAATGCGCTGATCAAGAAAAGGGTCCACGGATGATAGTGGGAGGAAACTTTAAACCATCTGTTTAAACTAAATGGATGGATAAACAAAAATAGGTCTGCAACTAGTGTCCTTGATTTCAAAAAGGAAAACTTTAAAAAATTAAAGGAATTAGTTAGGGAAGCTGACTGGACTGGGCTTGGTGGAAGGGGTGGAGTGGGAGCGGAACTTGGGGCGGAGGGGGGGGTCGAGTACCCCCCGGGAACTCTCAAAGTTGGCGCCTCTGGCAGTAGATCTAATATATCTGGATTTCAGTAAGGCATTTTATACAGTTCCACATGGGAAACAATTAGTTAAATTGGAGAAGATGGGGATTAATATGAGAATTGAAAGGTGTACAAGGAACTGGTCAAAGGGGAGACTACAACGGGTCATACTGAAAGGTGAACTGTCAGGTTGGAGGGAGGTTATTCGTGGAGTTCTTCACGGATCAGTCCTGGGACCAATCTTATTTAACAAAAAGTGTAAGTGCACTAATAAAATTTGCAGATGACACAAAGTTGGGAGGTATTGCCAATACAGAGAAGGACTGGAATATTATACAACAATCTCTGGATGACCTTGAAAAGTGGAGTAATAGAAATGGGATAAAATTTAATAGTGCAAAGTGCAAGGTCATGCATTTAGGGACTAGCAACAAGATTTTTTGCTATAAGCTGGGGACTTATCAGTTGGAAGTGACAGAGGAGAAAGACCTGGGTAGTACTGGTTGATCACAGGATGATTATGAGCCACCAATGTGATGCCACTGTGAAAAAGACTAATGCAGTCCTAGGATGCATCAGACAAGATATTTTCAGTAGAGACAGGGAAGTGTTAGTAACATTATACAAGGCACTGGTGAGACCTCTTCTGGAATACTGTGTGCAATTCTGGTCTCCCATGTGTAAGAAAAATGAATTCAAACTGGAACAGGTGCGGAGAAGGGCTGCTAGGATGATCCAAGGATTGAAAAACCTACCGTATGAGAGGAGACTCAAAGAGGTTGGCTTGTTTAGCCTAACCAAAAGAAGGCTGAGGGGAGATATGATTACTCTATATAAATACATCAAAGGCATAAATAACTTCTCTCACTTCCCGCAGCTCCCATTGGCTGGGAACGGTGAACCGCAGCCACTGGGAGCTGCAGGCAGCCATGGAAATGTAAACTAATGGTCTGATGGCCTGCCAGCGGATTACCCTGATGGGCCATGTGCGGCCCACAGGCTGCCCACCACTGCATTGGCCCAAGCCCATAAATAGGCACAGGAGGGAAGTGCAAGGGAAAGAGAGGAAGCAGGAAGTGAGAGGGAGACCACTCTCCCCCTACTTGTAAAGGTGGTAGGTATGCTATAAAGGTGTGGGACGCAGTTGTAAATAAACCTCAGAGGGGGTTGAACCAGCAAAAGGGTCTCTGCATGATTTTGTTGACAGAGACAGAAGCGGGACCAAGGAGGCCCTTTTACAAGCAGGCCTAGTGAAGACACGCTAAACTGATGGCAGAGCATTCTCCAGTCGACCCCGGTACTCCAGCTCTCCGACAAGAGTAAGGGAAGTCGACTGGAAAGCGTCTCCTGTCAACGCAGCACAGTGAAGACACCGGAGTAAGTCGACCTACGCTCCGTCAACTCCAGCTATGTGAAGTGTAACTTGGGTCGACTTATCCCCACAGTGAAGACAAGCTCTAAAAGTAGTTTAGGAGAAATGTCTTTATGCCAAGGGTGATTTAAGGTGGAGGACAGAACTACCAAAAGTGCAACTTGGATTGCTCCCATCTGTATATTCAGAAAAAATGAGCCAATGCTTAAAAGGAAAAACACTGCAAGCCACAAATATCATTAGCATACTGCAAGTGGAGGTAGATGGATCTAGACTGTCTAGAGGCCTCCTTCAATCCCCAAATGCTAATAGAATTCACAGATTTGATTCACAGGCAACCCAGTTTGTCAGGTAATGTAGGCTTTCTTTTTTTCCTTCTTTGGTTTCTTTAGCTTGTAGTGCACCTGGATCCAATTTTATTCTCATCCTCTCCCTCCTTCTTTTAGAGGATTAAAAAGTTTCTTTAATAATATTGCATTCAGAAAATCTTAGAAATATTCCTCAAATATATGAACTGTAATGTAAACTATCATGTCAAAATCTTCCTGGTTGCTCAGGGATAACTATGCTATTATATTTGTAAGTGAGCATATACTTATAAGTGGTCAGGGCCGGATTAATGCAGGGTTTTTAGGGGCTGCAGCCCAGGGCCTCAGTCTAAGGGGGGCCCCGGCACAGCAGGACTCAGGCAGGCTGCCTGCATGCTGTGGCCCCATGCTGCACCCAGAAGTGGCTGGCTTCTGGCACGTCTCTGAGGCCCCTGGGGGCGGGGGAGCAACTGGCCAATGGGAGCTGCGGTGGCGGCGCTTGTGGGCATGGGCAGCGCATGGAGACATGCTGTCCCCCTCCCCGCAGGCGTGTGCAGGGACGTCCCAGCAGCCAGATGCTTCCGGGAGCGGCGTGGGGCTATGGCAATCAGGCAGGCAGCATGCCTGAGCCCTTCTGTGCCGCCGGTCAGGAGCTGCCTGTGGTAAGCGCCTCCCAGCCAGAGCCTGCATCTCACACCCGCTCCTGCACCTCAAGCCCCTGACCCACGTCAGAATCCCCTCCTGCACCAAACTCCCTCCCAGAGCCCGCACCCCTCACCCTCTCCTGCACCGCAACACTCTGCCCCAGCCTGGAGCGCCCTCCTGCACCCAAACTCCCTCCCAGAAAGGAACTAATATAACAGCCGTTCTAAGGTAAGAAGTAGGTTATTCTGAATTAACTATCTTCTACGTGTTTTAAGACTGAAATGTAACCATAGAAAGGCTTTCTGTTAATTAAAAGGCAAGTTTAATATAGCATTATCAGCCTCAATGCCATAATTGTGATCATTTTGTTTTATATTAGGAAAAAGACTTGTATACAGGGGCCCCACAAAATCTAACAGCCCCGGGCTCACAGGAGAGCTAATCCAGCCCTGATAGTGCTGGTGGTTTTTAGGAGGGAGCCCTAAATAGTGTGAGGATAAGCTCTTCCTTGTACACCTGGCCCAGATTTATCTGTAACAAAGACTCCAACTTGCATAATACAGTCCCTACCAAAATGAGGAAGTGAAACATGTAGAGTAACTGAATTCTTGTCCATCTGTTGTTCTAATCCTAATAGTTTCCAGCTTCTCATTTCCCCTCTGGGCTTTTCACTTTTCCAAAGCACTAGAACTCGGCCTCTAACATTAGCCATGAAGAGAAGCTTGAGTTCTGTGATCTGTTTGCTCCCCAGGCAACTTGAAGTGACATTGCCAAAACTCCAGCAGGGAGCAGGGGTTCTGAGGCAAAAGGCGGTTGCCAAGGCACTGGGATGATTTATATTTTTTATTTTCAATATACATGTATTTCAAAGTCTAGTCTCTGAGTATTTGACCCACACTGGCAAGTCCTCGTACAAAAGAAGACTATCTGTTCTATTGTTCATATATTCTACTTCAGTGATTCTTAGTGCTTGAGCAGAGGGCTAGCTCGTGTGCCTAGCAGTCAAAGATATTTAACTTCTGGCTGTCAGTAGTTAGCTGTCTACAAAATCCTTAATTTACTGGGAGAAGGGAGGTCTGTCTACAACAAAAACACCAGTAAAACACTTAAAATGAAAAATCCATTAAATAAAGCTTCCTATTCATGTGTTAGAAGTGCTACGCAACAACTGTTACATCGTGTAGTCAGAATAATGGGAAAAGACACAAAAAATCGAATTCTCAGGAGAAAACGTATACTGTATTCTTTCCCAGCAGCCTCAAAAGAGATAGGGAAGAAAGAGGCTTACTTGATTGTTCCCATTCAACCTTTCTCAGCGAGTCAGTCAGTTGGAGAATATTTTTTATGTTATTCTGATCTGGCTGCAGCTTCCTCTCCCCTTTGCTATGTTATAGTGAAACCTATCAGTAGTTCCACAAGAGAGACAAGTTATAAAACACTCTATTATGTTTGCCCCCATGGCAACGTAAGAATCAGTCTTGCAGCTCTGGTGATTGTTGACGTGCACATACGTGTGTACATCATCTATTTTAATGGATGTAACTGAATACAACTAGTGGAGCTGATCCCAGTGGAAGGGCAGAGAGTCTCTCTTCTGCAACATCATTCCCCTGACTCCACAGAAGCTGCTCTATAGCTGCACGATGAGGACTGGACCCTGTATGTGAGGCGGTCGGCTAGGGCAGGAAGGGCTTAGCTGGTGACATGGCCATGCAATTAACCCACAGGTTTTACCAAGGTAAGGACCATGCTGACCTATTCACCGTGATCCGATCTGGGTGGTTCAAACATGCTCCTTAATGGGAGACTCTTAGGCCACAGCATGGGATCATGGCCTCAGGAGTGAACATGCTGCCATGGAGTCCAGAGCATCATGAAAACAGTACTGCGGCACAGGATCTCAGCATAGAAGTACCAGGACTCCACTAATCTCTCATGACCCACAGATTTATAGAGTCAATCCCCCTGTCAGTTCCACAGGCGTAGAGCAAAACTCTCTGCCCAAGCCTGTGATGGAACGGCATAGGGGGAACTCCATGAATGAGAATTCGTCTCATTTCCCCTAGGGGAGCTTTTTTCCCCTCCATATAAAAGATACTTTCTAAGCTCACTATTATAGCCAGAGCATCCTCTATTTTCAGTATAATTGTGTCATGTTTATTTTATACATCATATTTAGTAACATGAAACTGAATACTTTGACAATGTTGTAAACAGAGTAAACATTGGCACGTTGTAAACATAATGAGCCAGATTCCTGAATGTGTTGCTTCTGCTTTGAGCAACACCACGTGCAACGTTTGGCCACAAAACCTGAGTAATGGACCTAGGGAGGATCAGCCCAGTGTAAGGCTGATCCTACAATGCCATATAGCTGGCATAGGGGCTCATACTACACATCCTCCCAGTTATGAGCGTAGCAGGAAAAGGGAGAGCATGGATGATGGAGGGAGGGAAGAATGGGCTATTCTTATGCCATCTGGGTTAATATTTTGGCCCTTGTAGCCTCTTCAGGCTGCTTCAGTACATTGCATGGTAGAAGAAATGCATAGAGAAGCATCAGGATCAGACTAATGCCCATCACTCCCCTCACGTGTGCTCTGGGCATTTTGGCAGACCCCAAGGGGCTGGCCTAGTATTTCATTAAACATGAAATAAATATATGCAAATATGGGCCAAAACCAACTCTCTCCAACTCAGGCAAGTAGTCCCATTGACTTCAAAGGACCTACTTCTAAGTAAGATCAGCAGGATTTCTCCCTTTATCTTTTTACCTAAACAATTAGTGTCCCATTTTCATAGGCTAGTTGTTATTATCATGCCTACAATGTGTCAGGTGCTGTACAAATATCAGAAGGCAAAGTCCCTACCATAAAAAGCTCACACTCTAAAGGACAAAGACAGAAGTGTGAAGTGTGGCCCAGATTCTGCTCTGTGTTCTGGCCTCTTTATGATGCTTCAAGTGTATAAATGGGTCACAAAATAGCTGGCTCTCCCCACCTGCAACCTATTCTGGTGCAGGCGTGTTCCTTTGCATACCTGTTACATCAACGGTGCAACACTGGCCCCATTCATAGCCCCTGAATGCAGAATCAGGGCCACAGGTCTCCTGTTTTTGTCCTTCTAGAGTGTGAGCTTTTATGGTTGGGAGTGTGCCTTTTTTATATTCGTGCTGCACCTGGCACACTGCAGGCATAATAACCCTAGCCTATGCAACTAGCACACCTATTGTTGACACAAAAAGATATAGGGGGGAATCTTGCTTGTCTTAGGCCATGTCTACACTAGCACTTATATTGGCAAAACTTTTGGCACTCAGGGGTGTGAAAAAACACTCCCTGAGCGACATAAGTGTTGCCGGCATAAGCACTCCTGTGCACAGTGCTACGACAGCAGGAGACGCTCTCCCACCGACATAGCTACCACCGCTCATTGAGCTGGTTTTATTGTGTCGACAGCATCATGCGGCTACAGAAGCGCTCTTACAGCAGCACAGCTGTGCTGCTGTAAGCTTGTAAGTGTAGACATGGCCTTACTTACAAAGGGGCATAGCGCCGGTTATCATGGCGTTGGGAGGGGACATGTTGGATTACGAGAAGGGAGGAGGCCAGAGCACTCTGTGCTCCAGTTATTCTGGGATTGCTGGGCTGTCCTCTGAGCATTTTTGCAGAGTCAGCATGTTAGACTAACCCTTGGAACTGTTACATTTTATGTCAGGAACTGTGCTGGCCCCTGGCAACCCACCTGGAAGTGCAAAGATGGTATAGCCACCGTTGCCCCCCTCTAGAATGGTACAGCTCAGTATCAAGATTGGAGTATAGGAGAAAGGGACACAAAATACAGATACAGTGGTCAGGTGGTAATTTGCCAGGTCCTGATAATACAAGTTTAAATAGTCATTTCTTCCTAATGAAAGATATAAAGATTATCCCCAATTCCTCTACCACCTTGCCACTCTCCCCTGGCTAGTTCCTTTTATTTCCCATAAGGGAAATTTCCCTTAAGGAAAGTCAGTCAATAAAGTTATCAAATTGACCTGTTCACACAACAGGGGGAAAGTTACTAAATTACCAAGCAAATATAAGTGTACAAAGCAAACTTCATACTGTGGGCAATGTGACATCTTGTTACTTTACAGATAATGTAATATTATAGAAGTATTCTTTATTCTCCAGATCTCAACATATCATCACAACTGCAACTGAATAAGGCAATATAAATATGCAAAATGGCAATACATTAAAGTAAATTATAGTAAAATATTGCCAAGCTTAGCACAAAATTACAAATAACTAACTGAACACTGTATAGTGGGTTCATTCTCCAAGCAATCCAAAACCTCACATAAAGTAATTAGAGCAGCTCATGCGATGTAATTTAAGGCTCCTTAATGGATAAGAAGAACTTTGAAGTGGTCCCTAATGATATTCCACTTTGGCCCTAACACATCCTGAAAGAATTCCCTCTTGGGCTTTCCCTTTGCTTCCCAGACATATTTATAGCGATCAAAGTAATGGCTTCTGTACATTAACTACGTGCATTTGCACCTTTACTATATGAGGTGAAAAATGGGTGTTGCTCCAAGTGCTTACGCAGCTATGCCTTGTGTACTTCAAAAGGGTAAAACACTGAATAGAATATGAACACACACACCAGCAAATGATGAGAGGACAGATGCAGTGTCAGGGCAAAACAATGCGTACCTAAAGTTATTGTGTTATGGTGATTAGATAATGCTGGTTTATTTGGCTTGTTTCAAGAGATAATACTGTCCAAGAAACAACCTTATTACTGGTCATGTTGAGATCCCAAATTATGAGGCCTCTTCTCTCTCCAAACAGTTTCATAGATGGGACAATAGTCTTGGTAACTGAACCAACTATTAGGACTTCTACACTTGTGTTTAGAATGCTGGGACACCTTATCAGTTAACTAATGGCACCTAAAATCTATAATGTGAATAGAAAAAAAAGTGACAGCAGTATTTTAGATAAGTAGCAGTTAAACATGCATGCAGTAAATTTGGTAGATTTTCAATAGGAAATTAAAAGTGATGCCACAATGCAGGAGCAGATATTTCAACAGAAAATACACTGTGTGATATTTGCTAAAATAACAGAGGACAAGGATTTTCTTAAAACTGGACTCTGAAAAGTGTTCTGATTCAGAAAATGAATCCTGTGTTTCTCCCTAGCATTTAAATACCTAAAAAATGCCTGGAGCTGTGATAGTTGCTCATTCGATGAAGAATTTAATATTTGCAACAACACTAACTAGCACTTTATGGAGATCATCAGATAAACTATTGCAATAAATATGAGCTACAAGGGTACACTGATACATTGTTGTTAAGACATGTAAAAGATTAAAAGAACTAGACGGGCATCTGAGTTTGTAAGTTTTTGTTTTGCTTTTATAATCAAATTTGAGAGAGACAAAACACCAAATAAGCCACTCAGGTTTACAAAAATGTAATATGAAAACATTCTGTGTGGGACAGAAGCATAAATGCCAAGTCATTGCTGATCCTCCTTGAAAAGCATGTTGAAGAAATCAACTAGTCATAAAAAAAACCATGCAGATCAGTGAGTTATGCTTACATAATAATGAAAATTATGCTGGCCATTGCATTACCAGTCAGCTGTTTCCATACTTAGGCTCTTGAGAATTTATCAAGTAATTAATGATCATGAAAGACAAAAAGATTCATTGTTGGTGTTATGCATTTTTCCAAGATATGCCATTTCTTTAGTTTGTTGTAAAACAGCACGTACTATGTTAGGACATTTTCCATTAAGACCATATCCAGGAAGCGACATGCAGCCGGGCTCTAAGCAACCTCCCTCTCAGTCCTTGGCAAAAGGGGTGTGGCTGGGGTATGCTAAGAGGGTTGCTGTGATCCAGCAATCCCCCGCTATCAGAGTGAACCCTTGGGGCTCTGGGTAACTGGGCATAATTCTGACCAGCCCTGAGCTATTCTAATTTTTCCTACGCACTTTCCCAGTGCTGTAGTGGGCTAAGCTAGAAAGGCAGAAAGGTGGCTTAAACTTGCCTTTGCACACACAGATCTTCTCATGTCCCATGTCCAGCCCTTTTGGTTTTTATAGTAATAAACTGTTTGAACTGATTTTCTATATAAGGAGGTTAGTTGAGAATGGCAACAAATACACACACAGTACAATGTATTGATTCATGGAGTGCTTTCAGCAGCTCCTCCTTGTTACAAGTTTTTATGGGTTTTGGATGGACCTATCCTGCCAAAATTAAAATTAGGATAAAAAAGAAATCCACAAATGATCACTGCCACGCCATACAAATGTTGGAGAGGATGACAGAATATCAAAGTTACCAGATGGAATATGTAGAAAACCTGTCACCGGGGGACTATCTCGTTCAAGTCAGAAAGTCCCTTTGCCCTTCCTAACAGTGAAGACCTAACAGCGGTGAACACAAACCAGTGAGTATTGCTAGTCAAGACATCTTTTTTGAAAAATGGCTTTTTGTTCAATCAAATTTTGTTGTGATTTTTTTTTCATTTTCCTCAAAAATTTTCCTTTTTCCTGAAATCCAATCCCCCTCCAAAAAAAAAAACAAAAAAATCAGCAAAAGAAGTTGAAGAAATAAACAGTTTTTGCTGTTGTGCAATTTTTGACAGAAAACAACACATTTTTTAATGAGCTCTCTCAGTGAGGCCTGTGCAGGCAATCTTGCTGGTATACCTCAGTACAGGTTTGATCAGGGCTTCTCTTAAGCGGGGATAGCAAATCACAACCAAGCATGTAAAATGTACATATGGGGCTGTGATGAAGCCACCAGGTATTTTCATTTTAACTCAGGGCAGAATTTGAACTCCTAACTACATTAGAAAAGAAAGACTTAGGGTAAAATTTTCCACAGCATCTAAGGGCTTCTCTACACATGAACATTAATACAGAATAAAATTGAGTGTGAATTTAAAGCAATTAACTAATCCTGATCAACTTAATGTGTGGATGTTCCTATTTTGAAATAAGAGTGCCTTATTCAAAATTAGCGTAACATACTTTTTGCTAATTCTGAATAAGGCATTCTTATTCCAGAATAAGTGTATCCACACACAGTATTAATCAGGAATAGCTGTTCCAGAATAACTCCCTGTGTAGACAAGCCCTCAACACCACCAACTTTAACTTCTTCTTCTTCTTCTTCTTCTTCCTTGAAATCACGTTCCCATATAAAAGGAAGGAGAGTGCCTTCAAGACAGACAAGGCCTGAACCAAACCCATTGGAGTCAAGGGGAGACTTTTAGATCATGCACATGGCCTGTGGGGAACCATACCCATCTAATCACTTCTTCAGTAGCTCTGAGGTACGCTTTATAATATGGGGACCAATGTCTTTAACGGTGGACTACGCTGCAGTGTTTGTTAAAGAATTATTCATGGATTTAATGAAGGCTGAGCCATTTTTAGCTGAGTGCACAGAAGAGTTAACAAAGAAGCAATTAATCTTTAAGCTGTTTGCCTCTTGATTGATTCTTTAGATGAAAGTTGTGCAGTGCAGGTGCTGTTCAGTAAAAACAACTGATAAGAAATCAGCTCATCCCATATAATGTATTCACTTTATACTCTGATTATGTAGAAAAAGACTATCCAAAGCAGAAACACTCACAATCTAATTGGGGATGTACTCTGATGCCTTCAATCATTGTGGGCCACATCACGAACCCCTTGCTCCCACTGGTGAGCAGCTACTTCAGTTGAAACCAGTGTAAGCTGGGGCATCAGAAACTGGCTGATTATACTCTCCAGGTGTGTGTACTGTGTGATATATTTTTTAGTAAACATTCTGATTGATAGCATAACTCCCTACTCTGCAAAACATCACCTGAATAGTCTTTGCTCATGCAGGTAGTTCTATTAACTTCAAATAGACCTGGACAAGTGAATAGCATTTACTCCCATGAATAAGGATTGTAGGATGAGACCCTAAAGAACAGCCTTGAGTGTCATGGAGTTTGGTGTTAATAATGACCGCAGCTTGTTAGGTAGTATTCATCATAGTAGTATTAGGGTTTCTGCTAAACAGGCAAATGGAGTTATTAGAAATAGGTAGATAGCTTTAGGCAGTAAAACTTTGTTTATTGAGTGTACAAAGCTAGTACAATTCTGATTTTCGAATATACAAAATATGAATAAGTAAAAATAAGACATTAGTAATGCACTTATCCATCAATTTTTATAATATACTTCACATTATTATAGATTTTTTTAAAAAGAATTAAAATGCAATATATAGGATCAAAACATATATACCCCAAATTCAGGAAATTCTATAGGATTCACACCACCAATGTTATCCACCATGTTGCACATATGTAGTGTTTCAGACAATGCTTTGCCTCATTAAATGTACTCCTTAGTATTGAGTATTTGAAAAGTGGCCAGCATTTTAGAGGGAAACAGCATCTATGTGAAACTTCACTACCAGTCGACACAAAGCACTCCATATAGACTGGAGGGAATATTGGCAGGGAGAGAGACAAGATGATCTAATTGGTCTCTTCTTTCTCTAGTTCCCATGATCCTTATTGTGGTCAGGAGAGATGCATGGCTCTTTAGAGCTTCATGCTTATTTGGCTTCCGGAAAAATATTGGTATGCATGATGTCTGTATTTTGACTTGTCTACTGGTCTGAAAGAGATGTATTTGGTACCCTACTGTTCCCGCCCCCCCTTCTCTGTGTGTATATATATTTATAATCTTGCCCTGGAGTGTTGTTTACCCTTTGCTGCCTGAAATATTACCAGCTTTCTCTCTGAGAAAACATATAGATTAGTGAAGATCCTGTCTGCAATATCAAAAGCGTAACTGGTAGATCTGTAAAAAGAAAAGGAGTACTAGTGGCACCTTAGAGACTAACCAATTTATTTGAGCATAAGGTCATGCATCCGATGAAGTGAGCTGTAGCTCACGAAAGCTTATGCTCAAATAAATTGGTTAGTCTCTAAGGTGCCACAAGTACTCCTTTTTTTTTTGCGAATACAGACTAACACAGCTGCTACTCTGAAACCTGGTAGAGCTGTGTGACAGCCTTGTTTTTGACCCATAAACCTCTATCAAAACATGTGTTTAGCAAAGAGGCCTCAGGCATGCTATATTCTCTGTCTGGACCTACTCATCAAACGCTTTTCACTAATTCAATTATAAAGTTAATAGAAGATTAATAAACCTGTAGTTTGGATTGTATTTTTGATATTCCTGATCAATAGGTTCCATTTTTTGAACACAAGAGGAAGAGTACAGAATATAAACAGATAAGGGAAATTGCCTTGCTAATGGATGGGAACAGCACAAGGAAACCATTTTCTTCTGTTTCCATAGCATGAGTGCAGAGTGAATTTCCAAGGGGAAAAATAATGTGAAACAATGCAAAAACCCAACATTTAAATAATATTTTTTACAAAATTATGAGAAATTGTTGGGTCTTGGTCATAAGAGGAGAAGAGTTCACAAAAAAGGAGACCAATATCAAATGATTTGCTTCCATAATTCAGTAGCTATAGAATCTATATTTTTGGCTTGATTAAGACCCACCGTTTCCCAATTCCTTTCTGTACATAGTATGGGCCCCTCTTCTTTATGGAGTCAGGTGATAGCAAGATTCCAGAAGAATTCCATCAGGAAGCTCCACTCCATCCATAGGACATAAGCATTGTGAAGCGCAAGTATATATTGCTACAGTGGTTTACTGAGGACAGGCGGGGAGGGAGCTAAAAAAATCCGTCGCTACATGGGTCCTCCCTGCTGCAAGAGTCATAAAAGAAGCAGCATAGAGGTTATTCTGTAGGCAAAGACCATGGAATCCTAAGATA
This sequence comes from Chelonia mydas, assembly GCF_015237465.2. Taxonomy (NCBI): domain Eukaryota; kingdom Metazoa; phylum Chordata; order Testudines; family Cheloniidae; genus Chelonia; species Chelonia mydas. The sequence continues at coordinate 99,196,515 of NC_057849.1, read as the reverse complement.
AACTGGTTTCAGAGTAACAGCTGTGTTAGTCTGTATTTGCAAAAAGAAAAGGAGTACTTGTGGCACCTTAGAGACTAACCAATTTATTTGAGCATAAGCTTTCGTGAGCTACAGCTCACTTCATCCAATGAAGTGAGCTGTAGCTCATGAAAGCTTATGTTCAAATAAATTGGTTAGTCTCTAAGGTGCCACAAGTACTCCTTTTCTTTTTTCTAAGATAAACTGTAATTAAGCAGAACAAACTGCAGTTTCTCTGAAAAAGAAGAATCAAAGAAATAGAAGACTGTAGTTTCATAAGGGGCTTCTCAAAGATCTGAGGCTAAATGGAAACCCTGCACTGGAAATGGAAAAGTGAGGAGGCATGCAAACAAGAGCAATGCAAACTGCACGAGCAAAGCCTTGTGTACTCTGTGTCAAGCTGGGTCTAAATTTTGTAGCAAATTCCCTGGATTCCACAGCATGCTGGTGAAAAACTGGAGAGATTCTGTGGCTATTTAAAATATTATGTTCTATTGAAATAAATACTAAAATGAACATTATGGTCAGCTCAATAGCCCCTGTGTTGGTTATTTTAGGGGTTACAGGATAAGCAAACTATTGGATTATTTCAGATGAAATGGTCAACAATTAAATAGTTAACAAGATTGACATTTTAAACTGTCATCTTGAAGTTACAGAGTTAGGCCTCCCAAACTGTAAACTCTGGCCGATGTAGCTGCATCTGTTTATACTTGGTTCATGTTTTCTTTTGCATCCATAAGCATTAGATTTTTTTTTAATGAAAGCTGAGATTCGAGGACAATTCTGCAATAAGGGTGAATTCCATGGCAAATTCCATAGCCACATAATATTAGAGCCTAGGTAATAGCTTCTAGGGAAACATATAAGGGTAGTAAAAAAGCAAAACAGTGAAAGGAGTCAAGAGAGCAAGAAATGCTTTTATAAATCAGAGGGAAAGGAGGTAATTGGGAGAACACTATTATTATTGTTCTATTTTGTTATATAAAGAGGCCCTAGTTCAGCAATCCAGCCCTATCCACCACAGCATTTCCCCATGTGTTCAAATCCCATTCACTTCACTGGGATTTAAGTGCATGCTCACGCACTTTTGTAAATAGGGATGGACTTAAGCAGGTTCTTAAATGCTTTTTTAATTAGGGACACAGTGCCAACAATGTGCTAGACACAAGGTGGGATCTTTCAAGGGGCTTTGGTATCTGAACACCTTTTCTTTCCTTGGTTCATGAATTGCTCTGGGACATAGGCTGGAGATACGCACCTGGACGCCTAGAATAAGGCAGCAGTGCACATGTCCGGAGGCAGAAACTTATGCACGTAGGGAACTTTTACACTGAAAAATTGGTTTGGGTGCCTACATAGTTCAGCAGGAGTTTTGTGGATCACAGTGGGGCCAAAATTGGGATTTAGGCACCTAAACTTGAGACATAGGCACCTAAGTGTGGGGTTTAGGCACCTAAGTAACTTTGTGGATCCTGCCCTTGATAACTGTGGGTCAAACATTCTATAAAAAAAAAATCAAGTCAATATTTGTAGTTTTAGCATTTGTTCTGAGGCTCTCCTAGGTAGTGTTTGTACTGTCAAAGTAAGAAATCAGTACCAAACATTCTCCCAGGTCAGTAGTTAGAGACATCTTCTTGCTTTAGTAAAGGCTTAGTCACTTTCATTTTTGTTAACATTATAATTATATACCTCTTAGAGCAGGCTTGTTTACTCCCTTATCATGGAGGTTATCTCCAGCAGCTGTTCATTATTTTTAGAATCCAGCACACACAGAGGTTAGGGATGACCCATTATAGGTTCATTACAGCCTTAAGAAACCTATGAAATAACACTGCAGAGAGGCTTTGTCACATTGAGTGTTCTGACTAATGGCATCAGACATAGCTATAGATTTGAGTGATGCCCAGATATTTTTTCTTATTTTTAACCAGTAATAATCAGAAAGGAAAGTTCAAAGATTGTATACTGTATGTTAGCTAGCTCAAATTCTAATTGTAGTACATTAATTAAAATTCTGCTAATTGGAAGTTGGACTAATCTTGTGGATTGGAAGGAAGGATGATCTTGTGATTAAGGCAGTAGACAGACTCAGAGATGTAGCTTACATTCCTGGCTGTGCCACAGACCTTTGTGTGACTTTGGGTAAGTCACATAAATTTTGTCTTGACTAGGTAAGCATATGGTAGCTAAAGCTGACTTAAATTTAACTTTTTTCCTAGTGTAGATGCAGGGGAATACCTTGTAGCTCAATTTTAGCTGATCATGCTATTGCCAAGGGTGACCAACTGAAATCAAGCTGAGGAGGTATCTACCGTGAAAAAGATTTAGAAGATTTAAAGTTGGATTTTGGTGCCATACGTTAGCTAATCTTGACCTAAACTCGAGCAATTTCCCTCATCAAGACAAAGCCCTTGGCATTATTTCAGCAAGGTGCTTAAACTTATGAGTAGTCCCATCCATATTCAGCAAATGAAGCATGCACCCAAAAACAGTGGGCACAGCCACCAACTCACTGCCTTTCAGAGCATGGGCGCCTGGGCCGTGATGGCCCTACCTACACTCCACCTCTTCCCATACATGCTCTGCCCCTTTTCCTAGACCCCCACTGCCCGCCCAAGGCTGAGTCCCTTCTCTCATCGACCCCCCTTCCCCTCGAGGACCCCGCTGCTCACCATGTCCCTCCTCCTGGTAAGCAATTGGAGGGGGGGAATTAGTCAGTGAATGCTCCCATTCAAGTTTTTGTACTTGTTCAAGTTGGGTGGGGGGAGCACTTGTCTTGGGGGAGGGACAGAGAGCTCAAGCGGTGGGGGCCTCGAGGGAAGGGGTGTGTAGAGGAGAGGAGGGACTTAGCCAGCAGAGGGTGAGGGGGGACTCATGGGGGAGGGTCTTGAGGAAAGGAGGGATGTGGGGAGTGGCAGACAGGGGGAACTCACAGGTGAGGGGGGCAGAGGAGAGGAGGGACTCAGCCAGCAGTGGGCAGGGGGGCCTAGGGGAGGTGGCTGAACAGGGGCAGGGCCTCAGGGCGGAGCCACAGTCTGGGCACCAGGGAAGCTTCTGGCCCTTGGGCCAGCATCCCATGCATGTACCAAAGTCTCAGTTAAACCCAGATTGCACAGAGAGGATTCAGCTAGATCTGGAGTGGGGTGGCTGGTGTTTTGGAAGTGGCTCGGCCCTCCTTTCATGTGGAAGTGAAGTTGGTCCTGCTTTGAACAGGGGGTTGGACTAGACGACCTCCTGAGGTCTCTTCCAACCCTAATCTTTTATGATTCTATGATCTGTGTATGGAATGTCCTTCTGCGTGAAGGGCAAATTAGTATAATCTGGCCCTATATAAATTAGAGCAGGGCAGGATATGGTTTTCCCAGCCCACAAGAATTTTTGAAATTTCAAATAATTGTTCTGTCTCAAATAAAGAAGAAAAGTCAAAATCTTGGAAACTTTCTCCAACCAATAATAAAAAAAAGGTGGAACAGGTCAGCTGAAATGTTTTGTTTCAATTTCAGAAAGTTTTGTTTTGACCTATTCTGAATTGTCAAAACTCTTTTTTTTTTGAACGGGGAGATTCATTGAAACTGACTCCCACAAAGTGTTTTGGTTTTGACAAATCATCATTTTCCAAGGGGAAACATTTTGCTGGACAATTCCTGACCAGTTCTAACAAATATATTTTTAATATGACTGCTTGTGCTTTGGTTCCATTTGCAGTAAAGTGTGTGCTAGGAAATAAATACACTGTCAGGAAGTCAATGATAACTGAGAAAAAGACATCCTATGTATTACTAACAGATCCAGCCAACATTTACCTAACATGAGTTTCCATGGCAAACCACATTAATGAAAAATACCTCAGTTCTGAATTGCATCACAAGAGAGCAATTGAAATGGAAGTAACAATGAGATATGTAGGTGATAACATTCTTTCTACATAACATAGCAAAATGGGGAATAAATATCCCTGTTGTATAGTAAATGCCGGTAGGTACAGCCAAAGCATTTATTGTACCAAAGGCCTAAGGAAAATTGTATAAAAGCTAGAGCCAATTTTTCTTTTGGAACTTCCAGTGAAATGAATGTTCATTACAACACATAAAAACGAAACAATTTAAGGCCATTTAAAATATATTTTTATCAAGTTGAGCAAAGATTGCCACATTATTCTCACGGTAGGGTATGTGTTGCTGCATCAGTTAGCATCTGTTCTCTGCAATTCCTCCAGTCAGAATGCAGTCATTTAGTAAATATACAGAAGGCTGTACTTCTGCAAATTATAATTTTTCCGGAGTCATTTGTTTTTAATTCACATACAGTAGATGGCACTGGCTGATTAGAAAGTTGTGATATGCCTGCGGCAGTTGAAGTAGTGAATTTTGTCAGCCTATATTAGATCTCACAAATCTTGCTTTTCTCTTCAACGGGAGAACAACAAAATATTGGAGAAACTGACTAGTAGCCTAGGACCCCAAAATAACTGGAAAAACAGTTTCCTTATTTTTAAAACAGAGAACGTTCTCATCTTACCTCACAAGAACTAATGCATGTAAATATAACTTAGAACACCACAGCATCAAGGACTCAATAAGTTTTATATTGCTGAAAGATTGCTGGGGCACGGCTGTACTCTAAAATAACAACAGCTATAGGAGACCCAAGATATTTCCTAGCAACACTCTCGTATGACAGCTTCGGAACGGCACCACTTGTTAGTTAGGTATATTGGCTTCCCTAGAGTGGCATTCAGTTTTGACCTCATTGTTCTGATGACAGCTGCATGGGCAGAATGCTGGGGAGACGAGAATAATGAGAAAAATCAAGGAAGAAACCCATGTAGTTTCAAATTAAATTGCTGAGGGAAAAGGTGTGTTCAAAGTGTTTAAAAAAAACATTATAGGTTAGAGAGGGGAACTGAGGTAGCTTAAGGAGACTGGAGATGAAGAATATATTTTGAAATTTCAAAGTGAGCCATGGGCCCTGAAAGACCCTAATACAATGTACCAAACATGCTCACATTTTATCAGAAGCTTTTGTTACATTAGAAGAGAAGGTAAAGTCCCACATCTATTATGTAAGATTAACCACTCTTTGGAGACATCTGCAATATTCATCCTAAGCACAAAAAGCTGTCTCTGCCTTTCCTAGCTTTTCTGAGAAGCTTAAAATGTTACTGCTTTGTAGATTCTTTTATTGCAATGTTCTGCTTAATAGTAACACTTTTTTAAAGTGAAAGCAAATTGGCTTTTACTGCTAAGTGCATTTTAAAACCATTTTGTTAAATTAAAAGCTTCACTTGGTATAACTTCCCATTCTGTATGTGAATAGAAGTACAGAGAAAGAAAGCTTTAGCGGTTACACAAGAAAACGCAGTTGTGACTGTCAGTTGTCCCCCTGTACTGAGAAATGATGCAGGCAATTTGCATTATTTATGATAAATTCTGTTCTGTAGCAAGGGTCCCTGCTGTACTACAGAACAACCAGTAGCTGTTATCAGGATACTAATTCTCCTTCAGTGCATCATGCAAGTACCATGCTATTATGAAAAATTTCCATTCACCTCAGGACAGGGTAGCATACTGACAGTTCTGGAAAGTCTTTCCTAGGTCTATCTTCTCTGCATGACATAGGGACTGCACAGTCTCATCTTTCACTTCATTGTATGTCACCGTGTTAAGTGAAGAAGCAGGCAACCTACTGACTTCCTTAATCCTTTAGTGCCAAGTAACACATGTATCTTTTCCCCAAACACTGGTTTGGCAGTTATTTCATGAACATCTGTTGTCCAAGGCCAGGAACCTCACGGCACCTACAACAGATAATAGCAGTAGGCAGCTCATGCCTTCACCTTTTTCTAAAAGTTCAGCTATCTCCACCAGCTCAAGGGCTATAGCTAAGACCAGTCAGAGATCAACTACCACAGAAAGGCGGGGGACAGAGCAGTTGTGGTCACTGTAGCAAAGTAAAATGAAAAATGACTTTCGACTGACCTGTTCCAAAATTTCAGTTCATTCCCCTGAAAACTTGGAATCTCTCCAGAATTCAGAGGAAGAACTGGCATCACAAAATGTGTTATATGTGTTATATGAGTACCAGAAACATGTCAAGGTCTGTCCCTGACTCTTGCTGAAAAACTGATTTTGGGTGAGGGGAAGAAAATGTATGTGGACAGTGGGAAGGGAAAAAGGAAATCTACTAGATTACTATTATTATACATTATGAAGGGAGGCTAATATTTCTCAACTCTAATGCAACAATGTCCAAAATGATTTGGAGTTTTTAAAAAAAGAGTAAAACAAAAGTCATTAAGTATAATTAGTTTCACTTCTTCACAGTTACAGTTGGCCCACTGCCAAGGCAGTCATGGGCTGCCAAAGATACTCCTGCTCAGAATCAAAGCACACAGTAGGAATAGTTGGTTCTACAGACGAAAAGGGAACAAAAGAGAGAAAATAGCTAGAGGTGTTCCAAATTCTCTCCAAAATATACACCCAGTGGGGATGAATATGCTTCATCAGTAGGCAAGTCACATATCTGATCATCTTCCGTGCTCATTTTAGTTTTGTTTATTTTGCAGGTTCTATTTTTTAACACTAGTTCAACTGTTTTCTGCACTTTCACTTTCTAGATTGCAGTAGTTCTCTGTAATTCTGAAATGCAAGCCATATACAATCACTGATTCTTTGTTCATACCACATACAGCACCATACAACAGAGATTGCCCCTGCTTGCCTGCCAGCTACTGGGTGTGGCGCATGGGTTCCAAGAATCAAAAGATAATGACAAACAGTATCGTTCTAGTTCATGAATGTTCAGCTTGTGTCTGCTGTGGACAAAAAAGTGGCACCCATTCATCTAACTTTGGGGTACAGAACTCTAGCACTCCAGTTTGAAGGTGATACCTTATTTCATAAATTACAATTACAAGCTGACTCTCTGTTGATACTTGGGAATGAAATAATGAACTCTCAGCTAGAAAGGGGGCCATGAAGGAATCAAGATTTGGGCAGCTGCATTATTTTCCCTTGCATGATGCTGGTTTGAGTGAAGGACTGAGTGGTTCTTTTGGGAGATGCCAGGTGCTGTCATTGGCTCAACTCTTCACATGATCAAGCTGCTGATTGTTAGATCCTTTTGGGCTGGAAGCCCTGAGGGATCCTGTGTGACTCATTTCTGCTCCCCAATAAGATGGCCCCTCAACAAGAACATGCCATGTCTTACTCCTTAGCAACAATTCTTTTCATGTGAAGACTGCAAAAGTTGGAGAAATTGATTCCCCACCTCCTCCGACATGCGCAAGAATATGCCAGTGCTTGCTAAAGTCCACAATGTGCCTACAGCCATACCCACATATATCAGTGTACATACAGATGACAGACTGAGAAGAGAGTGAAAATACTCTACTCTCAAACCTCACTCAACCCATCCACTATCCCAGCATGCTTCACTTGTTACGCCCACAATCTCAGCATTTCACACTAATTATGCCCACAAGCCTGACATCATCCACCATTTCTACTCTACTGGGTCCTCCAATTTTTCTAAGACATAATATTGTTAATGGAGGCAGTACATGAAATAAACGCAGTCATGAGATTCAGAACTCTTGAGCTGTGATCCTGTCTCTGCCCTTGCTAGGGTGACCAGGTGTCCAGTTTTCAATCAGAACACCCTGTCGAAAAGGGATCCTGGGGGCTGCAGTCAGCACTGCCTACCGGGCCATTGACTGTCCGGTTGGCAGCACCGCACAGCTCCTGGGAAGCAGCTGGCATGCATAGGCGCTGACTCTGTGGGTGTCCGGGGCTGGAGCACCCACGGGGAAAAATTAGTGGGTGCTCTGCACCCACCGGCAGCCAAGCTCCTCTCCCCGCCTGCCCCACCTCCTCCGCCTCCTCCCCCTCTGAGCACACCACGTCCCCGCTCCTCCGCCTACCTCCCAGCGTTTCCCACCCGGCTGCCACCAAACAGCTGTTTGGCAGCATTAGCAGGCTCTGGGAGGGGGAAAAGGAGTGGAAACGTGGCTCGCTCAGGGGAGGAGGCAGGGAAGAGGTGGGGCCGGGGCGGGGATTTGAGGAAGGAGTTGGAATAGGGGCAGGGAGGGGGCAGAGTTGGGGCGGGGACTATGGGGAAGGGGTTGGAATGGGGGCGGGGAAGGGGTGGGAAGAGGCGAGGCAGGAGCGGGGCCCCATGGAAGGGGTGGAGTGGGGTGGAGCCAGGGGCAGAGCAGGGGTCAAGTACCCAGGGAAAAGTGGGGAAGTTGGCACCTATGCCAGCATGTCTCTCTTCCGGCTCCTATGTGCAGGGGAAGCCAGAGGGCTCCGCACATTGCCCCCACCTCAAGCACTGCCGCTGCAGCTCTCATTGGCTGGGAACTGTAGCCAATGGGACCTGCAGGGGCAGCGCCTGCAGCCAGCACAGCACGCTGAGCAGCCTGGCCGCACCTCCGTGTACCAGTCAGAGGGGGGACATGCCACTGCTTCCCAGAGCTACTTAAGGTAAGCACCACCCACGGCCTGCACCCCGACCCCCTCCCGGACCCCAACCCTGATCCCCCTCCCACCCTCCGAACCTCTCAGTCCCATCCCAGAGCACCCTCCTGCACCCCAAACCACTGATCACCAGCCCCACCCCAGAGCCCGCACCCCCAGCTGGAGCCCTCACCCCCTCCTGAACCCCAGCCCCCTGAGTCAGCCTTGTGAAAATAAACAAGTGCGTGAGGGTGGGGAAAGCGCGCGATGGGGCAGGGGAATGGAGTGAGCAGGGGGCAGGGCCTCGGAGAAGGGGCGGGGTCTTGGAGGAGAGGCGGGGCAGCAGGCGGGGCAAGGGCGTTCGGTTTTGTGTGAGTAGAAAGTTGGCAACCCTAGCCCTTGCTTATTGTGTGGTCTTGAACAAATCAATTTATTGCTCAATCTCAGTTTTCACACCTATAAAATGGAGATAAAAACTTACCTCCCTCTGTACCTACCTCACAGGAGTTTTCTGAGGGCTATTTAGTTAATGTTTGAACAAGCAAAGCGTTATTATGAAAGTTAAGTGCAATTCTATGCCACAAATTTTGGATTGAAAAAGTTTATGAATAGATATGTTTGTAAAGTAAACACGGTTGGCATTTAATTCTTCAGCAATTTTTGTCACAATGGAGTTAATGAGTAATTTACAGTTATTAAACTGGACACTGTTAAGACTGTGACCCCAACTGTGGGCCACCTTAGCCCAAGATAGGGTGCAAGATGTGCATTCTGGATTCTGGAGCCCCTAGGATAGCTGTAAACAACGCTATGGTGCAACAGCTCCCTGAAACCCAGAGAGTGCTCAGCACCTTAGAGGATCAGATCCTGAAAGAACAATCTTGTGAAGTGCTAATCACCTCTGGAAGCTACTGAGCACCCTCATTTCCCATGGTGGTCCATGGGCCAGTTCCCTGAGTCAATATTCAGGGCCTACCTGCCAGGTGCTGAGCGCCTTGTAAGAGGGAAAGGACAGCTTCCGCTTCCCACAGGGGGTACTCAGCACCTTGCAGGAATGAGCCTTTAAGTTTTATTTATTTAAAAAAAAACACTGAAAAAGAAAGAAGGCCCTGGGCAAAAAGGAAAAACAAGGACATATGTTGAAATAAACCCACCATCTTTTGTTGGTGTGTGATGCAAGATTCAGATGATTCCATATGGGAAAAAACGTGTAGGCAATAAATGTGGGTAGGTGTTCACTTTAAATGCAGTGAATCAATACCAGTTATAAAAATCTGTAAACATGACAGGGAGGAGGATGTAAAATTACCTAGAAACACATGACTCCAGTACAGTGAGCGATCTATAGTACATGACTCTACTGTTCAGTGCGGAGCCTCTTTGCAAGCAAATGCACTAGAAAGCAATCTATCTCATTGCTTATAAATTAATTTTGAATTGACTGTATTAATACTGAATAAGAGTACATTGTCTCATTATTAACAACATATTTATAAATCTGTAAATAGCACTAGGTTACCATCGTTATCAGAAATAATAAACTGAAAACACTTAGCATAACATTGGAAATCAGTAATAAAATACTACTAGGGTTTGTTGTGTGTTTTTCCCACCCACTCACCCCTCTTGACTCTGAGCAGTCAAGAATCATGCATAATGTAACAGCACAGGCTGCAGCTGGTCACAGCATGCTGGCTCACTAGCAATATTTTAAATGTGTTTTATTAACATGAGGAAAAGTCCCCAAAATTACTACTCCAGAGAAAAAGCTGAAGGCGATAATATTTTAAAACTTAATTGTACATAATGATCACCAGCAGACTCTGTCATGAGAAACTGTCTCCCCCTGTATTTGATCCATATTTGTTGACCCAAAGACAATTGAAGTCAGTGGGAAGGATCCCATTGCCTTCAGTGAGCTTTGGACCAGGTGCTGAGTACAGAATAAGGCTACTGAAATTATCCACAAACATTCTGAATGTAAATGAAAAGTAAGTGATGCTCAAGATCATCTGTGAAACTGGCATTAGAACTAGCTAAAAAGGTCCAAAGGCTCAAGAAACCACAGGCAAATGTTTAATTTCATGATTGTGGGGAGTTAGAGCCTATCAGCTCACATCCCTCTAGCTCAGGGGGGAAGGGCCCTACCCCGGCATATTCTCCCTTTTCATTGTAAAGCTGTCCAACACCTTGCAGATCCAAGCTAGTCTCCCATCTGTTAAACTGGCAGGTCGCGATCATGCTCAGGGTCTGGTATCAAAATCAGAGATGAGACTAAGCTGAAAAATTTGGATCTGATCTAGGTTTCAATCCCTTCAACTTTCCTCATCCAACCCCTGCTCTAACTTTTGGAAGGTTTTGTTTCTTAGATTTTGATGGAGAATCATTACAGAGAGGGGCCAGCCATGTTCAGACTCCAACCTCTTCCCAAAGTTTAGGGGTGTTTGATTCCAACGTTTTGGTGTTGGCCCATCTCTCATTTAAATAGCTAAACCTAGTGTTGTAGGTAGACTTTACAACTGAGGCACAGTTGATTTAAGGGATTGATAATAGGGTGCAGAACCTTAAACCAATTATGCCTCAGTTGTAAAGTCTACTCATGCCACTAAGTTTAGCTATTTAAAATTGATAACTGGCATCCTTGTTGGCAGTTTCAGCAGAAAGGGGAAGGAATGCACGAACTATTCACTACTACAGGGGTGGGGGTTGTTAAAGTTCCACCAATATGAAAAGGTTCCATCAATTCCAGAGAGACATTCTCTATGTTTTAAAATAGAGAACTCTGGGAGCAGCAGTAGAATCTTTCACTGTATGCCAGGGTTGAGGCAGATTGGCAAGCCAGTGTATAGAGGCATGTGCTGCTGATGTATATATTCCGTGGATAAATAGACACTAGTCTGCAGAACTGTTATTCTAGCACCTTTCATGAACACTTACTTTCATTAAAAAAAAAGAATTAACAGGGATGTCGGGAAATTAGATACAAACTGAAATGCTGTATGGTTGTTAACTAAGCCAATGTGCTTTGGGGTTGAGAGGCTTCTAGAACTGCTAAACTCTAACAAGATTCACACCAGGGGAGAAGAGAATTCAAAAGCTGGTAAGTTAGTGCGATGACAGGAAGCAGTAGCAACATATTAGGGTCACCCCACCTCCTCTTTTTCTTTGGAGCAGGAGGGATCTGTAACAAAACTTTTTTTAAAGGGTTTGCTTTTTAGTAAAGGGATGGTTGAAGTCCTAGCAGGTTCTGATTTTATCCCAATCGGTTTACCAAGCCTTATGGATAATACTATCAGAGACTGTTTCTGCTGCTGGTGAGGACTAAGAAACATATTAGTTCTTGTCTATTTCTCGTTTATTTTGGCATCTTACTTTGTAATGTAGAGTTTGATAAAGGGTCTGGGCAACCTTTTCTCTGTATAGTTGTGTGTGCAGAATGGAATTAAGAATTATTTATAGCCTTCATGGCTTTAAGCAGCTTTTTATGGAAGAAGAGTCCTTTCTAACACACTCTTCATCATCCTGCAGGTGTGTTTGATATACCTAATTACATGTGAGTGGGGATATCAGCCTTCCTTAATGTACTTGAGACCTATTCTCTATTGTGGTCTTTCTATCACTGATGGTTTACAAAAAATATACACACAAAACAGGCTTTTTAAAGTAAACTTGGTCATCTGTATAAAGTATTTTTCATTTGAACCTTTCCTTAACATTTTGTTTAGACTATGGCAAAGGACTTAACCCATACAATATATTTCCTTGCAGTAGATTTCTCTGTGTGTTGTGATTTCTATATAGTATATCAAACTAATCTTTCTTAAACACATCTCTTTTTCTCCAGGCATGCTCTAACCTACAGCATGTGCACAGAGCCAAATCCTTCTGCTAAGCAGGCATGTGGTCTGGGTACCTCTGTGGCTTGGCTGGTGTTTGTTCCATACAGCTTCAATCAGCACCCTCAGCAATGATGCCAGAGTTACTCCATGGCCAACGGCTGCTATCGATGGCACATCTGGGACACCAGCCTGTATATGGCAGTGGGGTTGGTGGTATCCGAGAGGTGGTGCACAGGAAGAGCAGCGAGTGCCTGAGCTGACTGGTAGGGAATGAAACACTGCGGAGGGCGAGCATCACATTCTTCTGGCAACAGCCAACTGACAGCCCCAAGTAACACTGGGAGCCACCAGCTGAAAACACATACAACAGGCAATTGGCAACACATGGGAGTCCCCACGATCTGCCCTAGTCCCCTCACCACCGTTTTTGCATGTACCGTTACAGAAGTGTGCTAGATGCTTCACAAGAATAAGTGACTGCACAGTCTCTGCCCTGAAGAGCTTACAGGCTAAATTCAGATATGTTGCAAAAACAGAGGATCGTAAACAAACAAGAAAGGGGAGGAAGGACAATAGCAAGGTGTCAAGGTTCTTCCCCCACTCTGAACGCTAGGGTACAGATGTGGGGACCTGCATGAAAACTTCCTAAGCTTATCTTTACCAGCGTAGGTCAAAAAGTTCCCCAAGGTACAAAATATTCCACCCTTTGTCCTTGGATTGGCCGCTACCACCACCAAACAAATACTGGTTACTGGGGAAGAGCTGTTTGGAAACGTCTTTCCCCCCAAATACTTCCCAAAACCTTGCACCCCACTTCCTGGACAAGGTTTGGTAAAAAGCCTCACCAATTTGCCTAGGTGACTACAGACCCAGACCCTTGGATCTTAAGAACAATGAACAATCCTCCCAACACTTGCACCCCCCGCTTTCCTGGGAAATGTTGGATAAAAAGCCTCACCAATTTGCATAGGTGACCACAGACCCAAACCCTTGGATCTGAGAACAATGAAAAAAGCATTCAGTTTTCTTACAAGAAGACTTTTAATAGAAATAGGAGTAAATAGAAGTAAAGAAATCCTCTCTGTAAAATCAGGATGGTAGATACCTTACAGGGTAATTAGATTCAAAACATAGAGAATCCCTCTAGGCAAAAACTTAAGTTACAAAAAAGATACACAGACAGAAATAGTTATTCTATTCAGCACAATTCTTTTCTCAGCCATTTAAAGAAATCATAATCTAACATGTACCTAGCTAGATTACTTACTAAAAGTTCTAAGACTCCATTCCTGGTCTATCCCCGGAAAATGCAGCATAAAGACAGACAGAGACCCTTTGTTTCTCTCCCTCCTCCCAGCTTTTGAAAGTATCTTGTCTCCTCATTGGTCATTTTGGTCAGGTGCCAGCAAGGTTACCTTTAGCTTCTTAACCCTTTACAGGTGAGAGGAGTTTTCCTCTGGCCAGGAGGGATTTTAAAGGAGTTTACCCTTCCCTTTATATTTATGACACAAGGTTACACAGATAGTCAGCCAGGTAGACAGCTCACTGGTTCCATTAGCTGGTTTATTTAGCTCATAAGTGACAGGGCAAAAGTGAATTTTTAAAAGCGATTTGAATGAGCAATATAGTCTGAGATCCCCCCCACACCTCCTCACAGGGGGTACCATGGGGACCACTGAAGTTCCAGGTTGGGGGAGTGAGGGAATCCACTAGAAGCTATGGATCACAAGGTAAGCTGTTCCACACCCCTACCCTGTGATCCGTCAGACCATCATGGTAATGTCAAGCTAGTGTTGTGCTCCCCTTCTTAGGAGTCCAGAGCCTCTGCAACCTTCAGGCCTTGGGCCACCTGTCTGTCTCATGATTATCATGGCTCTGCCACTGAACTATCACAGAATTCCATCTGTAGTGCAGACACATGCGTACACAGTAACAGCTTAACCCCTGACTCCCTCCTGTCCCTGCCCCTCTTCCTGCTCCTGGAATGTCAACAAAAAGATTTTTGCAGCTATTGCACAGGTGGGTGGGTGGGTGTTTGTGTTTTAGAGTAATCTGGCTCTCTTGCTAAAATGACAGCAGGTGAACTACTGTAAATAAAACTTTAAAACATGCTTCTTGCCACCATCTAGTGGGTGGCTGGACATTTTATTTACCAGAATAGATGACTGGGCTATCTTTTGGCAGAGGCCACAGTAACACTTCACAAGCCTACAAAAAATAGCTAATCATTTGCCCTCAGAAATAGCTACTCTACTAACAGAGTCAATATTATAAAATATGTAAAACATTTGCACCATAAATACATTGCTAAAAGAATGGCCTCTGTTCTATAGCTTCATGCTATCAGTTGAAAATAAGAACAATGTTGGAAACAGCTGTGTGCATTTATACTGACTTTCATTGTTTCTCTGAGCCCTGCTTTCAGTTAGCCACTTCCATGCAACAAAGGGCTTCTTTTCATGTTCTTGATTTGCATTTTAAAAAGAAGAGAGAGAGATTTAGGCTGCTTGTGCAGTGTTGGCCAGATGCTGAAGTTCTCGCTGTCACTGAAATCCTGATCCCACTGAAGGTCAATGGGTTTTTTGGCATTGTTTTCAAATGGGTCAAGATTTGTACCACTGTCTCCGTTGCTGGTCTAAGAAATGAGTGAAAATGAAGGGCCAAATCCTGAAGTCTTCACTCAGTTTTATCTCAGTGTTTAATAGGAGTATATAAGAATTAATTTATTTTTCTTTAAGAGGGAAGATGTAGAGATATGTTTACAAAAGATTTTGATTTGGAGATGCTCCCTCATAAGGGACTGTGTTGCGAGTGTGGAATTTGGAGATGCGCCCTGGAGGTTGGGAACGCCTCATAGCTGCGTGCAGCAGCTCACTGTGGAAGCTCTCCCATTTGTTTTATTAAAGTTTTATTCCTTTGTTATTTGTTTGTTATTTAATGAACCCTAAGATCATTACTGCTTCCAAGAGGGCAAGCTGAGTAAGGAGTTGAGGCTTTGCCTGTTTGAATATGAGCTGCGTAATGGCTAGTCAAGCACCAGTAGTAACTGCAAATCAAATTGGGAAAGTTCCTTCCGAGATTGAAACCTAGGAACTTAGAATAGCTTTGACAAATTGTGGCCCATCTAATTCTCCCTTACAGAAAAACCGACCTAGGAAACAGGAAAGTCTGCAAGGAAACAAAAAAAGACTTAGCCAGCGTGTTTTGTCAGAGTCAGCAAGGGTCATAAGTAGGTGATTCTTTGGCCCCCAAAATCTGTGGCTCTCTTGTTAAGCACATGAATAGCAGGGGCTCTCAGGGAGGCCAGAACCAACTACTTTGCTTTTTGAATGGCCTTTTGCCTCCTGCAGCCCTCCCCATATCCTTTCTGCAGCTATTCTTGGATCTCACCTAACCAGAGGGGTCCAACAAGGCAGAATAGAGACATCAACATTTATGCAGGCTCAGGCTCTATTAACTGGTCAGCTTAGCACATCCTGCCTCCAGCCCCACCCCAGCTCCTCTCTTCCACCCCCAGCCTGCCCTTTGCCACAGAAGGGCTTGCCTAGGAGCAGATGGGGGCAAGGCATAGAGGCATCTGATCCTTTCCCTGGCAGGGAATCTGCTATGTTTCCAGAGGGGATGATTTGGTCATTGTAAACATTTCCCCTTCCCCACCACTGTCAATAAGAGGTAAATTCCAGCAAAATGACAAATACTTACCCTTCTCTGCATGACTTTTGTTCATTTTTTTTCTACTTAGCACCTAACACTGTAAGATTGCTGTAGCCCACAGTTTAAGTACTGTCACACTCCACACAAGCATTGCCTTCTCATTCCCTTATTGGGCTTTGGGGAATAGAGCCTTTTGAACGGCACTCAAAGATTATCCATTTTCTTTAGACGTGTACATTTCTTATATGAATGCAGCCCTTTACCAGTAAAAATGTGATTTTTTTCCAGTGATGCTTCTGTGTGTATAACCTTTGTTCATTTGGCTATTGCTTACAAGCAGTGACTGGGCTCAAAACTGCAATATTGATAGGGAAAATAACAGGCTGAATTCAGAGATGGGGAAATTGTTTTCATCATCAGTTAGTACTTCTATCCTTTAGTCCTAAATCATAGAGTTGCTATCCAACAAATCATTCAGAGACCAGTTTGTAAAAAGTAGTAATCTATCAGTTTGGGATAAGGTAGCCACAAATCGGGGAGGCAATGAACTTTAGGGTTACAAAACAATGATAACTCTACATTTTAATGGCACAATTAACCACTGTTTAAATCTGACTGTGGAACACTTATTCATGTTGTGGAGCATTGACTCACACAAGGGTTGATATTGACATCAATGCAATTTCTCTTGGGAGTAAGTTCTCACCAACAAAAGTGGTCCAACAATGAATTCCTATGTGCATATTCTTATTGCTTACCTATTACTTCATTGCACTTTACAGCAAACACTCTCAGTTAACACTGAATGAATTTACAATATTTAAGCTTTCATCTTTATAAACAATGGACCCCACATTTTTGTACTGATAAAGCTTTCTGTTTCCCAAATCTAGAACTCGGGTGCAACAATGAAGATGGTAGAAATGCCTGGGGGGACGGATAGATCTGGAATTCTGACACTCCAGACTCCTCCCAAAGTCATATCGTGTGTGAAATGACAATGATACACTGTAGGGATGAGCCCAAAATGTCAAAATTCCAGATCTGTCTGTCTGTCCAGGCACTTGGGTTCATTATTGTTGCATACAAGTTTAAAGATTTCAAAAACAGAAACTCATTTATCACTACATAACGCTTGGGACAGCTGTTGTGTCTGTGGCTGGAAAAGATGTAGTGTGTCCTTGAACAAAAGAAATTTAACATAAATGCAACTTTTTATGCTTAATTTCACCTTCACATTGAAGGGATGGGGTAAGAACAATTAGCAACTAATTAGGTGGTACTATTAATAGAACTCTGCTCATGGGCGGCATGTGAACCGCTGGCTGGAGGAGTCTAGCCCCCAGCCATGCCCTTTCCACCCGAGCACCCCCCTTCTATGTCCCCCACCCCAGTCCAAAGCTCCCCTCCGCCCGGAGCCACCGTCCCCGACTCCAGGCTAATGACCCCAGATTCCCCCCACCCCAGCCCTGGAGCAGGCGGTGTGGCCGCAGCGCCCCCCCCCCCCCCCCCCCCCCCCCCCCAGCAACCCCAGAGCAATGGGAGAGTGGCTGGCATGGCCCCAGCCCTGGAACAACGGGAGGGCGGGTGGCGCGGCCCCAGTTGGGGCCACCCCACAGGGAGACTGGAGTGGCCATGCTGAGAAGAAGCAGGGGAAGCCTGGGGGTGGAACATGGGCAGGGCTATGCCCGGCTGTTTGGAGAGGCACAGCCTCCCCATGCTTATGGTACCCGCCACCCGTGGCTCTGCTTTATGTCTAGGTAATGAACTTCTGGTGGAACATAAAATCTAAGGCATTTACTGAAAACAAATATTGAGCCAAAGATAAAATGCTGTGTTTCAGTGTAGCAGACAGTAATCCAGCCTTATTAATTCTATTAACATTATTTCTATAATATAAGAGTTTTGTCCCCTTAAAAAAAAAAACAAAACAAAAAACCCAGCTCCCAACATCATGTTGGATTTAACTTTACAGTGAGAGATCCAAATTGGCACCACTCCAAGGAAATTGTTAGAAGGGAATTTAGACAGGCTGGTGCTTAATGGTAATGTACTCTTCACTGCCATGTGAGACATGTAAATTAGTTTCCTGGTCCTTGTCTCCTAAGACCTGGGACTACAGAAGGTGGGAGTGCTAAGGAGGAAGCATAGTCATGCTGTGATAGGTAATGGGGAGGAGAGAGAACATTTTACTTTATAGCACATAACCATAAATCTTCCAGCTGAGGAGACAGCAGTACTGGCTAGTTTCAAAGTGAACCATCCCACAGTACTAATCTGGAAAACTGATAGTGCATAGTGAGGCAGGAGACTATTATTAGTACTATTTATACAATGCCATAGGTGTGACAGGAATTTTTCAACCACGTTTGAAACATTTTGGCCTAAGTCAGTAGATACCGAACCATTATGACAATGAAATTACCATAGTATATGCATAAAACAATTAAAATGGGGCCCAATCCTGCAGCCTCTCTTCACACATGTCCTAATCCAAAACCCATTGAAGTCAATGAGAATCTTTTCATTGACTTTAATGAGCTTTGCAGGAGGCCAATAGATGGCTGACATCATCCAGCACACAGGATTTGATCCTAAGAACTCATAATATTTGGCTACTATTATTAGTCCCTTCCTTGAAGAATGCTGAGGAGTCATGAAGTGCTTGGCTGAGTGCAGGAAACAGTTAATAAAACCACAGCTGTAGATCTCAGTATTGGGATTCAGGATCCTCCCATGCATCTACTGCCACCAGAGGAGGGATCAGCGGAGGTAAGATGATAATACTTAGCATTTATATAGTGCTGTTCACCAGTAGATCTTAAAGTGCTTTGTTAAGGTTAGTAAGCATTATTATCCCCACTTTACAGATAGTGAAACTGAGGCACAGAGAGCTGGCATCATACAGTGGGTTAGCAGCAGAGATGGAACAGAACAAAGGTCTCCGTCTGACACCCAGGTGAGTGCACTGCCTCTGTGAGAAAGGAAGAAAGGTGTGCATCCCTCTTTTCAAAGAGGCATTGAGTTTAGGGCAGACCTTGAGTGAACCACCCAATGACCACAAGATCCGTTAAGGAATGAAGGCACCCAGCCAGGTTTATTGTTGACAAAGCATGGTACTAGTATCCCGCAGACTCTACCAGCCACTAATACATGTGTGGCCATAACAGTGGACCAGCTCAGTGAACTGTGGGACTTTCCATTCCTCCCTAAGGCCAGACAAAGATACTCCCTTTGAGATACAGCTTTATACCCCGATACAAACTAGTTAGTACCGCCCCTTTGACATAGTTATTGCCCCCTGACATCGCTAGTTATCACCCATCAACTTGTACATGTTGGTTCAATCAAAACATCTTTATTATCATCCTCACCTTATCTTTTAGGAGGGGTCAGTGTGTTCCTTTTATCCTTGGGGAATGTTTTTGTACCATTCTTGATATCAGGATGTTCTGGTACCACTTGATATCGGGATGTGTCTGAGTGAGCACTTTGTGACTAACACTTCTTAGGAATGTGTATTTTCTGCAATATCAGCCCTGTTCTTGCCAAATTCTGTGAGCAGGTACTTCCTCATACCAGGCCTCTAATACAAGGGCTTATATCTCAGGCTCTCTTCCTGCTACACTGAGCCTTCCCCAAATCTGTAAAATTAAAAAATATAGTTTGGTTTGTTTCTGAGCTTGATGAATAAAATCAAAGTTTATGTTGTCTGAACTGGCTTGTTCATCCCTATTCTAATTCTTTAAAAATTAGATACAGACTATGATGCACCATCTGATCATAAGATTTGCTGAATCGAAGCACAAAATAGTGGTTCCTGAAGGAATTATAAAATTGGTCGGATGGAGCAGATTGAGTTGCACAAAGATTTTTTTATTACTGCAGTCAAGCACTATTACATATCCCCCAGTATATTTAAAGAACCAGTGCTGCACTAAGGCAAATGTTTAAAAATACACTTCATGGAACTTACTGGGACAATATAATTGGAATTATTGTCTGCTATAATAAATGTCTGGGGTATTAATTTTGTCTTCCTCCCTTCTCCCTTTTTCCCTTCTGTCCCCTTCTTTTGAACCAGTGTGTTTAAACTTTTTTAAAACCATATGATCTCGTGATACAGTAGAACCTCAGAGTTATGAACACCTCTGGAATGGAGGCTGTTCATACCTCTGAAATGTTCATAACTCTGAACAAAACGTTATGGGTATTCTTTCAAAAGTTTACAACTGGACAGTGACATAATACAGCTTTGAAACTTCCCTGTGCAGAAGAAAAATGCTGGTTTCCCTCTATATTTTTAGTAGTTTATGTTTAACACAGTACTGTTCTGTATTTGCTTTTTTTTTTTTTTTTTTTTGGTCTCTGCCTGAGTGTGTACTTCCAGTTCTAAATGAGGTGTATGGTTGACTGGTCAGTTCATAACGCTATGTTTCGACTGTATGTATGATTGCATATTGTTGGTTTGACTTTTTGTGGTTTTGCTGTACACTGTAATATGCCTATTACTTCATACCATGTAATGTGTTCATAGAAAATTGTAATAAAAATACTGTTAAAATACACTGACATTCTCAGAGTTGTACAGGGTTTTAGCCTCAGTTCCCATTTAATCTAGTTTATCTGTAATGGGAATCATGAAGCTACAAACCTACAATACTCTTTGTATTTTGTACATTTACTGAACAGTAGTAGACTAGCCCCAGCTTCTGTACTTTTTGCTGCATTTCTTTTCCCATTACTGTTGATTACCAAGATATTCATGAATAAATAGAAGCTGTCTCCTTTCTGATTGATCTATCCCTACAGAATGGTTCATTCATTTGGAAAAATAACCTCCTGAAATTACTCCCTTGTGTTATACCAGGACAGAATTTGGACCACTGAGTCTACGATCTTGTGTCTATAACATCATCATTGTTGCCATAGTGATGAAATGTGGTATTACTGAGGACATGATCTTGTGAGATTCAGAGTACTTCCTCAGAGACACTCAGTATCTCACAAGATTGGACTCAAAATGACTCATGCTGGAAAGGAGGCTTTAGGAGAAAGTTAGTATGTAAACAAGTTGGGGCACAATCCTGTATGGTGCTCAGTGCCTCCTGCAATGTGGTAATCCTCTTTTACCATCAGTGACATCAGTGGCAGTTGAGAGTGCTTGGCAACTTTCATGACTGGCACTTGATCTGAGGCAGAAAACGTACATAATTATAGGGGGAAGTGAGGTTTGCCATAGTCGTTTAAAGGTACAGCAGTGTTATACAACTTCTCTAATTAGTGAGAGCCCTAAAATGATATCATAGAGAAAGAAAACATGGAGTTCATTAACACTGGAAGGGATAGGAAGATATTTTTATACCAACAACTGGTGCCTGAATTACAATGAGCACTCTCCCATCACTTGCTCGCACTGAGAAAGCTGTATTGATGCTAGTGCGACGGTGAAAGCATTCCCTAAAATCCTCACTTCACTTGGAAGAGTAATATTACAAGAATGAAAAACAGAGACAATGGTAGACCCCAGGACCCTCTTATATTCATCGGGTCTGCCTGAAGGCTTCTACAAAATGTTCAAAGAGCCAAACTGCTGAAAGTTCTCTTGTGCATTTGCCTGAAGGGATGGGATTGGAGTGTGTCTGTGTTTATTTCAAGCTGGTAGAGTGAAGTGTCTCTTTTCGGTTGACGTGAGTTCACTTATTTGGTGATATGTTTAAAAAAATGTTACGAGCCCTGAAACAATGGCAATGGGATTTTTTTTTTAATACAAGTTAAATAAATGCAAGAAATTGTTGATATTGTCTTGGCTTCAATTTGGATGGCACTAAGCCACTATTCTAATTATTTTCATTGACTGAGCCTGTTACAGAATCTAGAGCAACCCAACAATTCCACAGATGATTTGTTGACAGGGGGCTCAGAATATAAATAGTACTGAGAATGAAAGCTGATGTACATGGCAGCACCTTTCTTCTGCCATGTGCTGTCGTGTCACCAATAGACTGCATTTGGCCCAAATCTGTTTACAACCATGAAACGTACTTGCAGTAATTGCAACAGAAAATGAGTTCAACTATGAAAAGAAATGTATGCATAAAGTCTACTGAATATGCGTGAAGTGAAGGGAATGCCTTTGAGAGAACTGTACCTGAAACTTCTTAGTATCTATTCCTGGTATTCCATTATATAGCAGTTAGCAGATTTGGAAAAGAAGAATAAGTATTATTATCCGCATTCTACAAATGAGGAATGGAGTCACAAATAGCTCTAAGGGTTTCTCTTACTTGTGATAGGGGATGGATCAGTCCCCAGGACAGAGAAACCACAAGCAGTCTGTCCTCGTCCCTGAGCCAGACTCAGCATCAGTAGGGATGGATTTTACCATAATCCCCAGAGGGCCTATCAAACATTAAATAACTGCAACGTGTATTTACCTATAAAGGTCCAGCAGCCTGCATGGCTGACCAATACTGTTGTGACACAGTGACATAGGATAAGCTCTTCAGGGCATAGGCTGTCTTTTTGTTATATGTTTTTACAGTGCCTAGCACAGGGGGCCGTGTCCTTGAAGTTGTACCATACCACAGAGGTGGATTAAGCTTTTGTGGGGCCGTGGGCCCTCTCTCCCCATTCTGCCTGGAGGCCTCCCTGCCACTCCCCCCATGCTCCTGCCGTGGAAATGGGGCCGGGGCACAGGCGCTTCCCTTACCCGGCCAGGGAGTGGGTTGGGGTGTGGGGGCTTCCCCCGCTCCCTGGCAGGAGACCTGGGCAGGGGGAGCAGGGCAAGCGCCCACACCCTGACCCTACTCCCCGGTAGTTGCATCAGGCAAGCAGGCGGAGCGGATTGGGGCGCAGGGGTGCAAATAATTAATAGTAAGTTGTGTATTCAAAAGAGTAAAGACATTGCTTAGAAGCCAGACAAGCTGGGTTCTATTCCCAGCTCTGCCACTGATATACTGCGTAATCATGGGTAAGTCACTTTACCACTCTATTCCTCAGTTTCTCCATTTGTAGAATAGGAGTGATGGTACTTACCTTTCTTTGCCAAGCCCTTGGAGATCTCTGGATGAAAAGAGCTAAGCTAAAGCTACTTCTTTTAAGCAAATGTCATATAGCAGCCCTAAATTACCACTGAGCAAGAAAGTAGGGAAGAGTAATGGTATTTACAAGTAGCTACTTTAATTATACCGCACATAACTCATACGCACTAAATCCCATAGTGCTTATGTGAGCAGGGACAAAAATTTGCTCATTTAATTACTGTATTCAGATTTATAGCTGTGCCTACCTAGAACTCAAGATGTATTACAAAATATCCATAAAGCACAATGATTTTAATAAAAATAACAAGGCTATCACAAATGCTGATGTTAGGGAAAGAAGCTTAAACACCTTCCTTCTGCTTTGTAGGAGATTTTGCTGTCTGTCCTCTACTGGTGCTACTCATCACCCTGCCGCAAACAGGATATATATCAGACAGAGACCAGTTTAAAAACCTTCCCTCTGCCCTTTGGGAGAATGATTTCAAATGCATATATTTTGATTTCGCATGAGTCATATACTTGGCTCTTTGGAATTAAGAATTCTGAGCCTCTATACTGTGGGATATTTTATTATATTTATTTCTCAAGTACTCCCTTATTATTTTTTGGGCTGAGTTTAAAAGACTATCTTAATTTTTCCCTACTTTTTTTCCTCTGGGCTCCAATCCTGTAGCTTGGCAGTGGCAGAGGTCCATCTGCATGGAACAAGATGCAGGACTGGAGCCTTAGTTTGTAATATAATGCTTCAAAAACAGAGAAAAGAAAGTGTATGTACACAAAAATGCATAAGGCCTGATTGACTGTTGCTCTGCACCTTGTGTAGTCATTTACACCAGTCATTACCAAACGTCATCCTTTTGACACTTATCATCCACTTTGATCTGGTTTAATGAGAATACACAAGGTGCAGAGCAACAAAGCATCAGGCCTCTTGTCTAGTCATGTACATCCATGCCATGGGAGTTCTGAATGGGTATCAAATGCTACTAAATCATTATCGTTCCATTTCTCACTCAATTTGCATTGGCGTAAATGGCTACACATGGTGCACGGCACCAGTGAACCAGGTCCAGAACCTCCAATTTTGTAACACCAGAAAGTGTACAGAAGGCCAAATGGGTTTCCTTGTTCTATCAGTCACAGTGCCCTTCCTTGAAAGCAGTTTTAATCTCTGCTTGGGCTGTCAGAAAATTGTCCTCTATCCATTCTGTTCCTTCATCTCCTAACGTATATGACCAAACACAACTCTGGTGTACAATCAAGTTTCAGTCACTTTTAGTGAGACAGATATAGCAGTCTTTAAAACTACCTGTCTAAAAGAGACTGTTAAACTGGTAGAGAAACATAATGAATTACAAATTGTTTCTGACAGCACTGATACTGAAGGAGATGTTTTGATGAAGGATAATGCAATTCTTCATTCAAAATTTAAGCTTAAACAGATAATTTTAAATGATATCATCTTAGAATACTTGGTCTTTCTGAGACTTTAGATGACTCAAATCTCTTTTTATCGCTTGAAACAATTTTGGGAAGAAAATCTGATCCTTCTTTGAAAATGATTAAAGCACTCCACTTTCCATTTAAATTTTCTCCTCCATTATCTGCTTTGTTCTAAACACTGATAGCTACTTTCACTTCAATATTGGGCAGGTGAGGTGAAGTGGAGAAATTTATCCTTATAATTTATTACTAATCAATAAGAGTTTATTCCTGACTACAATTTTAAAGAATACCAAATATATTTTTTAAATGAAATAAAAGGCAGGGTGCCCAAACATTAGACTGTGCAGGACATTTTGTCATATTTAGAAAATACTTAGGAGGCATGTTCATTGGGGAGAAAAACTACTGCAGTCTTATTAACTTCAGAAGCACCCAATTCGTATAGTGTTTCTTCAAGCTTCTGAAAATATGTAGGTCATATGGGGCATGCTCAAAAACTTAAGGTATTATTAATATAGTCACTCCCATACTAACTTTACATTCTCACATTTGCATAATCATTCTAGTATGAGTAACATACCTATCCTTAACAATATCGTGTTGTTTGTACACTTTTTTCGTTCTTACATATGCCTTTGTTCATGCCAGTCCTGCAACATTATGTTTCTAAAACAACGATGGTCTACCCATGTAGGCAGATCAACTTAACATGCTGAGAAAACTACAGAGTAGGTAGAATCTCACTCCAGATATTCTTTCCCAGAAATTGCAGATTTTTTTTAAAAAAGTATGGTATTTAGGAACAACTGTTTTAAAATAAAGCAGTGTAGTTACACTGCTGTTAAGCCAATGGACTGAAGATAAATTCTACAAATATAATTGATCTGAACCAGATTTGGAAGGAACTATAGAATGAACCCTTCCTAAAACAAGTATTTGCTCTGTGACTCATCTGATTAATTGAAACAGAACAGAAGGTCAGTGTGACAAGGTGATGCATTACAAATGGTGAAATAAAAGGACTGAAGAAATATACCAATTAAAATACTCTGAAAACAACAAGAAAGCAGGACTAATATGTGTTGGCCAGAACCTAAAGTGCTGTAAATCAACACAGCTCCATTGACATAAATAGAGATAAGCTGATTTACACTACCTGAGGATCTGGCCAAGGGTGTGTAGGTATGTGTGGGTGTGTACATCTGACCAGAGCAGATAATATTAGCAGACTTACATTGAACAAATGAAATTCCGTTTACTAAACATGGATCAAAGATACACAGATGTATCAGGGTTGTGAGCAAAACAACTTGGCAAGATAAGTGTCTGATGTGAATGGCCCATTAGCAGACAAAAATAGATCAGCAAACAATAGTGTCAAATCCTCATAAGAACAATATATAATATAAGATGATTCAATTGGTATAGTCTGTCAATTGTGAGAATTTGTGCAATGGGAGAAACTGGAAATCACATTAGCACATGCTTAAATTCTATTGACTTCAATTGGACTTAAGCATGTATTTAAACATATGCTTAAGCATCCTTCCTGAATAAAAATGTTTTCCTGAATTGGTGCTCTGGACATCATTAATGCTAAAGAAGTTGAAGATATGTATAGGCAAAGTGACTTAGATGAGTGTTGGATTTGGGGAAGTCTACAATAGTCTTGTAGGGCAATAGTCCACAAATATTTGAAGTGTTAGCACAAAGAGGGAAAGGAATTATTTTGGATGGTTCAGTGGGGCATAACCTGTAGTAATAAGGAAAATTTAGGCTGGAAATCAATAAAATTTCCTGACAATCAATTCCATTAGACTGTAAACCTATCTTCCAAAAAAAGTGGTGTAAGTCCTATTGCTTGGGATTTTTAAAAGGAACCCTAGAAAGAGTAGTGCTAGGGACTGTCACAGATTTGGTCAAATACCCCCTCTTGGGCACTCACCATACTGCTGCGAGGGGATCTAACTGCTGGATCCCATGAGCTCTGTCTGCCTGAACAGAGGCCAGGCACTGCCCCTAGCTTAGGGTTTCTAGGCACAATCTCAGGGTGCAGACCCTCCTTCTACCACACCCTCCTGGGGAAAGGAGACCGCATAGTCCAACAGCCCAGCTCCTGGGACCAGTGCTGATCTCCTCATACTTCCTGTGTAGCTTAAACACACCCTCTCCCAAACCCCACCTGAAGGCATGAGCCTTTTGGGTTACAGTTTACCTCTTCCAGGGCACATGAGAGGTGTAACCCATAACGCAGACCGCACAGAATTCTAAAACACCACTGCTCTTTTTTAATAGCACAAAAAATGCACAGACGTATATAAAAATAACAAATCCTACACACATTTACTGTTAGGCTTATTTCGTCATTTTGTTTTTCCTTATCCTCCATATTGGTTCTCCTGCTGGTTGGCCTGTTGGTGCCCTTTCCTTGAAATCTGCCCAGCAGCAGGCACATTGGTGGGAAGACTTCAGCAGGAAAGGTCACATGTAAGATCTGCCTGGCAGCCATGCTTGCGTTTCAGTTCCATCAAGAAGAGAGAAGATCATGCTGGTTCCTGCTCCTGACACCTACCTTGCTCCTGTTGGCCTCGCCGTGGTTCCTGTTTCGTTGGTCTCCTGTTAGCTCCAGTCCTGTTGGTTCCATATGTCCCTGTGTGGCTCCTTGGTTCCTGTTTGGCTCCTTACAAGTTTTGTGCGGAGTAGTGAAGTAGAGAGTTTATTTCATATCGTCGTAACCCACATTTGGTTAGTTTGGGGTCCAGGTGTTATGCCTTTGAGGGTGTTAACCATTGGGTTGTTTTATAAATAAAGCCCTTGTTTTATTTGTACCCTAATTATCTCTGGTCTATTTCATTTAGAGGATCACCACAGGTGATTAGATACTGATTCAAGAGATAGAAGCTGGGGAGGGAGTCTTTTATAAAGATTGCTTCCCTCTTTGGTAAAGAATTTTCTGGTAACATTACCTGCTTTGGTTTCCTCACCACTCTGGAGCATTCTTTGGGCTGGGGTCAGGATCCTCTTGCTGCAGCTCATGCCTTGATAACTGAACCCTGGAGTCTCTCTCTCCCTAAGTCAATTTACTTTCTATAGCCTTGGTTGGTCTAAGAGCTAACCCATCTCCTGCAAAAGCATGACTCTCTCCCAAATCTCTCTGTGAGTCCCTTAAGTTTATATTTCCCACCAACAACACCTGGTTGCTTTGTCCACTGTCCAAACCTCTGCCTCTATAGACAAACTGGAAGAAGTGGCTTCTCCCTGCTCCAGCCAACCTCCTTAGCATATTGACCAGTCAGAGTTCGGTCATTAAAGTAAACTATTCTTCATTGAAGCTAGTCTGGGAGAGACGTGGTTACAGCTTTGTCAGCAATGGTGGATACACATTGACATAGACGCATTCCATGATACAGAAATGTTCATAGCAACTTCATAATATCAACCAGACCAATAAGATTTACAGACAGATTCCCTGAATTGACAAAGGGATCATCCTGCATTTGCAGAGATAGAATGAAGGATCACATAGGCCTCTTCCATCTCTGACATTTTTGATTCTGTGATTCTATATTGTGTTGTGGGGATGCTGCATATACATGTAGGAAGATTGCTAAAAGGTTGTGGCAAATTGTGTCATGATTTTGTGATGCTGGTAGCACAGGTGGGGTGATTTGGAGTTTCACTACAATGCCTATTAGTTTGCAAACATTCAGTCTATCTTTGTCTGTTTTCTCTTTCATAAGAATGGTAAAAAGTTTCTAAAACTCATCACAGAATCATAGAAATGTAGGGCTGGAAGTGACCTTGAGAAGTCATCAAGTTCAGCCCCCTGTGCTGAGGCAGAACCAAGTAAACCTGGACAATCCTTGAAGGTGTTTGTCCAGTCTATTAAAAACCTCTAATGACGGAGATTCCAAAACTTCCCTTGGAAACCTATTCTAGAGCTTAACTACCCTTATCGTTAAAAAGATTTTCCTATTATCTAACCTAAATCTACTTGCTGCAGATTAAGCCCATTACTTTTTGTCCTACCTTCAATGGACCTGGAGAACAATTGATCACAGTCCTCTTTATAATAGCTCTTAACATATTTGAAGATTCCCAGGTCCCTGCTCAGTCTTCTTTTCGCAAGACTAAATGTACTCAGTTTTTTTAACCTTTTCTCATAGATCAGGTTTTCTAAACCTTTTCTATATATTTTTTGTTCTCTTCTGGACTCTCCAATTTGCACACATCTTTCCAGAAAAGGACACAGTAGTCCAGATGAGGCCTCACCAGTGCTGAGCTGAGAAGGACAATTACCTCATGTGTCTTACAAACAACACTCCTGTTAATATACCCCGAAATAATATTAGCCTTTTTTTTTCAGCTGCATCACATTGTTGACTCGTATTCAATTTGTGATTCACCATAACCCCCAAATCCTTTTCCGCAGCATTACCAACCAGGCATTGGTTCCCATTTTGTAACTGTGCATTTTGATTTTTCCTTCCTGAGAGAAATACATTGTGATTATCTTTATTGAATTTCATCTTGTTAAATTCAGACCAATTCTCCAATTTGTCATGGTCTTTTTGATTTCTAATCCTGTCCTCCAAAGTGCTTGCAACCCCTCCCAGCACTGAGGTCTGTGACTGAAAAAGTGCTATATATGAGAGATCCTCACTAATTTGACACTTAATAACACAAACACCTCAGAGTAGCAGCCGTGTTAGTCTGTATCCACAAAAAGAAAAGGAGTACTTGTGGCACCTTAGAGACTAACCAATTTATTTGAGCATAAGCTTTCGTGAGCTACAGCTCACTTCATCGGAGCTGTAGCTCACGAAAGCTTATGCTCAAACAAATTTGTTAGTCTCTAAGGTGCCACAAGTCCTCCTTTTCTTTTTACAAACACCTCAGAATTTCTAACCCAAAATTAGGTGTCTCTGCTCTGCCCTTAGCAAGGATTCATGGATGACTGTAGAGAGGACTAATATTACTATGATTTCACTGTTTTTAGAAAAGATACTAGAGCATTAAACAGTATACTTGGATACATACTCTTAACTGCTTAAAATGAAAGTACACTTGAGAAATTCACGTACATTTTGTGATGCATTTTCCTTGCTTTCCTTTGTTCACATTGGCCCCAATACATTCATGAATGAGCTCCACACGTGAGATCACTGCAACAACTGTCTGCCTGCACAGAGTGGTCTGCTCTTGTGGTGCTCATGGCACAATTGGGACCTAAGTCAACAAAAACAATAAGAAAGTTAAGAGAATGCATCCCCAAATGTACTTTGTTCACTTATTTCACAAGCATATTTTACTGTCTGCATGGATCCTATTAGTGAAATTCGTAATTAACAGCTGGTGTCCTCGTCACTAGTCCAGGCAGGAGGTAGCATTGCCAACCCTCCAGGATTGTTCTGGAGTATCCAGGAATGAAAAGATTAATCTTCAATTAAAGATTATGTCATGTGATGAAACCTCCAGGAATACATCCAACCAGAATGGGTAACCCCAGCAGGAACAGAACCTAAGCGTTCTGCTGGCCAGGGCAGATGATGTTTTCAGCATCCCCCAGAGCGGCTGAGTCAAAAAAAAAAAAAAAAAAGAAAAAAAAGTGGCGAAGTAGGATGGCACTCCCGAGAAGCTGGTGCCCAGGGTAACCACCCTGGTCACTGGCTCCCAGAACTGCAGCAACTGTCTGTATTATTAGTGCAATGGGTCTATAACATCTTCTTTCCCAGGATTACTTTGTGTAATGGTACGGAAGAAAACTTATTTCCACGAGGAGCGGTGCGGTGTGAGGCGAACGAGAACTAAACAGGTGAGAGTTTAAACCTTTCAGGTTCGTTCCGATTGCGAACTCCTGGGGGGGGGAGGGGGGAGGCCTCCTCCTGCGTGGGCGCTATTGTAGTCCCCATATAAAGCAAGGGCCCGTGATCAGCCATGAAGCAGGGTGGGGGTGGAAGACGCTCAGTGAACGTCCAGTCCTGCCAGCCCGCAGGCCGGCCCCCCCGCGCTCGGCGCGCACCAGCGCAAAGGGAGCGGCGCGCGCGCCGGGCCGCCGAGACAAAAGGTTTTTGTGAATGAGGAGCAAGCCGCAAACCAGAGGGCGGCAGCCTTGTGCGCCTGCGCGCTGCCGGCTGGGTGGCCGCATCTCTCCCCCCTTTGTGTGTAGTGCAGAGGGGTGTGGCTCAGCTCCCGCAGCCGGGCGCGGCGGGGCGAGAGCCAGCTCCGCCTCCCTGGCTCGCTCCGCGGCGCGTCACAGCGGCCGCCACCAATGGGCGCAGGCGGCCGCCGGGGCGGGGCGGGGCGGGCCAGGCCGCGGGCCAATGGGCGGTGAGGATGTTTTCGGGGGCGGGCGGAAGCCGAGGCGGCCCCGCCCCCGCCCCAGCGGCGGCGGGCGGCGGCGCCCGGGCGCGGAGAGCGGGCAGAGTTTCGCAGCCGGGTGGGAGATGCGGCTCTCGCTCCGTCTCCGTGCAGGTAAAGCTCTGCGGGGCTCCCAGAGCAGGGCCGGGCGGTCGTGCCTGCCGCCCGCAGGGGACCGGGGCTGGTCCGGGGGGGGCAGGGGCCCTGTGCCCCCGGCAGGGGGCTGGGCCGGGGCAGGGGGCTGGCTCTGCGCCTCGCCGGGTAGGGGGTGGGTCTGGCTCCTGACTTCTGCGGCGGAGCCAGCACGGAAACCTCGCCGGCATTGCGAGCCCCGCTCCATGGTGTGTCATTCGTGTGCTGCTTCCAGGAGAAAAGAAACGCACGGAAGCCGCCGCGGCTCCAGCTCTGAAAACGTGCGCGGCCAAAGCTTCCTGTACTTGCGAGTCGTGCTTTCTGCACCGGTCTCGTCCCGCTCCCTCGCTCCCCTGCCGCCGCCTTCCCCAGCGGAGGAGTCCTCCTTCCTCCCCGGGAGCGCAGGGCGAGCTCTCTGCGTCTGCCTGTCCCCGCTGTGGGACTGGAAACTAGGAGTAAGTTTCCTGGTTCCTCAAACAGTGCTCGTGGCCCGCTGTATTCTTATAGCGGGACCGTGTGTGGGTGTCCTGGTCTGTACAGTGCCGGAGGCGTTCTCCTGCAGGCGGAGAGCTGAATCCCTGGTTTTCTTTACCTGCATAAACAGCTGATTCCGTGTGAGACGGCACAGCCTCATTAATTCACAAATAGCCGAGTAATCTGTTCTTGTTACAGTGGAGTCTTGAGCTCTAGCGGTATGTTTAGGTACGCTGCCAGCTATCTAATGGGGTGTTGCATGTAATATTAAATATGCAACTTTCCTTCTACATGTAAAGGAGCCCCCTAGAATGATATTTTATTAGGTTCTGTGCCACACCAGACAGCAGTGAAATGGAAATATGCACTGTGACTGTACCAAAAAGAGAGTGGGTGTTGTCAGACCCCCGGTGGTATCCTCCCCTGGCATCAAGCACACAGTTGGGTCCCGTTTAAACAAACAAAACATCTGTGATATATATATGATTGTTTCTCCCCCATATTCAGGGAACATGCTTGAGTGTTTAACAGTTCTGTCCCTGTAATGGAAAACCCCACAGATTGAGCTATCCTGTATAGAGGTACTAGTAAATAATTATGGCAAATATAAATGAGAAAAATGGAAAAAAGCAGCCAGGTTAGGGGAAACTTTCTGGGAAAGGGGAATTCTGAGCAGCTGCTGAAATCTGTTTTAATTAAGTATTTCTGTAATGGCCATCACTGTAGTATGTAAGCTGTTAGTAGCAATGTATGTGCTTCCTTCTGATTAAGGGTTACACTTTTAATCTTTCATTAGATTGTAAACCAGGAGTGGATTACATTTGAAAATATATTTTGCTTTTAGTGGTGAGCCTATTCAGCTCTGTTAGATAGCTTCTTCTGAATATTTTCCTCTTTTGGTCTTTCTCAGATCCATACCACTCCACACCTGTGTCTCAGCAAATTGGGTAGCAAATTACAGGGCTTGAGGGACATGCCTCAGGAGCGTGTGTGTGCATGCATGCACACACGCATGTGTACTTACACAGGTTAGGAATGTGTAGACTGTTTCAAGCAACTTGTGTGAATTCCACTGGTAACACTGACAAGCTCTGCAAGCTGAACAGCTAAAGAACAAGGAACTTTATCAGTTCCATTTGCCAAGCCAGAATAGCTTGTAAACTCCACAAGACAAATAACTCTTGACTTTTTCCTTTTAAAATAAATAAAACTAGGAGATCAAATGCAAAAACCCACCACTAAGGTTCCACAGGTAAAATCATAAAGTCAAGAAATGCAAAACTTAAGGTTTTGACAGCATGAATAAATCTGGGTTGCAACATGTACTTGTCTTTTTCCTTATTAAATTTATATTGGATTATGTGCCTATTTTATCTTTCTGTTAGTAAGATGTGTATTATAAAATATGCGTGACGTGCTGCATGACCTAGTGAACTTTGCTGTTGGAATCTTAAGTTTATGCTTCTTGACGGGGTTGCCAATCCTCCAGGATTGTCCTGGAGTCTCCAGGAATTGAAGATTGTCATGTGATGAAACCTCCAGAAATCCATCCAACCCAAACTTACAACCCTATTCTTGACTCTGATTTTTTTGAATGCCAGTTGTAGGGCCTCGTTCTCCAAGAACTCTGTGCAACTCTGTTGAAGTCCCTGTGAATTCCACACATGGAGTCCTTGCAAACTTAGGTCCTTCATGTTCCATCAACACAGTTCTTTTTGGGTTTATTGTGCCCTAACTGGTATTCATCATCCTCAAAGAACATTATAAATATTTACTGATCCTCACAAGGCATGTGTTTATAAAATGGGTGGTGGTATCCTTATTTGAAAACCAAGGAAACTGAGTTCAAAAAGTAGAATGACTTGCCCAAGGCTTTTGAGGTAGCATGTGTCAGAGTCAGGATTATAACTCAACTCTATGCTCAGACCATAGTCAACCATGTTTTTCTACTTTTCTCAAATGTGAAATATAAAATTATGTCCAAAGAGGTTTTGATAACTTTTTTTTTTTAATTTTCCGTTTTGCCTTAATGGATTTCAGAATTACATCTCATCACTCATGTAAGGCAGTGGTTCTCAAACTAGGGCCACCGCTTGTTCAGGGAAAGCTGCTGGTGAGCCGGACCAGTTTGTTTACCTGTCGTGTCACCGGTTTGGCCGATGACGGCTCCCACTGGCCGCGGTTCGCCACTCCAGGCCAATGGGGGCTGTGGGAAGTGACACAGGCCGAGGGATGTGCTGGCTGCCAATCCTGCAGCCCCCGTTGGCCTGGAGCGGCAAACCGCTGCCAGTGGGACCTGCGATCAGCCGAACCTGTGGACGTGGCAGGTAAACAAACTGGCCCGGCCCACCAGGGGCTTTCCCTGAACAAGTGGTGGCCCTAGTTTGAGAACCACTGGTGTAAGGTGTCGTGTTTTCGTATGCAAAACATGTTGGTATGATTTTCATTTCTTTAAGCAAAGCTAATGGTGTTTAAATGTAATTGTACATTGCAGGTTTTTTTTTGTTTGTTTGTTTTTCAGATTTGCAGCCAACATAATGCTGGAGTTCCACATTCGAAACAAGTATTTCACAGAATGGCACAGTCAGAATTTAATTTGGATCATGAAATATCATGGTTTGTGCTTCCCTCTTATTGGGCTAAAATTATTGTTGGACTCATGTCCTGCATATGTTTTGCTAACAGCTACGATGGAGATTTTGTCTTTGATGACTCTGAAGCTATCATCAATAATAAGGTTTGTGTTTATTCTGACTTAAATTGTAGTAGAAAAAAATTAATTTAAATTGATACTGCCAACTTAATTAGGCCCCAGATTTGACCCTTGCAAAATAAGAATTTTGGGTTGAATTTCTCCTTTACCCCCTCCCTTTCTTAAAATGATCTTTTGCCTCTGCAAAGCGTTTTAAAAAGTAAGCCACTATTTATGTAAATACTGCACAAAAGCTATGCATGGCTGCTTTGTTGCAAAGCAAGCAGAAGGAGCACAAGTAATCTAATGAATCCTTATTCCCAAAGGTTTATTGGCTACGTGGTTTGATGCTGGTGCACCAACAAGGACGCAGTAATGAACAAATTAATTACTTTGCCCTGGCTTAATTCTCTTTATCCAATTGAGATCCATTGGACAGCATTGATGGTTATCAAGGTAGAGTAGCACCACCTTTTCTGAATGAAATGTGCTTTGCTCACCTGTGTACTGAGGGTGAAATTGGCTAAATTTGCACAGTGTTGGGGCCTGATCCTGAAAACACTTCCACACGTGGATGTGTGTACATGAGACTATTTATGGACCCAGTCTTATTCCCATTAAAGTCATTGGGAGTTAGATCCACAAAGGGGATATAGGTGCCCAGTGGCATTAACTAAGTTAGGCACCCAGGCTCCCCATGCATTGTACGGAGAGAGTCAGGAACCTAAGGAAGGGATTCACAGAAACCAGCAAGTGAGCAGGGAGTCACCTGAAGTAGGCAGTATAAAATGCCAAGGAGAGGGGCAGGGCGTAATCCTGCCCCTCAAAAATGGTTAGGTCTCCTAACTCGGTACTGGAGGGAGGTGCCTTCCTCTGCTCAGGATTCACAGACATGAACCCTGGCCTGGAATTAGATATCCAAGTCAGGTCAGTCCTTGCTTGTGCAAAAATCAGGGAGTGAGAGCCCTCCATCCCATTATTGCCAATACCCTTGCTATTAGGTTACTCACCTGGGATGTGGGAGATCTTGGTTCAAGTCCCTGTTCCAAATCAGGACAAGTGGGGATTCAGACCTGAGTCCCCCACATCTCAGGTGAGTACTCTAACAACTGGGCTATTGGGTATAAGGAGACACATGCACAACTCCAAAAAATCCTGACCTGCTGTCCCCAAGCTGTCCTTTTTTGACTAGATCTGCTAGGTGTGCTCTGAGCAGGCCTATTGGATAGGTCCCCACATATGAGTTAGGTGGGGGAACACCTAGTCTGAGAATTCCACCAGGATTTAGGTATGAACTAGGGAACTGAGCAGCTCAGCATCATCAGGATTGAGGCTGTTTTGTGGATACTCACTAGCAAAAATTTAGGTGCCTAAGGGACTTTACTGACAGAAATTTAGGCACCTGTGGAATTTCAACACCTCCAGGGTTAGGCAGCAGATGAGTGGGGTTTTGAGGATATCACTGGTAACTATAATGTAGGACTTAGGCTCTCAAAATGGTAGTTAGGCACCTAAATCCCTTTGTGGATCTGGTCCTGGGATTTTTACCATAGACTTCAGTGAATTCAGATTATGGTCCTTAGGACCCAGTCCTAAGAAGTCACTGAAGTCCTAAGAAGCCCCACTGAAGTCAGTGTGAGACTTTCCATTGCCTCCAGTGGGTGATAAGGTTACTCTTGTGCAGAAGTGTTTGCAGGATGGGCTGACGGTGAGTTTCACTCAGCAAGGGTTCTCAAGGTTTCTTCATAAGGTAAACCTCAGCCTAATGGAGAGAGAGTGTCTCGTGGACCATCTCTCTTGTAACATTCCTGTGGCAGCTACAGCAATTGTTTGAGTAGAAAATAATATTAAGAAAGTATTTGCTTTTTTAAAAAGTCTTTAATGCACTGCGAATCTTGTACTTTTTGAAAAAATTTTAGCCAATCGTTGCTTACATCCCTTAGCCAGTTTTCAAGCTACATGATTTTAAAGTATCCTAAAGTAGATGGTTTAAGGGTTTAAATAGATGGTTTAAATCCTAAAATAGATGGTTTAAGGTGTGATCATGCAAGATATTGAGTGTCCTGAGTTCCTGAGATGCCTCCCAAGGGGACATTTAACAATTTCCAAGGGTGCCTGGCCTTATTCCAGTGGTCCTAGTCCGATCTAGGAGATATGAGTGGTAGAGGTGGTAAGAGAGGCACATAGAAGCAAAAAAAAAAAAAAAAAAAGAATAGATACAGAAAGTGTCTCTCCCCATACACTCTACTCTCTTGACACCAAAAGAATGAAGAGAACAATACTATAGTGGTGGCCAAAAAATCTTCTGGAAATATAATCTACAGTATTTTTTTTCACAACAGAAAGTATAGAGGTAGCCTGCTGCAATTTGTCTTTCAGCATCCCACTGAATTATTGTTGCTTAAATAAATGTGTAGTGTGCTTGAGTAAGTCAGCCATATCCTAAGCTAGAAAAATGTTGGGGGAAGTGTAAATACATATGAAGATTATAGAATGTATTGTATTTGTAAAATGACACATCTCCTGGGAAAATCTGGTTCTGCAAATTTTATTTGAAGGATAATGATGCAATTTCATTTTCTTAAACTGACATTTAAACCAAGGCAATGTAGATGTAGTTTGTTTCAGTGCAATTTCCACACTTGTAATCTTCCTCCACTTCTTTCCACATTTTTACCTGACAAATGTTATTGTTTCAGTTTACCAACACGCACGCAAATGAAAAAGCTGCTAAAATTCTGGCTGCAGGCAAGGAGAAGAAACTAAATCAATTGCTTAAATAACCTCATTCTTACTTATTCAGCCTTCATTTGAAAATATGGAGGTTTAATTTATTTCCCTATCTAAATCTTGACACATTCCTTTAGAAATTGAATGGGATTTTGGTGCCACTGGACCTTTTAAATAAGGGGCAGGATAAATATGTAGAAATATTAAATCAGTACCAAAAATGGAGAAATGAAAGGTTATGAATTGGTGGGGAGGGAAAGTACTGTACCATAATAAAGACTGGTTTTATTAAGCAAGGTACTGCATGCCATATTTTATTTTCATGTGAAATACAGCTGATGAAGGCATTCTGTGGATCTGCTGAGCCTTGCTTTGCCAGTGTTTTCTTAGGTACCACGCTGTGATCCTTTTTTGTTAACTTGCTAGCCCTCCCCCCACTTTCCTTTTCTAATGAAAGATCCGTTGTTAGTTGGCCCCATGCCTACTGTGTTGTGGCGCATTCAGTTATTGATTTTTACTGGTTTTTCAGGGCTGTTTTCCAGATGCTTCCTTGTCATTTAAAAACACATTTTTACTGGTGCACAACGATTTGTCTTTATTTATTTTATTTATTTTTGGCAAAACAAATCGTTGGGTTAGCAGGAATTTCAGACACAATGCATCTTTTCCGTAAGCCATATGTAGAAGAACTGACCCTTCTTCAAGTACTGCACTCTACTGTGCATAGGCTGCTGCTAATCAAATATTTAGGGATTCCTAGGTATCCACTTTCTATTCCAGTGGAGGAAATCATTCATAACTTTTCAAATAGATGCAAAGTCCTTACAGTTAAGGAAAAGCAAACAGGTTTTTTTTAGTGTAATCCTGTGAAGGTGAACAGACTATTTTAGTTTAGTTTAGCTTTCTCCAAACTTCCAGTGCTCGGTGATCAAGTTCACCAGTTCTGAGCTCTGGAGAATTCAGGTCATAAGCAAGTGAAATTGAATCACAAGATATTTCTGGATATTTTGCTTTGCCTGCTTGTTTCCTACTGAAGACAAAAAATAAACTCTGATTAAACTGTGCAAACTGTTTCCTAGCTGGAGCACTTAGAGACCATGCAAGACTGTTTTACAGTTTGCGTTCTGTTTTATGAACATAATGATGTTGAGTAGTGTTTCCCATGGTGGTTAAAAATCTCTGTTAGCACACAACAAATATATTTTGTACCTCTTGTTGTTGATACCATCTCTTTTATGTCAAGATTGTATTCAAATTGTAATGCTTTATATTTTAAGAAATATATTAGACTTTCTGATAGCTTTGCATGTTCTATATACTGACAAGTGAATAGCAAACAATTGCGATGGAATGGAAAATCAGGCTTAAGTGGCTTACAGCGAATCATGGAGGAAGTCTATAGCAGAGCTGAGAATTGAACTCCAGTCTCTACAGTCCCTATCCAGTGACTTAATCACACGACTGTCTTTTCTTTCAGATATAGAAATGCAATGGAGTTGCAATCTATACATCCCTGCTGAATTCAGTGCTAAACATGGACCTATATATTGTTTAGTAATCCTTTAGAAAGTACAGTACTTGGCTTCATGTGGTGATGGTGGTGGTACAGCGTCTTGGGCTTTTTGGCTTGTTTGGTTTGGTTTTTTACTACTGTGTTAGTTGAATGGGAAATAAGATAAGCTATAATTGATTGCACCCATGGTACCAGTTCTCCTATTGAAGTTATTCTTTTGGTAGTGATATCTCACCCTTAGGTGCTCTCATGGTTTTGGATCAAACTAAGGGCACATTTTGCTTTCGTTTATACCCCATGAGGTTGCACTAACATAAATTAGAGCAGAATTTGGCACTCTGTATGTGTGTGGAGGAGAGGTATGGCAGCTCGGTGGAAGTAAGGTGGCCTTCTCAGTGCAGCAGCTTCAATTATTGATGAATATGAAGCATGCTGTGCTACTGCTCAGAAATTTCTCTGAGGCTGTGTAGATGAGTATCTAATATATGTTTAAAAAAAAAAAAAAAGGAGCCGGGGGGGGGGCTGCCTTTATGTCCATCTGTGTTCTTCAGATTTTCACATAGTCTCTCCTATGGCACCATTTAGAGTTGAAATAGTCTAAATTACTTCCTTATCATCTTAGTTAAGAGATTAAGCAAACTATACACTTCCATTTTGTAGTTGTTTTTAAAAATTGTGATTTTATTTTTCTTTCATGATGGTACCTAAGAAATTCCTTTCCTAACTACTACTATTCATTTCTGTGTAGAGCAGTACATAGAGGAACTTGCTGATAGGTTTAATATGTCAGAAACAAAGAGCGCTAGTGGAGTGGTGTTATGTGGAAGTTAAGGAAGCCACCCAACAGGATTTCAAGAAGAGCTATCTTTAGTCTTCGCTGTATATCTTTCTTGCTTTCATTAATGGTTCTCCTACTGTTGCTAGTGGCAAAATGGCAATTTGCAACAGTTTGTGGTGTTCCTATCTCCAAAGATCCTTGCTCTAAAATAAGATATTTTACAAAAATAAAGATATATTTTTAAATATATTTTACACTAGAGCTATTGGGTCAGAACATCAACTGGTGGAACTTAGCAGAGCTCTATTGAAATTCAGGAAAATATGCTGATTTGTGCCATCTGAGCATCTAGCCCACAATAATTAAAGGAATACAAGAGGGTATTGAAAAGACTTGGAACTATCAATCAGGTTTCAGTAGCCAGTCACTAAAAGACTTGATAGAAAATGTTGTCTATAAAATATGGTCATGGTGGTGCCAGTTTGCTTTGTATGTAACTGTTCTCTTTCCAACTGCTCTAACTAAACTGAAATGTTGTTAATGTTGGTGCTAAACGTGTGTTCTTTCAGGACCTCAGAGCAGAAACTCCACTTGGTGACCTGTGGCATCATGACTTTTGGGGTGGCAAACTCAGCAGCAATACCAGCCACAAATCATATCGACCACTTACTGTCCTGACTTTCAGGTGAGACCTGGTGTCGTGCCCAGAGCGCTAGATTTGGGGGTTCATTTTGTTAACTGACTTTTTTTGTTTTGAAAAACAAGAGACTTTAAGGAAGTGAATTTTCTGCTACAGCTTATTTGCAGTACAGCTACTACCTTGCTTAACTCCAAAGACCTGATCGTGCAGTAAGCTCCATGCTGGTGAACTCCCACATCTCACAGCTTGTTGCAGGTTCGGAACCAAAGGGTGAAATTCACCCTTATGCAGAGGGCCAGCACAAGGGATTTAATTGATGCATAGACCTTGTGTTGGTGCTATGCATAAGGGTAAATTCTGCTCAGTAGGAATAAAAATGGAGTCATAATTGTTTATATAATTAATATAAATTATATAATACCTCCTACTTAAATTTACTCCAGAGTCAGGTTTAACATATCAAGACAAGTATCCCCACCTCAGATTCTGTAATTCTCTTTTCTCTTTAATCACTGTAATGTCTGAGCAGCTTCCACAAATTCTCAGTTTAAGGTCTGAAGACCCTTCTGTGATTTTCTCCCTTTCGTTCTGTTTTTTCTTCCCTTCTTTTTCCTGTGGCAAGAGGTGCTGTAATATTTAACAGTAAGAATGTAGCTAGAGAAATCTATTCATGTCACCAGAATCCTTTGGTGGAAGTAGACTGAACTGTATACATCTTGATTGATGTATACATAGATTAAAAACTAAAACAAAGCTGTGTGCCCAGCTCTGTGTGTTTATCAATCTATCTTAATTATATATAGAACCTCAATAATAGTAGCTTCTAATCTAGGTGCTAAAATGCAGTCAGATAAGAAGTCTAAAACTAAACAAAAATGGGCTCTGTTCTCATTTTCCTGGGGTTCGGTTACATTTTGATCTCTGCCCATCTATCCTAACCTCAGCTTGACAGTTGTTTTTTAACTATTTCCGCCCTGCCCACCCCAGAACACACAGTTTTAATATACTTTCCTGCTATGTATTAACGTATCTTTGTACGTATATTGTCGAGTTCCATCCAGGCTCCCCATTTGCCTGGGAAAGGAGTTAGTAACTTCACCCTTGTCATGGAGCTGCTTACTGCATGCTGTGAGCCTGGCCAGCCACTACCCCTGGTGAGTAAAGGGGGCAGAGCCAGGACTCCTCCCCACCCACTTGCTCTCAGCAGGGAGTATTGGGCAAGTATTCCTCTGCTCAATTTGTGACTCCAGCTGTAATAGTGAGAGCAGGGTCTGCATGGGGCCTTACTTCCCTTTCCTCCTCTGCATGGTCAAGGAAGGGCTGTGACCATGTGTTTGTACGCTTAGCACTATGGGGTCCAATCTCAGTCCAGTCTAGGCACCACTGTAATACAAATACAAATAATGTAAATGTCTGGGTGTTTGAAATGCCTATTACAGGCTTCCATATATTGCATAAAACATACGTTATAAAATGATTCCTTTCCTCTTACGGCCTTTGAGGCTCATTCTGACTCCAATAACACCCTGGTTAATTTGAACAGAAAACTTACAAGTATTCAAAAATCTGAAACCGTAGAGGAGCACGTGGAGGTAGCCAGTAAAATGCTATTTCCTCAAGTAAGAAATTGGCCTTCCCTAGCTCCCTTAAGACTTTGCTTTTATGTGTATTACACATTTATAACAGGTTAGATCATCATAATGAACTCCACTTAAGCCAGATGCAGGTTGGCTAGACATACTAGGTGAAATCCATTATCTAAATTAAGTTTCTGTATGATTTTAGTGTATTGCTTATATTATACAGAAAATTGTGGTACACTTTTTCCCATTCAAGCTTTGCTACCCAGAATAAGCTCCTACACTGAACGTTTATCCAAACAGCCTGACCAGTACGAATTCCCTCTTCACATACCTCTCCAGCCTACTTTCCTGACCCCTTTCCACCTGCACTCCCATTCCTTGTCCCCGAAAGAATGCTGCTTCCACATACACCCTTTAAATAATAATTATTTATGGTGTGCCTTTTCATTGTGCAAAATCCCAAAGTACATCACTTAACTGTATGTGTGGAGCACAACTGAAATGCAGCCACCGCTGGGGTGGAGAGTGAAAACCCAGCAGTGAGTAGGCCATGCACACTGTGGAAAATTTTTGGCCAAGGAT
Source organism: Chelonia mydas (assembly GCF_015237465.2). NCBI lineage: Eukaryota > Metazoa > Chordata > Testudines > Cheloniidae > Chelonia > Chelonia mydas. The sequence continues at coordinate 99,154,569 of NC_057849.1, read as the reverse complement.
CCTGCGACAAATCCTTTTTTTTTTTTTTGGTAAACTGAAAGCTTCATGGGATCTTTAGTGTCTGTGCAAGTCAGTTAGAACCTCAGTGTGAGAGTGGTGTGGGCTTTTTTTTAAAACATTTATTTTAAGGTTTAATCTGAAAGAACACTCTCACCTTACATTATCCTTCCTGCTCGCACCCCCAGGAACATTCATGTGCATACGCTATCTCTGCTTTTCTGCAGGACTCTCCAACTTTCTAATTTTACACAAGGTTGCATCCCAGAGCACTACTCGGTCATGCAACTTTAAAGTTATGGCACCAACTGAGAAGCAGCCACAGTTGCTGTGTTTCCCATTTGGGATGTTGTAAAGGTAGTGGTGGTGCATTAAAGGGTGACTGCTGCAAATTGGGACTGGTGTGAGGGTATGGGTGCTATTCCATAGAGAAATCCTCTGTCTGGGCAAGGATCAGGGCCTGGTAGCCTTAGGCTACGAGCCTACAGGGATGCTTGGAGATAGAACCATGGTAAGGTGGGTGTGTTAGATATTATTTAAAATGTACTTTTAATATTAAGCTTCTCATGCAGAGGCTACTTCTCTTTCTTCAGGAGTGTTTAGTTTTTCTTTGTGTGTCTCCAAGCTCTCCTCTGACTCTTAATCTCAATGTTTTTGTTTTTATGTAGAATGAATTACCTTTTTGCTGGAGGCTTTCACCCAGTGGGTTTTCATGTCATCAATATAATACTGCATTGTGCTATCTCTGTATTAATGGTTGATGTCTTCTCAATATTATTGGGTGGGCTGCAATACAGCAGTAAAGGAAGAAGGCTAAACCTTGCTCCAAAAGCATCTCTTCTAGCTGCTTCACTGTTTGCTGTGCATCCAGTGCATACTGAATGTGTAAGTACCTAATACTTAGATCTTCGTATAATGTTTTATATCTGCAAAGTTGATGACCAACTCTAATCATGGAACACTCCTATAAGTTACATACTGTATCTGTCATTACTACATAGAGTATCTATTATAGCTTTGCATGCATTACATTGAGAGTTATATAATAATATGGTTAATACGCTCACAAGTTAGTGATCCCTTCAGCGCAAGTAAACTTCAATAGATACACTCTGTTTCAGGCCATCCATCTTTAGTTAGTGGATAAAGAGTACATTCATGGGCATGCTATCTCATGAACAGTAGAGGAGAGGCGTGAATAAACTGTATGCAATGGCTTAATCACTGTTAATTTCTTTTTTTGCTTTACCTAAACTGGAATCTCAACTAGAAGTAGGGAGGTTATATGGTCTCTGTATTTGGCACTGGTGCAGCAACTGCTGGAACAGAGTGTCCAGTTCTGGTGTTTGCAGTTCAAAGAAGATGTTGATAAATTGGAGAGGGTTCAGAAGAGAGCCATGCTAGTGATTAAAGGAATGGAAAACAAGTCATATAGTGATCGAAGCAAGGAGCTAAATCTATTTAGTTTAACAAAGAGAAGATTAAGGGACTGACTTGATTAGTCTGCAATAAAAATACAGAACAAAAATTTGATAGTGGGCTCTTTAATCTAGCAGAAAAAAGAATAACAAAGTCCAGTGGCTGAAAGTTGAAGCTAGATAAATTCAGACTGATCTAAGGTGCACATTTTTAACAGTGAGGGTCAATAACCATCAGAACAATTTTACCAAGAGTTGTGTTGGATTCTCTATCAATGGGAATATTTTAATTAAAAACTGGACATTTTTCTAAAAGATAGGCTTTAGTTCAACAGTAGTTTTTGGACTTAAGGAGGAACTAATTCAAGGGAGTCCTATGGCCTGTGTTAAGCAAGAGATCAGATCAGATAATCACAGATCATACCTTCTGATCTTAAAATCCCATGAATATTCATAATCCAACAGGAGTCATTTTAACTGCTTCTCCATTGTAAATTACTAAAAAGTTTTAATTCTAACATTCAGGCTCTTCCCTAGAAGTAAGCGCTCTTAAGTTTGGTACATATTATTTTCCATACATAGCACAGGGATTTACTCCACCACCTTGAGCCAGATCCTTGGCCCTGTTCCATCCCTTTTCCACAATGCTGATGGTGAAAAAGAAAGGGACAGCTGTATTTAAACAGCCTGCTGGGAAATTGCTGTTGTGCAGGGGAATCCTTAGGTACAAAGCTCTACATCAGGTTTTCCTGTCCCCCATCCTCAGTACGGGGTGTGACCAGAGCATTTTGCATTTCGACAATCTAGAGAACCACGGCTACCAGTGTAAAGTTACATGAGGGTGAAAACTGCTCCTGGCTGTCCCAAAGACCAGATGTGGGGCAAAAAGGTGGTGGAGCTTCTGTGCACCTGGGAATCCGTGAAATCTCAGTGCAGACTGAACAATAGAACTACCACCTAGTCTTTGATGATATAAAGTATTGCATATATTTGTTTAAATTGGGCTCTAAATGATACTAAGGCCCCAATTCTGCAAGCTAATCTGCATGGGCTCAGGGGAGGTCTCTTTGTGTAATGAGCTTGCAGGATTGGGAACTATAAAATTTCTTTATATTTTGGAAAGAAGAACCTAGCATGATGAAAATAAACACGCCTTTTCTAAGATCAGATGGTGCACAGATGTACTTAATCTGCTAAACAATGAATTGTAAATCTTTTACACTGAATATTTTTAACTGTAACAATCAAGACGTGTGCTTCCAGCACACACACGCATGCATTTCTCACCCCTCAAACAGCACCTCCCATGAGGCTGAAAACTCAGTTGCTTTGAAATCATGACAACTTGTCTCTAAAATTGGATGGCATGTTTTGACATATAATAACTGTGAAGAGTTTGTCAGTTTCCTGTTTTGATTTTTGGTATGTTCAAAAACAAGGAATCTAAAAGCTTTCATATGTAAAATGGATATTGAAAAGTTTAGTCTTGGTAATGTCTGAAGATAAAATTTGTTATCTCAGTACGATCTTTCTGAATAGCAGGTAAGTACTACTGCTGTATAATTTTGTCTTTTTAAAAAACAAAAAATGTGTGTGTTCTTCCTGTTCAAATGTGAGTGATAAAATATTACCTATTGCATGGAACTTTGATAGCTAGTTTGATCGTAAAATTAAAACTGTGTGTTGCCTTGAGACCAGAGGCTATGGGTCTGATCCTGCACCTCTGCCTTACACAAGGAGTGCTGTTGAAGTCAATGAGACAGCAGGTATTAGAGGACCAGGCCCTTTGCTGTAACACATGGACATTTATTTCTAGAATTGATTATTTTATGTCATTAGCTGATAACAGTTCCTGAAACAGAACAGCACTTTGACTTTCACCTTCAAAGCGCATTACAACCATTGAGTTAATCCTCAGACACCCTTATGAGGTAGAGAAGTATTAGTATCCTTAATTTACAGATAGAGAAACTGAGGCAGAGGTTAAGTGGCTTGTCCAAAGCCACACAGGGGTTTTTTCCGATCTGGAATTAGAATTCAGCAGTTTCTTCCTCGCAAGACCTGAATTAAAAGCTCGTTTGAAATCGGGGGATCTTTCCATTGACTTCAGCGGGCTTTGGATCAGTTTCCCGGTCCAGCACTCAAACCACTAGACCTTTCACCTCTCAAAAATTCTATTTAAGTGATGCAGTTTACTCATGTCAGAGTAGCACAGGCTTGCTCCAGAGTCTGAACCCCGTGCCTTGCCCAAGAGAAGACTAGAAAACTCCAGTGAGGCAAGTGGGGGAGGAATTCACCTTTTTCTGCTCTTCGAAAAAATGGCAGAGCAGCAGCATAGCCTGAGTAGCCTCTGTAGTCCTTGAGTCCCCTTCCTAAATGAGGGGGTGGGGAGGAGAACTGGTGGGTCCAATCCCATTTCCAAAGGTCTGTGCACAGAGGCTCCAGCAAAGTTGGGCTCCAGCACTCTAAAGACTTGAGCCAAACCTGCTGAAGTCACTGGAAGGACTCCAGGGCTTTGGATACGGATCTACAGGTGCAAACCCCCTGCGTGGGTTCTCCCCCCAACACAGTAGAACTGGTAGTGAGACTAGGTGATTCTTTGGAAGGCACCCCACATGTAACTGATTCAGATGATATAAAAAGTGTGTACAGAGATTGGGGGAAGATCTTTAGGTCCTCTTCCACCCTCTCCCTTCAGCTGTAATAAGTGGAGCTCAGCTTGTTCTTGTTAGCATGAACAATTGGTTCCCTTTGGCTTACAGGTCAAAGGCTGTCTTCACAGAGCTTGAAATGTACTTTTCTGAAAGCTGAGATTCTTTCAATTTCTGGTTTGAGGTGCCACAGCTGTAGGTTTGCTAGGGTCCAAGAATTACACAAATATACGGCCTGATCCAGGGCCGTCTTTTCATTTACTTGAATAGACTTTGGATCATGCCCACAATCCTTTTTTTAAATAGCAAATTTTCAGTGAGTAAAAGCCAAACCATCTACTGGCTTCTTCTGCCAACAAACAAATATTCCTCCATGGGCATTTTCCCTGATTTTGGTCTTATAAAGTTTATTAAAACAATTTACAGAAATGAAAAAGTGACACACAATTATATGTCCATTTCATATTTTCAGTGAATTATACTTCTACGTTTCCTCACATTTTCTTTAAAAAAATATTTTTGATAATAAACAGAAACAAAGTAAATCCTTTTTTCTTTTTCTTTTTTTCAAAGGTTGCAGGGATTGTTGGCAGAGCAGACCTGCTGTGTGCCCTGTTCTTTTTGTTGTCTTTCCTTGGCTACTGTAAAGCCTTTAGAGAAAGTAAGCATTATGTTTGTCTCTCTTGTGTAATTTATTATTTTATTCACAGCCTCTGTAAAGTACAGTAAACTAAACCATCAAGTTGACCTGAGCTATTTTTACTGCTGTTTAAATTATCTGGAAATACAGAAGATCTGTTTTAGCAGGAACATGCCACTAGAGGAAATGAGAGAAACTCTATACCTGACTCCTGTTGTACATTAGACACACATTTTATGTAAAAGATTTGTTTTGTAACAAGGCTTATTTTTTATGAACATAAAGGAATAAATCAGTTTAAACAGCTATATCTCAGGGTATAACTTGACAGGCTAACTTTCCTTTTTTAATCTTTTTGGCTTGCCTGTCGACATTATGCTGGGATTGTTTACACAGGAACGAACTTTATAAGCCTTACTTGTATTTTAATATACAGCCAAGTCCTGCTCATTTTACTTACATGACTAGTCCCTCTGAATTCAGTGGAAGTGCTTGTGCATTTACCCCTTTTGACCCAAGCAGTTAACTAAGGTTCAGAGCCCAGGAAATGTTCTGTTTGGGGGAGAAAGTTGATGGAGCCTTTTTTTTTTTTATGCAGCCTTGGTACATGCCTTGTAAATAAACAGACCCTGCTTCTCTGAATGCGGTAGGAGCCAAAGGCAAAAGGAGAAGTTTCCTAGCCTACAGGCCCAAGCTTATTGTCAGCCAGTACCCTTACCTAGACGACTACTACTCTTAGGGGTCATACCATACTTACAGGCTTCACCTTGGATTTCTTCAGGTGCGTGCGCTCTCTCTCTCTGGTCCTGTTTTGCCTTCTCTCTCACATACACTCTCCCCTTACGCAAATCAGTACTCAGCAAAACCCTCTGTGTTCATACAATCCAGGTCTCCTGGGCAGGTTCAAATAACCCTTTTTACTTAGGTGCAGGTTTGTGATTAATATATCATTACAGTTCTGTTAATTGCTCGGTGCAAATGCACCCTCCAATCTCAAGGTTTTAACTCCACTTAGGACAAGGTTTCAGCCAGCTCATAACGTGTTTAAGGTGTACTGAATTTGGCCCATAGGCTTTAGTTCACAGCACCTGTATTATTTTAACATGCAGAGACCTTTCAGAGACACACTTCCAAGCGAGCTCTGCTATGGTATTTGATCTGAAAGTAATTTGGTGGTACAGATACTTTGTTGTGAGAAAATATCTCGGGGCCCTATTTAACAGGTTTATAAAAGAATACATTAATGTCTGATTATGAAGTTATACACATGTACAGAGCATTGAAAATTTGGCTGAAGCATCTTAATGTGCCTCTGCCAGAAATCTGGGTGGGGCTAAGGCCCTATTTATTGGCTCTGTGAGTGCTGTGGAAGAACAACTTTGTTATAATACTTCTCTAAGATATGATAGTCTATTGGCTACTTAAATGATTTTTAATGGCTGCTGTTCACTTCTAAATGTTTGTGTAGCTTGTGACTATGCCAACTACACTGAGCTTAATCAGGAAATTCTACACAATCACTGTCACAATGAATAGTCCAGACACCATCTTGTATTTTCTGTTTCCTTCTCTTTCTACATATATGTCAGGAAAGGTTCTTAAAAACCTCCAATGACAAGTTAGACAAACACCTGTCCGGGATCGTCTAGGTATACTTAATCCTGTCTCTGTTTGGGAGATGAGTAGATGACCTCTTGAGGTCCCTTCCAGACCTACATTTACGTGTTTCTATGTGCTGTATTTCCTTGCAATCACTCTGTACCAAATCAAATAAATTAAAGACAACTTTGTGTATGCAGTAAGACCCTATATGAGACTTGTCTGCCAGTTTGCTGATGCTGGTAGATATGTGACAGAGGTAGAATGGCACTTGGAGAACACAGGAACAAAAAATTAGCATGACTAGAAAAGCCTAGGCTCAATTAATTCCACAGTGTGCAGTATGCAGAATTACTTAGAAGTGTTCACCCACCACAGCAATCTGAATGAAAAGAATGTTTAGGCTCTGATCATACATATTCTGAATATTTGTGCAATACAAAAAGACTAGAAAACTTCCAGGAGAGAAGAATTTTTTTTTTCCTCCAGCTCATGTGGGTTGCTCAGTCAGTCACTTGGACACTCACCCTTATTCTTGTTCTAAGGAGGGGCAGTCTTAAGATCTCTTTATGTGTAAGTACAAAACTCTGGATAGATTTCAAGCTTTTTGAACAGGAATTTAATGCACACTTTGTTTCTTTGGCTTATTTACAGTCGTACCCATCTGTTAGTGTGGCACTGTGCCCACTCACAATATGGTGTACTGCTTTCAACTAGGTACAGGGGCCAACCAAAGATTGGTTTCCTTTTCTGACAGAAGATCATCTTAGTGGGAAGCAATGCAATGTTAAGGGAATGTGCTTCATTAAATTGATTGCCTCTGTTGGTGTGTGAGTATCTTATAATAATTAGCGCTTTATACTGTACAGTGCTCTACATTTTCAGAGCTCTGTTCAACAGTTAATTGATGGCATTGCTAAGTGCCTTTATTCTGGGTCTATTTTTCCAGCCTACTCCGCTACTGACACTTCTGCATGAAGAATAAAAATTATTGACCCAAGAAAATATATATTTAATTGAAAGTCTCTCTCCTTGAAGTTTACTCAAACTCAAAGTCTTATATTATTACAGACTTGTATCTTACAGTACAGTACTGTCCTTTTGAGAGAGCAAGAGGAAATAAAGGGACTGGAAGTGCATTTATAAAGGCAAGGAACTTATTTTCTCTTTTCATGCTGAGCACTTTCAACATCTAGGAGTGCTTGTATGTAACAAGGTTATACCTGAGATGATTCTGGCTTCTGAGAATCAAGGTGTGCCCAAGAAGTAGTCTCTGCTTCTTGTGTGTATATAAGAGAGCAGCAAAAAAAAAAAGTAACAACAAATGTAAAATAGGTATGACGTTAGCATCTATCTGGGACTTTGGCAATTCGAGCTGGAAACTTGAGCTGGTTTTCCGCATTACAACACAATAGGAGCATGCATCCATGATCAGGGGAAATATGAGCTTTATCTTACTTCATGTGGAAATTTTCTCTCATATGTATGTGACGACGATAGAAGGATGGAGGAAAAGAATCTTGTCCTATTGTGGCTATCAACTTGAAAACTTTCTTTGTAGTAGTAGATACTCAAACATGAAATTATCATCTTTGAAAACTGGCTACAATCCTTTATAATGAGGCTTTTAATTTTGTATTTGTTTCATATTCGTCATATTACAATCGCACCTGGAGGGCCCAGGATTTGGGCCATTTTATGTGAGTTGTTCTATCTATGTGTAGAAGGAGACAGCCCCTGTCCCAAAGATCTTAATCTAAAGCGGAAATCTGGACAAAGGGTGGGAGAAAGGAAGTATTACTACTCCCATTTTACAGGTAGGAAATCAAGGGTCACACTGGGAATCTGTTGCAGAGCTGGGAGCTTTGAACTTAATATCCTGAGTGCTAGCCAAGCCTTAATCATAAGATCATCCTTCCTCTCAAGTAAGCAGAGTAGTTCAGTTTCCTAAGTCTATATTTCCATGCTGGACTGGAATAACCCTTCAGTTGGGTACATACTAGGCCAAATGCATCCCTAGGGTCACTCATCAAAACCTTCAGCATAGTTACCCCAAAGATGAATTTGGCTTGTTTTTATATTATTTGCTTGTATACTATCCATATTTCAAACAAAGTCCTTTCTGTTTGGCTGTGACTGTCCAGGTGGTGTCAGGGATCAGGGTCTGCAGCAGAAGCAGTCTACTGGCAACCCAGCAAGTACAGCTGGTCTGCAGCAGGCTACTTGATTGACTACACCATGTGATTGGTCAGGAAGGATGGCTGACCTTTAAGCCCAGCAGCAGCTCTCTGCCTGCCCACTGAATTTTATGCCTGATGCTGCACTTGCTTCTGTTCCATTTCCTGCTTCCGGTCCCTGCTCCTGCTCTGCTCCACTCCAGCCCCAGTTCCCATTTGGCTCCTACCTCTCCAGTACTGATCCTCTGCTCTGGCTTACGACTCAGTCTCTGGCATTCGGCTCCTGTCTTCAGTACTGATCCTCTGCTGCACCTCTGACTTGCAACTCTGATTACACTCTGGCATTTGGCTACTGTTTCTTGGCTTGTTCCTGGACTCTGCCCACCCCAGACCCTGCTCTAATTGGTAGACTGAATTTTCCCTTTAACCATTAGTCCATACCACCCAAGGCCCAGTCTCTACAGTTGGAGCACCTCCCCAAAACAACAAGGCTAGGGGTCCTTCTCGCTGACATAGAGCCAACCCAGGCCAGTCCTTCATTAGCAGAGTTAGTAGGGGCTCTTTGGAACTTGCAGGTGCAGGGGGCATCTGTGGGTGCCCCAATTCTAGCCCTCTGTGAACTGAAGATCCTGCTGCCAGAAAAATTTGACTCTAATCGCAACCAATTCTGAGTCGTCCTGAACCAGTGCTGGCTCCTGTTCTTATGTCCTGATTGGTCAGTAGGGAACAATCTTGGGTTGGGCTTATTAGTTTATTGACTGAGGAAGTCTTGGCTTAGGCATCTGCCCTCTTGGAACAGTCCAGCCGCCTCCAGGGCCAGTTGGAGGGGTTTATTCAAGCAGCGTTCGTGATCTTTGCTTACCCTCACCGCTCTCGAACTACCAAGGCTAAACTTAAAGTGCTACGGTAAAGGTGTCGATTTGTGGCCATATACATAGTCGAATTCCACGGTCTGTCCATGGATGCTGAATGGAACGAGGCAGCGCAGCACCGCCATTTCTGGCTAGGATTGAAAAAAGCTGCTGAAGACGAACTGGTGTGGGTCAAAGCACCATCTAGTCTGGACAACCTAAATAATTTGTGCATTTGAATTGACAGCCACCTGACCAAGCTGTGCCATGAGCGCGGTTCAGCCCTCTGAAGCCTGCCAACACCCTGGACCGTGACTCTTCAACTGTGCAGTTCACTCCAGAACCCAGGTGGTTTGACCAGGTCTGCCCATGTCTACCTTTTCCAGAGAAGCACAGATGCAGAGTGTCAGGGCTGTGTTTATATTGCAGATACTTCGCAGTGTTGCGTCCAGAAAAGATCGTGCTGGTTGTTGAGTCAGGAAGATGCCAGGCCCCAGCTTCGATAAAGGAACCTGTGCTGACTGGTCTCATCCCTCCTTTGGAAATTCTTGGCTTCCATGTGCCATTGTTGGGACAGCAGCAATCATGATTCAGCATCTGACACCCCTCAGACTGCAACCACAGATCCAGTTTTCTATGAGTCCCGAGATCCATCTGAAAGTTCTAGTTGATTCAGGGGCCTTGGACAATTTTATGGACTGGGACTTTGCTAAGGCCCAAGTGATTCCTACTTTGTGCAAGAACTTTCCGGATCTCTTGGAAACCATTGATGCTTTGCTCCTGTCCTTGGGCCAAGTAATTCGCCAAACCATTCTCCTAACAGTTGTTTCTCTCCATAGGCATCGGGAAACCCTCTAGTGTGAGTTAATTTGGGCCTCTGCTCTGTGGTCATCTCGGTCTGCCCTAGGTACCTGCACATGACCCCAACATCCACTGACAAAGGGATATGTTTCTGCTTGCAGTATTGCCCACAACCCTGTCTCCCAGAAGCCAGTAAGAGGACTAGTAGTCTCTGCAGCTTGTGCCATAAGCTGGGGAATCCCTGCTCTGCATAAGCAGGCTCACAGCAGTGAAACACACCTGCCACAGACCAGTCTGCCGCTGTCAAGATACGGCTCAAATATTATGACCTCACCTGATGTATTCAACAAAGGAAACATGGATGCCCTGCCCCCTCACTGGAGGTATGACTGTCTATCAGCCTCCAGTCCAGAGCTGAGATTCCCTTCCACTGTATATATGCCCTTTCTGAACTGGAAATGCAAGCTTTTTGCACATGATCTGCAGGAGAACCTGCAGAAGGAGTTCATCCAGCCATCCACATTCCAGGCAGGGACTCCAATCCTTTGTTAAGAAGGAGGATGGGTCCTTGCAGCCCTGCATTGATTACTGGGCACTCATAAAGTGACCACTCGGAACTGCTATTCATGAGCTCCTAGACCATCATCTGTGCTCTGCTTGACTTTTTATGAAGCTAGATTTGTGTGGGTCCTAGAACCTGATATGTGTGTGAGAGGGAGATGAATGGAAGACTGCCTTCTGCACTCAGTATGGCCACTTCTAGCACCTTGTCATGCCAGTTGGCCTGTGCATCCCCCAGCGACCTTCCAGCATTTTATTCATGACATCTTCTGGGACAAACTGGATCAGTTCGTCATTTACCTTGATGATATTCCTATATATATATCTATATTTTTTTGGAGGATCAGGTACGTCATGACCAGCACATATGAAGTGTCTTGAAAAAGCTTTGCCTGAACCATCTGTATGCCAAGCTGGAAAAATGCCAGTTTGACCAGAACACAGTGCAGTTTCTGGACTATGTCATCTCCCATAATGAATTGGCTATGGAGCCATGTAAGGAGGCAGCCATCACAGACTGGGCGGTGCTAAAAGAAGTCTGTAGAATACAATGCTTTCTGGGCTTTGCCAATTTCTATAGGAGATTTATCAAGGGGTTCTCTGGTGTGGGCGCCCATATCCCCAACTTCCATGTTAAGGAGCATTGTTCGTTTGTCTCCAGACCTACAGACTGTATTTGATCGCCTAAAGCAGAGATTCGTCTCAGCTCCCATCTTGATCACCTAAACCCAACCAGACCATTTGCCGTGGAGGCAGATGCTTTAAACTTTGCACTGGGACCAGTTCTCTGTTGGCTAGCTTCATCCTTGTGCCTTCCATTCATGCAGATTTACTCCACCAGGGCAGAATTATAATGTTTTAGACAGAGTTATTGAAAATTAAAGTGGTTTTTGAGGAGTGGTGTCATCTCCTGGAAGGTCCTAAATTCTCAGTCCACGTTCTTACTGATCATAAGAACTTGGAATTCCTAAAGACAGGTCGGCCCTTGAACCAACAGCAGGCCTGGTGATCTCTCTTCTCTACCCTTTGTTTTCATGGTCGCTACCAGAACAAGGAATGGGAAGGTGTGCACATTATCTAGAAAGGACAAGTGTTACGAGCCTGGCATGGAAACCCCATCCATGATCCTCAGACCTTCAAATTTTATTGTGGAGTATGGTGCTAGCAATCCAATTCTCTTCATCTGGTCCCTATTGTCCAATGAATCATTTGCAGTTCAAATCCATTGGGCCCTAGAAAATACCAATCTGACTTGGCGTTCACACACCACAATGGGATCCTCTACCACAAGGAGCTCATCTATGTGCCCGAGGGGACACCCAGGCTCCATGTCCTAAGACTCTGCCATGATGCTCCTCTGGCAGGCCACTTTGGCCAGTTCAAGACCCAGGACCTGGTGTCTAGAAGCTTATGGTGGCCAGCCCAGCATGCTTCTGTAGCAACTTATATGAGGTCTTGTGATCTCTGTGCCTGGACGAAGACCCTTGTGTCAGACCACTGTGTCTCCTGCAGTCCTTGCCCACCCCATTTCAGCCCTGGACTTTCTTGTGGAACTGCTGCCCTTCTAAGGACACAGTACTACTCTAGTGGTAGTGGATCTTATGAAGATGCTGCATTTTGTAGCACATTTGGGGCTTCCACACCGCCCAAGAGACAGTCTTTTTGAAGAAAATGTCTTTTGCCTTTGTAGGTTACCAACAACACAGTTTCTGATTCGGAATCCCAGTTTGTTTCTCATTTTTTGGCAGGAATTCCTGCGCCTTCCAAGAATTAACACCTATACCTTGACTGCTTACCGCACAAAAACCAACAGCCAGAGAGAACAGATCAGTTGGTTTCTGGAGCAGCACCTACACTGCTTTCTTAATTACCATCGCTTATCTTTCACAGAGAATTCACCTACAACAGTGCCACGCATGTCTCCACCCAACTGTCCCCCTTGTTTTGCTAAGCCTAGATTGCACCTTCGCTTCCCCCCAAGATCCTCACCAAGTCCCCAGTGCCTGCTATTTCTGACCTTACTGTTTGCATCCATCAGGTGCACCAAAAGCTTAAACGCTGGTCAGAAGAAGCTAAGGCAGCCTTCCAACTATATGCCAGTCCGCGCTGTCAGCCAGCCCCCAGCTTCTCAGTGCGGCATGAGGTCTGGCTTCTGCCCAGAACCTTAAATCTACTCACCCATCTACGAAGCTGGAGCACCAGTACTGTTAAGGAAAAGTTAGCACATGTGACTCCATTTTGGTTTGGGGCCCACCATTGTCTAAAAGCAAGCACATCATGCACCAGGAGGAGTGTTCCTTAGATACTGCATTCCTGTGAAAATCCTCCTCCTTGTCTCCAGCCTGCCTTGACTCCCGATATCTGTTCTTTGTCTCTAACTCCCTATCTCTTGGCCTTTGATGTGAGGCCTCCCACCCTGATAATAAGTTACTGGTGCATCGCTTTAGGACCATGCTGTGTAATTAACATACTAGTTTAGCACGAGGAATGCACCAAGCAGGGATAGGTGGTAGATAAGAAAAGGGTTTGTTTATTGGCTAAGGTTTCCGATGCACGAGGGCAACATGCTTTGCTAAGAGGTATATAACCTTTGTATAATCTGTATTCGGGGTCCCCTCCTGGCTAGCAGGGGGGCACCATGTTCGAGCGTAATAAACTTGGTGTTTTTTGGGAACTCTGCAGTTGTGGACCTTGTTTATGTGCCTCAGCCTAGATTCGAACTGTGCGTGACCTACCAGGTGTAATTCATATCATTTGTGTGTGTGTCCTACCAGGTGTAATTCGCAGCAGTTGTGTGCGTGTCCTATCAGGTATAATTCGTAACAGTACTTGGGGGGCCCTTTTAGATTATGGAACAGATTAATCTAGTAACCTTCAGGCTACAGCTATTGGAATCCTTTCAAGGACTGTCCCATATTCCATATCTCCCTGTTAAAACTGTATACTGCAAATCCCTTTCACTGCCCCACCCTACCGATAACCATTCAAGAGTAGGAAGAATACACGGTGTGAGAAATTTTGGACTGTCACCGACTGGTGAAGGCTCCAGTACTTAATTGACTGGGAGGGATATGGCTCAGATGGGAATCAGGGGAACATATCCACGACCCTGACCTGCACGCTTTTCACTACACCTGATTGAAAAGAAGGCCTTGATGACCCAAGGAGTTACACCCAGGGGGTGAGGGTAGGGGGATATTGTCAGCAATCAAGGCTTGCAGCAGTCGGGCTTCTGGCACTCCAATAAGCGAAGCTGGCCTACAGCAGGCTACCTGATTGATCGCACCATCTGATTGGTCAGGAACGGCGGCTGGCTGGCTTTTGAACCTAGCAACATCAGTTCTCCGGCTGCTCAGTGTGTATCAAGCCGGCAGGTGCGCTTGCCCTTGTTCCATCCTTGCCCCTGCTTTGTTCCAGCCACAGTTCCTTTTCTGCTCCTGCCTCTCTGGTACTGATCCTTGACTCTGCCCCTGGTTTATGACTCTGGTTGACCTGCCAGCTCCGGCATTAGACTCCTATCTCACCGTTACTGACCCTTGGCTTGTTCCTGGACTCTGCCCATCCTGGACCCAGCTCTAACTGGTCGGCTTAACTCATGCTTTAGCCACTAGGCCAGACTGTCCACAGCCCAGTCTCTAACAGGTGGACATAAAAGAACTCATTGCCCTTTTCAAAAAGCATATGCAGTAACCTCATGGTATACTGATCACCATTCTCTCTCTTACATCCCCCTCCCTTCCCAAACTGGAAGGGAGAAGAAAATGGTGCCATGTTCAAGGGTGTGTATGTGTGAGCTCTTGCTAATAACATAAGGTTTCTCTTCCTACACAGTCAGTGCACTACCAGGGTTTGTGTTGTTAAAGATCTTTGGGTATCTCATGCATGAAAGATGCTAAATATTATACTACTTATTTATTATTTTAAGATAATTTCTATCCTATTCTAACATACTGCTTCTGACATTAATTTCACCAAAACAGTCACCAAACTGTGTCTGTGTTTAAAAAACCCAAGTACCTCCAAAACATCTTTCTCCCCTCCCCCCAAAAAATAAAGCCTGATCCAATTGTCTGGACAAAAATATTCTGAAGACAGGATATGGCAGTGGAACGTTAAACCATAAACATTAATTTGTTCTAGGTACTCTCAAAAATCTATGTCCCTGGATTGTTATGAGCAATCACGTGTTTGGTTATGTCATACAAAATCAGCTGTACTTCTCTGAAGTCCAAACATACCGAATGCATAAATGTCTTGAAACAGTTGGGCATGTTGTGATGTAGATATTGGAAATGCCTGTTATGTTGCCCTGAAAGCATCAGCTGTCAAGCAGTATGCTGCCTTTAAGGGCCCCTGTCCGCCGTAGTATCTGCGGGTAATCTTCTGTATCCTCCCACTGACCTTGAAGTTCTCATGTTACTATAATCTGTACTTCTTGACTGCAGACCTTAATTGCTGCACTACTGGTCCTCCACTTAAACACTGGAGTTACTGAGTTCTGTGACATTCAGTTACAATGTTAACTCCTAGGGAATTCTGTGCCACTGCATACACAGAATTCATGTCCCCTGCAGATGTCTTTGCTTCCATGCAGAAAAATGGCTTTCTGATGGGGAAGCAAAGGGAGGCTGCAAGAGCGGTCACGGTCACACACCCTCCCCAGCAGCATGGGCATGTTGTTTTGGGTGCCTTGGAGCAACTGGTGGAGAGGTAAATTGCTGCCAAGGATGGGGGAGAGTGGGGCTGGGGATGCTCCGGCTGGTGGCTCCTACCGTGTGCCAGGCTCAGCTGATAGTCCCGGCTTGGCTTGGGGTGGGGGAGGACAGGACTTCCTCATCCCCTACAAGGTGCAGCCGGGCCCAGGTCAGACCCACCCCCAAAAACCTCCCCTGGCTGCAGGAAACTCCGAACCCTGCCCCTGCCCTGCTTCCTGCCTCCATCACTCCTCAGCCACGAGGAGAGGGGTCATTGTTTGGGAAGCTGCTCCCCTGTTCATCCAATCCCCGTGCATCCAGACTTCCTGATACCCAACCCCCCGGTCAAGTCTCATTCCCTGCACCCAGACTGTCCCTGCACTCGAATCACCACACTGATGACTCCCACCCCCCACACAGTGAGCCCCTTGCATCCAGACTCCTACCCCACTGAGTCCACCCCCCCCCCCCCAAAGAGCCCTCTGCACCCAAACCCCTCCCCTGCTGAGCCCCAACCATCGGTGCTGGAACTGGGAATGCTGCTGCACCCCCTGGCTTGAAGTGGTTGCCATCATATAGAGGGTTTACAGTTTGGTTCAATGGCTCTCTGCACCTCCACTATACAAATTGTTCCAGCACCCCTCGCCCCAACCACATTTACCTGCAGAGTCACATTGCCCCAGCACCTGGACCCCCCTCCCAACAAGCCCCTATGCAACCTGATCTGCATCTGGACCCCCCACTGGGCCACCCACACCCAGATTGCCCCAATAGAACCCTCTTGCCCCACACCTGGATCACCCTACACTAAGCCCCTCCACGAATTATATCCTGCTGGACTGAACCTGCCTGCCTGCTCCTGGCTTCCGGGTCAGGTGCAGCCTCACCGCCTTGTCTGTGTGTGTGTGTGTGTGTGTGTGTGTGTGTGGGGTGGGGGGGGTGGGGGGGCTGCAGTGTGATCTTCCCACCTCCATGCAGCCAGTGGCCTTTGCTCCTCACTGCCATGCTGGAGCCTCCACATTTTTTCATTGACAAAATTGGCAGAATTTTAAAATATTGTGTGCAGAATTTTTATTTTTTGGTGCAGAATTCCCTCATGAGTAGTTAATGGAATATTCTGATGTACTGCTTAAACAAATCAGCCTTGCAGGTGCTTTTAACCCAGACCAACTTTCAGATTAAGCAGCAGTTAAAATATGACTCACATGGATGATATCTCACATATAATAATTAAGAGGAATTTTACTTTCTTATTCTCTGGCAGCCTGGGAGAGTGGCCAGTATTAACAGATCTATGCCAGGAATGATAAACTTGTGTCTACGGAGTGGGGAGTAATCTTTGAAGATAAAATGTTGTAGAAACCTATGTGGAGCCTCTGCCAGACTTGGAGAGACTAGAATGTCTACCAAACAGGAAGATATCTAATGTGTCTGTGGTGCACTAAACAGCTACTGCCAAGGGACTAATGTCAGTATAGTACTATTGGTGCCTTCTAGGCTTAAAAGGTAAATCTCTTGCTTGGCATGAGAGAGAAGATGAGAGAGAAAATAAATAGTGTTGTGTTTTATAAAGTAAAATTTCTAGTGTTAATTTAGGTTTATGTACCATTTTTATGTCATATTTTACATTGACAGATAAGGAAGGGAACCATTTTTCTACACTCTGGGTACTGGCGAGTGTTCTTCTTGGTGCAGTAGCCATGCTGTGCAAAGAACAAGGAATTACAGTACTGGTAAGGTCTCTTCATAACCACTACATTCTGTCCTGAGCATCGATAAGCTACTACTGCACACATGCTTCTGCAAATCTTCTCCACATCTGTAAACAACTTGGATTGTGCTTCTGCATTAGTCTGTTAAGAAAATTGGCTTATGAATGTTAAACATTGACCTAGCCAGGCTCTGTGCCCAGTGCTTCTAATGTGGTTCCTTTTGTGCTTGTTTGTGTCTCTGTGAGCAGCTTGCATGTACCTATAGAAGTCTCTAGTTGCCTGCTTTGTAGACATTATAGTGCCAGTTTTAGTCTGTGCCTCATTGGATGCCTGTGTTCTTGCATGTCTGACTGTCATCTTGTGCCCACGATGCCAGAAAATCTACAAAGGGATTGTTCATAGATTAAATGAACAAGACTGATAAATGGCTGATAAAGAAGTTTTCGTATGCCCGACATCCCCCTTTTTAAAAAAAAAAACAAAAACGGTTGACACTACCTAGTCAGAAGTAGCTGTTCTGCTTATCGCTTTTATTGATTCTCTTCCTTATTTTAAGCACGTATCTAAATAGGAGCCTTCTTGTTTGAGTTGATGTGCTTCTGTATCTTTCTACTCACCTGAGGTCGTCCTGTTTGTGATGACCCTATCGCTTCAACAGTAGCCTAGTGAGATGCCAAAACTGGGGTTTATTTCTACAGCTGGAGAATGGCTTCAGCTAGAAGTGGTAGGGATGGAGTAGTAGAACAGAGGAATACTTAAGGAATGAAGAACCTTGTTCATATTATTCTGAGTATAAAGAAAACAAGTGACAGAAAACATATCCTGGAGCGTAAGCAGAGTTGTTTTTAGACTATCTTCCAAAAGCATGTGTGGGAGACACAGAAGTAGCTCTTTAACTTAAGGTGTGCTGTGGTTGTTTCTCAGAGTAGCATGACAATAATGTTTGAGTAGCAGCCTCAGCTTTTATTTTCTGTCTGTCTTTGTTGATGTTGCATTGTTAGGATGATGATATTCATCCTCAAGCTCAGGGATAAGGGTTTCACAGTAAGAGACGCACAGGCCAAAGGGAGCAAAAACAAGGGTAAAGAAGAGCCATAGAAGCCACACACAAAAATGAATAGTGCCTCATGTTGAAATGCCCCTTTCCAACTGGATCCCTGCCTCCCTCTCTTCCTTGGTAAGCCAACCACTGTATACTGCCAGCTGGCCTCCTTGCATAGAGTCACTCTGAGGTTCATGCCAGTTTCCCTCTGATTCCTGTGGCTGACAGAGACTGATTTGGTTTTTGCCTCTTAATGAGTAGAAACCCTTACCCTCACCTGGCAATGTGCTTCTGCTAGTTCCTTGTAGCCCTTAAGACACTAGATCATCTCCAAAGATAATATTAGGATGCTAGCTACATATCCCTCGTGCATAAGTGTTAAAGATTACTGAACATTTTTGGTGGGGGTGGGATGTATTTGACATAGAATATGCCATGAAAATAGCATGTCAGAATAAAAGGGTTACTGGAGCAGATGGATATATGGGACCTGATTCTGACCAGTGTTTTCACCATTAACTTCAGTTGAATTACTCCTGATTTTAAGGTTTTGTCTGGCAAAGTGCTGAGAAACAAAGGCTAAATGCCCTCAGATCCTATAGAGATCTATAGAATTTTGCCAGAGGTTTTCAGTACCTTGCAGGATCGGGCACTTACGATTCCAGTGAGAATCCTGCCTGGATCTTCTGTAACTCTGTCTAAGCCATTGCTCTGGCAACCTGTGTGACCGTTTAAAGAAAAAGGTGACTTGAAGCCATCCCGCCAAAATATGCTTGATGCTTCACTGGTCCACAGTGAGAGGTAAGGGATGGGTGCCTTTTAAAAATCGACTTTATTGCACTAGTCCCTATGACTGCAACCCTGGGCTGCAAAAAGGGTGGGGAGGGCAGAGAGGAGGTGGGGTAATGTTCTTATGCCCCCCATTACACATGTATAGGCCAGGAGGCTGCATCGCCATGCACAGGGGTGCATGCGGCATCCTGTCAACTGCTGAGGCATGGTCTCCTGTAGTGTTCTTGGAGCACTGACTGTATCCATTTGTAAAAAGTTCAGAATCAGAATTAAGAAGCACAGTGATTCACTATAGAAGTAGGATTTTTAAAATACCCTTTTAATAAATGAGTTCTTCTTTCTCTTTCTCTTGGTTATTTAGGGGTTGAATGCTGTATTTGATGCTCTGGTGATTAACAAACTAAATATTTTGGAACTTATTCAAAAGGTACTACGTAAGGGCAAGTCATTGGAGGTGAGTGTGCTCAGTCTCAGTTCATTCTAGCTGTCCAGGCAACGAAAAAGATGCCATTTTCACAGTTTTGTATGTGCTGGGAGTGAAATCAAAAACGATATATAATTTGAGTCAGCAAAACAAGGCAGTGATCTGGAACGTCTTTCAGCAACATGAGTGATCATGGTAGAGCATTGCTGTATCCAGCAAGACTTAAACGCCTGCATTTCATAGCTCTTTTCACAGCAATATATAAAGAGCTGATGTCCAAGTATTTAAGAAAGCTGTCTCTAACATATGGAATCAGTCCAAGATCAGTCAAATGAATGTTGGCAACATCCGATTGGCAATGTGAAGAACGAATTATTTATCCAGATTTACAAAACAGATTTTAAGGCAGAAAAAGCAAGAGTTACAGCATGCACAGAAGGTACTTGTTACGTAAGAGAATAATTTTCTCTTTTGGCAATCCAGCTCAAATACTTTTTCCCTCAGAACATAAATTGCCAAGAAAGAAAGAGGCCTCCTAGTATCTAGACATAGAAGCTGTGAATGAGAACCCATTTAATCCACTGGCAGTTACTGGAGGATAAACGGGTGTCTACAGTGGACCCTAATTCATCCATTATCAGGTAAAATAGAATCTGGCATGTCACACGTGCAATGGCAAGCAAATCCCAGAAATAACAAGCATTGGGTAAACTTTTGACTGCAACTGGATAGTCCCTCGAGAGAGGAGAGTTACTAATGACAAACTAATTATCTGTTCCTCCTGTGGAGGGTTCAACAAGGCAGAAAAATCTTCATTGGACTTTGCATGGTGTGAAACTGCAGAGAACCGTTGCTCCTCTGGTGCTTAGTTTAAGCCCTATGGAGCTTCCATAAACTCTGCAAGTATGAAGTGTGAATGAAAGGCCCTTTGGAGCTTAAAGAGGGATCTCAGTAAATGGGAGTGGACTCTGTAGAATTGAATCAGCCAATCAGGGCAAAGAGAGCTAGCTCAAGGGAAAGGGGTAGTTCTAGCGGCAAAAAGGAATGCCAGAGCACTCAACAGTGTAATTTGACTGTCAGTCAGCTTAAGAAAAGTGAGGAGTCTTGGGATTAGTAGGGGACTAAAGCAGAACCACTTCAGAGTTTTATTGAGGAAAATGCTTCAAAGATAAACCTTTTATAAGTGAAGCTCTTTACAACGTGAAGAGTTGAAAGCATTGTTTCTGGTTTACAATTTTAAATCATTAGGGCTATGTGTGGAAAACTTCAAATGCCAGTTTTCATGAAAATATGATGGAAAATATTAATAGCTCATTAATTTTAACTTCTCCTACCTCCAAAAATTGTTTTGATCTGTGCATGGAAATTTAGCAGTCTTTGTATACAGACCGTTTCAAGTTCCTTACAATTTCTCTCCCCCCTCCCCCCTCCACCCCCAAATCCCCCAGGAGCCTAAAGAGACATTAAACTTTTTTTATCACAATTTCAGATCCAGACCCTCTTTTTCACATTTAAGCCTCAACCCTTGGCATAAGAATTGGACAAAAGAGCAGTGACGTTTCTTCTAACTTTTGTTTATTTTAAATTTTTCTCTCCACCATGATGATTTTCATGAAAGATAAACTTCCCTAACCACGTTGTGGAAAGTGACCTGAAAATGAGGTCATAATGGAACACTAGAGGCAGTCTTAAGGATGGAATTCTTGTCTTGTTTCTCCATAATAAATCCTGTATAAACTGCAATAATATATTTTACAGTAAAATGTAGTTTCTAAGTCACTTGGGCGTAGTCACACTTTTAAAAATTTTACCACAGTTTCCTCCTTGTCCTTGATTTTTACCCGTGCAACTTTCATGTATCAACATCAACACTGAATAGATTGAAATGGAGAAAAACACTTGTTTTGGAACAATATCATATACAAATATCTGTTTAAAACAGAACGCTAGTTAAATATTTCAGTTGTATTTAATTGAGATGTTTTTAAAATTAAATGCTCACAGTACATTATCATTAATTCTCAGAGTTTTGATCTTTCCAACATGCTGTATGCATATTTACAGCTGTTCCTCAAATCCTGACAGAAACTGACTTGAGAAATAACTTAAACTTCCAGAGATTGTTAGAGATGCTTCTTAAAGAAAAATTTTCCTTTGTAATTCATTATCAAAAAAAATTTTGTTTGCAATAAGTCTTTCTTTTCAAATTAATCAATGAAGACCACAAAATAAAACCAGAGAGAAGGGAATCCTCAACCTTTATTACTTTGTTTCTTGGTTGGTTGTTTCCCAAAGCCCCTACGATATATATCAGATCCTGTACAATCAGAAGGCACAGTCCTTCTCCTGAAGAGCTTCTTTCTTATTCTTTATTTGTAATAAATATTGTTGCCATAAAGCAAGTAGATACCCATGTGATAGAGAATTTGGTTCAATGGCTGAAAAACATTTATTCCCTTCGATATTTAGAATGCACAAATACCGTCTTCTCTCCAGCTCTTGCCATTTTAGGTGGGTGGGAACAAGATCTGAAGGTGTTAATAATTTGTCCTGTTTTTGTTTTCTCCTTTAGAACGTTGGGTTGTTTAAAAAGGGACTCCTCTTCAGGATAACTCTTCTGTTGTCTGGAGGGGCCATTATGCTCTTCATGCGCTGGAGAATTATGGGCACAGGACCACCCGCTTTTACTGAAGTAGACAACCCAGCTTCATTTGCAGACAGCTTGTTTGTGAGAGTAAGTCACAAACCTGTCATACTTCCGCAAGTTCAAACAAATTGGGTCTTTAAAAGGAAAGTTCAATTTTACTTCAGCGCTTCAAAAAACAAACAATAACCCAATAACAAAAAAAACCCAATAACAAAAAACCCCCCAATCAAATGAGTGTTTCTTGTATTTGTGGACTGTATGACGAATCACCTTTTTAGTAAATCTTTTGTGGTTTTATTTAATGTACTGTGTGTTTTCTTCCCCTCTTTTTCTATGTTTGTGGGAAAAGGAATACAATCCTTTTGCTGTCCTTTCCCTTAACACATATTGAAAGTTGGCCCTGCACTTTTCCTTCACCTTTGAATAAAATAACACCATGTTCTGGCTGGGTACGTGGCTTTGTCCTGGTTTTTTTGTTTTGTTTTGTTTTTGTTTTTTTGGTGCCTTTGCCTACAATGGGTATGTCTACACTACAATAAAAGACCCGCGGCTGGCCCAGGTCAGCTGACTCAGGCTCGTGGGGCTCAGGCTTCGGGGCTATAAAATGGAAGTGAAGATGCTGGGGGTTGGACTGGTGCCCGGGCTCTGGGACCCTCTCCACCTGTGGGGTCTCAGAGCCCAGGTTCCAGCCTGAGCTCAAATGTCTACACTGCAGTTTTATAGCCCTGCAGATGGAGCCCAAGTCAGAAGACACAGACTAGCTGTGGGTCTTTATTGCAATGTAGACATACCCAATAATAAAGCTGGGCTTTTTTCATATTGCCTCGTATTTTGGGAGATTGTCCCACCCAGATCCACATATTGTATTGTCTACAATTGGATCTCCCATCCTGAATAGGAGAAACATCCTGTGCTCGGAAAACATTTTTGATAAAAAAAAAAATCATCATATGATTTTTAAAAAATGCAAAATTAATGGACCTGTACCTAATTAGAATCATGCAGCATTTAAGTTAGGACAGTTACATTTTGGGGGTGGAGCGGAAGGGAAACAAAGATCACAAAGAGTGCTGAAGTTGGATTTTTTTTGGTGGGGGGGGGGGGGGAGGTGTTCAGTATCAAATAAATGTTTGTTTTCCTTTGACTGACAGGCTATAAACTATAATTACTACTATTCGTTGAATGCATGGTTGCTGCTGTGTCCCTGGTGGCTGTGTTTTGATTGGTCCATGGGCTGCATACCCCTTATTAAATCAGTCAGTGACTGGAGAATAATTGCACTAGCAGCACTTTGGTTCTGCCTAATTGGCCTGATCTGCCAAGCTCTGTGCTCACAAGACAGCCATAAGAGAAGGTAAGAGACAGTGCTGGATTTTAAATTCCACACTAGGTTAAGTACAGTGTTATTTTGTTAAATCCAGTACTGATCACTTTAACAATCCAGTGGAACCAATATCTAGCAAACGTATTTCAAATAAATATTTATAGCTATTATTACAGTTTCATCCCAATTTGGGCGTTGACTACAGGGAAGCAAACTTGTAGAGAGGGGATGGATGGCTGCTTTATTTTCCTACTGAAATGGCATTTTGAGATCCTTAGCACTGTAGGTGGTAAAAAGTAATTTGTGGTGAGAGCAGAGTGTAATTGATGTATGTTGTGTCCCTCTTTTTACAATTCTTTTTTTCCTTCTTTTGTAATAAAGGGCCTTTTTTGAAAAGATGTAGTGATTCTGGCCATTGATTAAAAATAAAATGCTATCCCAGAGTGATTACTCTTTTATCAATGAAGGGTTATTGAGAAAATAATTGGGTGGTGGGGGGGGAAATTGTACTTTATACAAAAGAAAACCAAAAGCTTCTGTAAATAGAAGCCTTTAATATGATAAAAGAATTTAACATCTCTCATGCTATGTTTAGGTTGCACTTTTTGGATGTCCTCAACTGATAAATTTGCCAGCTCTAAAATTATATAAACAGTTTAATCCCAATGCCATCCATCCATTGTTCAAATTTTTATCATCTTCTGCAGTGCCAATTTTTCCCTCTAAAATGTTAATCTATTATATACTTCTTTTCCCCTATACTGTTACCAGTTTGTACAGCCTAAGTCAATACTCTCACTGCTTCTGTGTCTGTATTAATGAGAGGCACACACACCAGAGTATGGTTAAATGTAGAAGCTACAATTTTAATAAACTATTAACCAACAAGGAACCCCTTCCCAAGCTACCTGGCAAGGCTGTTCTAGTGTGGAATTTAACTGGGTGCCAGTGGCTCCAGGTTCTACAAATCTCACAATGGATATGGGGGCAGTGCCCCCTTTATGCTCCCAGGCCTAGTCGGGGATCCTGGCAAGAAGTCAGAGTCCCAGCCCATTCCCCTCATGCACACTGGAGGTAGGAGAGATGAAGGGATCCAGACTGCACGAGGTATGGACCCCTTCACCATGCAAAGTTGTGCTTGAGGCCCATGCCCAAGAAGCACATTGAGTTAAGAATTTCATATAGGACTATTTCTTAACTCCCTCCTTCCTCCCCACCCACTGGAACCAGCCAAGGTGGCAACATATGTAATATAAATCCCTAAATCAAATTGCTTGGATGTTTGATGGAAGGTGGAAAAAACCCCACACAGTCTTTTGCCATGTAAGGGGAAAAAATTCCTTCCAGACCCCAAATAAAATTTGGCCATCAGCATAGCCCCTTAGGGATCTAGAATACTAAGAGCGGGTAAGGGTGGGGCTGGAGCAAAGCCAAAATGGCTACAGGCCAGCAGTGGGCAGAAACAACACTTCCTCTTCACCCTGCCTCTGCAGTTGGGAGCCAGTCAGTGGGTCTGCCCTGATCCAGTCATCCAATGGCAGCCCGAGTGTGTGGGTCAGACTCAGACCCTGTTAGAGCCAAGCCACTCCCTCCCCCTCCTGGAAGGGAAGAGGAGGGAAGACCAGTAGAAGCCCAAATTTCTGCCTTCATTCTCCACCCAAGGGAGGGGCAGCAACACAGAGAGTCAATAGGCCAGCATTCATGATCACCTCTAAACTAACAAAATAATTTTGAAAGTGCGGTGAAGGCCTAGCACACGGGGGGAACGGACCCAATTTTGGTTTCAAGTTCCCAAAAGTTTATTATAAATAAAAATTAGTGTAAAAATATTTTAATGTAATGTATAGATACCTTGATGGTGGCTCTCCTTTATGATGAACAGGCCAGCTTTCTGATGTGAACGCTTGGCTGCTTTGATTGGTCTGCTACTGAGAAAACTGGTTATTTCAAGCGCAGTTTCTTCTTTAACAAGCTTATGATGCATCTTTAGGTGGCTTTTTAAATAAACACTCAAAAATTTTACCTTAATTGGTCATTTGTTAGTTTAAAAAATTTGTATATAGGTGTAATCAGTTTTATTGCCTGTATATTTGGATCAGGAAGAACAAAATTAATGATTTCCAGTTTATTAGGGTCATTTTGTGTCCTGGAATTCAGGTCTTGACTTCAGTTTAATTTTGTGGGAAGTGTGTCTGAATTTTCAAAGAAGCCCATGGGAGTTAGGCACCCATTAATGCCATTTAAATTCAGTGGGAGGTAGACATGAATAGATTAAGTCGGTGCAGGCAAACTTTTTAGCCTGAGGGCTGCATTGGGTTTTGGAAATTGTATGGAGGGCCAGTTAGGGGAGGGGGGTGTGGCCCGGCCTCTTCCCCCACCCCCCTTCTTGCCACCTGATGCCCTGCCCCTGGAACCCCGACTGCCCTGACCCCTGTCCACACCCCCACCCCTTGACCACCACCCCAAACTCCCCTGCCTCTATCCAACATCCCTGCCCCCTTACCGCACTGCCTGGAGCACCGGTGGCTGGCAGCGCTACAACCGTGCTGCCCAGCTGCAGCCAGCCATGTCACTGCACAGCACAGAGCACCAGGTCAGGCCGGGCTCTGCAGCTGCGCTGCCCCAGGAGCTTGCAGCCTCGCGGCCCAGAGCATTACACTGGTGGCGGTGCAGTAAGCTGAGGCTGCGGAGGAGGGGGAACAGCAGGGGAGGGGCCAGGGGCTAGCCTCCTGGGCCAGGAGCCCAAAGGCCGGGCGCGAGGGTCCCGTGGGCCGTAGTTTGCTCACCTCTGGGTTAAGTCCACATAATGGCTCCCAATGATTATTAAACAGTTTTCATGTAGTAACAGAAGCACTTTTTCATCTAAGTTTTGTTGCTAGATTGTGAGTCTGTTTCTTATTTCCAGAATTCTTACACTGGGACTGGGATTTCTTATTATCCCTTTTCTGCCTGCAAGTAACCTGTTCTTCCGAGTAGGATTTGTTGTTGCAGAGAGAGTCATCTATCTCCCCAGTATTGGCTATTGTATGCTACTTACGTATGGCTTTAGTCTCTTGAGCAAACAAGCGAAGAAAAAGGTACTAACTAACAGTCAATAAAACTGATGACCAAGACTAGTGGAGGAGCTTTAATACGATGATGATTAACCTGTATCTCCTTTCTTCAAGAAAACGCTGGCTGCTGCTGTACTAGGAATCTTGTTGATCGACGTGCTGCACTGTGTTATCCGCAGTAACCAGTGGAGGTCTGAAGAACAGCTTTTTAGGAGTGCTCTGTCAGTGTGCCCTCTTAATGCTAAAGTAAGTTGGTCACACTCGCTTTTTATTTAGTTTTTTAATTTTCCATATGGTAAATACGTTGCAGTATAGCATCTCATGTACAATGCTAGCCCGGTGAAAGCACAGGCTAAAATAGACGTCTACCTTATAATGAATGACAGCATTGTCGGCTTCTCAGCCAATGCAAGTTACAGTGCTTTAATTCAAAACTGCAAAAGATGAAAATAAACTGGATGTCAGTGAAGACATCCAGTCAAATACAAAAAGACCAAATAATTAAATATATAACTAGTACCAGCTGTTGAAATAGTTGCATACAAAAGTGACTCTTTTCTGCAACAATCTCATAATCTGTGTAAAAAGAAAAATTAAACCATAAAAGTGTATTCAACTGATTTGCTGTCTGTGTTTTTAGAATCCTATTTTTGTCTACTTCAGTGGCGTTAGTACACTTCTGCTTTTTCTCATGTTAGCTGTGCTGCCTCTACAGGGCGATGGGAGAATGAACTGAATCACTCATCTCAACAGAACTGCGGAGTCTATGGGTGAGATCCTCACTCCTGCTCCTTGACATCTGTTAAAATGGCCAGAATGATGAAAAGGGGCTCAAAAAGCTTCCATTATGGACAGGGGATGATTTCCTTTGGTGGCAGGCACTGCAGAAAACAGCCAAAGGCTGCCTTCAGAGAATCCCCTTGCAAGGCCTGACTTAGGGGGAACGCTAGGGGTGAAGTTGGAGGGGACGTGTCAGTGGTGGGCATTGGAGCCCCATAGGGCAACCCTGAGAGGCTGCCATAACTTAAACAGGTCCCCATGGCTATCTAGGTTTTGTTCGAGGTCTCTTTAGCTCCTGGAGCAGCCCAGTATCAGGAGGGTTCAAAGGTCCCTAAAAGCCACTGTAATTCCCCCACATCCTTGGGCTGCAAGTTCTGTGCTGCCACTCTAAGAGGTGTAGGGCAGAATATCACCTTTTAATACTAGCGTTGATGCAGAAGCCAGAAAGAATAAAGCTTGAATTTTGACCCCAGTTGAGTTTTAGGGCAGGCAGCGAGGAGGGAGTATTTGCCGTCTCTTTATTCGTAAACTATTATGTTTTTGCCATTTCTTTTTGAAGTATAACTGCAGTTTAAATTTTATCCACCTTTTGCAAGTCCTAGTGGAGATTTCCATTGAGCAACATCCCTATAGAAAAATACCTTACTAGCTTACAGAATTTCAGAGCTCTGTAGTCTAGAGCAGTGCCTCAGAAAATGTGGATCAGGACCCCGAGGTCTTGTGGCTTTTAAATGAAATATTTGAATTTCCTTATTTAAAAAATATAATATAAATATTCAACTTGGAGAAGTGAAAAATATACAAATTAATTAGAGCTATAAAGGGGTCACCTTTAAAAAGGATCTTTTGCCAACATTTACAACAAGGTGGGGTTACCTCACCTACCACTATTTCCTAATCTCATGAAATGAAAAAAACGTGTATCTGAGGTTCTTTTGTGTGGTACCTTTAGGCAAACATCTGCTTTGTAATGATCACTTCCAGATATCTCATTCTGGAGAATTAGTACATGCTGCAAAGTATAAATAAAACATGTTCAGTCTATCTCTTTGTGCCTGTTTGCACCCTGCTCAAAATGTTCTACCATAATGGGTTTGTGAGAGAGAATGTATGGTTAGTAAAAAGAACAAGGAGTACTTGTGGCACTTTAGAGACTAACAAATTTATTTGGGCATAAGCTTTCATGGGCTAAAACCCACTTCATCGGATGCATGCAGTGGAAAATACAGTGGGAAGATATATATACACAGAGTTCCTACTGTATTTTCCACTGCATGCATCCGATGAAGTGGGTTTTAGCCCACGAAAGCTTATGCCCAAATAAATTTGTTAGTCTCTAAAATGCCACAAGTACTCCTCGTTCTTTTTGCTGATACAGACTAACACGGCTGCTACTCTGAAACTTGTGTGGTTAGTGTTGATTAGTGGGGAGAAGAAAATCTGGTACCCAGTCTAGAAGTCATCTTAAAATAAGGAAATGACTCTGCAGTCTTCATAGTTACAATTCCCAGTTCTGTAGCTCCCCCCTTCACCACTGGAATCATATTAGCTTTTTAGGGGTTGTTTTCATAGTAACGGATTGCCAATCACAGCATATTTTGGAAAACTACTAAAGAATTTAAAAAAACACTCGGGTATCATTATTCCATGATTGAAGAATTTTCACCCATTACCACAGAACTGTGCTCCACAAGCTGAACCTTTTTTCTGTCTGTCTTTCAGATTGTTTCCTATCCTCATAATTACAAAAGTAAATACAAAAATGGGAACCAGTCATAACTGATGCTATGCTGTCTTCCTGAGACTGCAGACAACATAGCTATTAGCACTGTAACCTGACCCATTCATCTCCGTGAAGTGTTAGCACTGAAACCTTAAGATGGCATTTAAATATCTAAATTAACTAGTTCGCTGCTTTTACTTTATTATTTTGGCAGAAACATGTAGCTAATGTGTAACCCACAATCCAAATTGCCTTCCATACCAATCTAGGTTCTAAAAGCCCCAGATGATTCTCAGTGAGCTACTGAAACCTCCATCTTCCATCTTGACTGCTCCTACAATGCAGCTGTAGGTTTTCAAAACCAAAATCTGTGGCATACTGAAAACCATAAATGTGTGGACAGCGTAACATAAGTTTAATATCAAAATAAATAGCAAAGACACTGATGTTACTATTCATTTTCATGTTTAATTCACTTGAAAAAAAAATTAAATGGAGCTGCCATAGTTTTTATCCAATCTATTACAACAGACTGATGTAGAACTGAAGTCTTTGCACAGAATTTAGTTCCAGCTTGCTGTCAAGTATGCCAGGCCTTGTAAACACCCATTCACAACAGGGAATGTCTGGTGCCAAGAAACATAACAAGAATTCAAACTGTCCTGCAGAGTACTGAATCTCCTCTCTGGGACAATGGATTTAGCTGGCTCAGGAAGTGAACTTTACCTGTCCCAGCACGAGCTTTGATAAAATTGGCCCTGTGTAAACAAATAAAAGCCTATAAGCAAGGCACAAATATTCTGATATTTTAAAAAAGGGGTCACAACAGGGAAAAGTCTGGGAATTCCGTGTCAAGAGACATTTTAGACATAGGAGAAATGATTTAGAGGGAAGGGAATGCACTATAGTTTTTGGTAAAAGGTTGCTAGAAAGCACATTCAAAACTTTTGACTTTAACCTATTTGTTTGTGCACGCAATTATTTGAAATATGTTGTCAGATTGAAAAAGGATCATTTTAACCACACGTGACTATTTCGATGAACAGAATATTCATTAGTCTGACCAAAAAAACCCCTCTATTTTAAACAGTGTAGATTTGTTGAATTCAATAGACTTACTCCTCATTTACACTAGTATTAGTCAGAATCAGGTCCAATATGAGTTGTTGGAAAACACTTATTTCTGTCTGCTTTTATGAATATGCATGAAAATAGCATATTCATAGTTAGCATTGCTCTGTGATTACAAGTGGGTGTTGAACAATGCAGTCTTTCAGGAAATCTCTCTCACCTGGGGCTCCCCAGAACTAGATCTCGTTGCAACACCATCCAATATGAAGAGCTGGTACTTGTGCTTGAAGGGAGGGCACAGTCGGAACTTGCTGAGATACGCCTTCCTCATCCCTTGATCTTGCCTCCGGCCATACACTTATCCCCCAATGACCTGGCTCCTCAAGGTCCAGAACAGAAACGAGAGAGGCTGGTGATCATTCTTACAGCACCATCGTGGCCCAGGCAGTTATTGTTCCCTGATCTGCTCCACCTGTCTCTGTGACCACCTCTTCACCTCCCTCTGACAGCAGACCTCCTGACCCATCCCAAACTTCAAATGCTTCACCTCAGGGCTTGAAGACTCCTTGATGGATCTTAGGCGTAGAACAGGAGTGTTCTCCCAAGATTCAGACAGTACTGCTGAATAGTAGAAAACCCATCACAAGGAAAAATTACCTGCAAAAGTGGAAGCATTTCCAAGCCTGGTGTTCCCAATGGTCCACATCTCCTCTGGAGTCTCCTTACAATCTTTATTACCTGCTAAATTTAAAAAGCCATGGGTTTGTCAATGAACTCTGTTAAGGTTCACCTAACTGCCATTACAGATTTTCACCCCCCAATCAAAGGGTTTTCAGTTTTCACTCATTCTACCATGATGAGATTCCTTAAGTGTTTGTTTAACCTTTTTACTTACGTAAGGGAAGCTACTCTGCTTTGGGATCTTAATTCAGTCCTTAGTGCCTTAAGGAAAAAAAAAACATTTCAAATTCTTGGCGAGTTTTTTGTTTCTTCATCTCTCCTTCAGAATCTCATTCCTTGTAGCCCTCTGCTGGAAGGGTAGGAGAGCTAGGAGCACTTCTGGCTGAGACCATATACGGTGTTCTATCCTATTAAGGTGACTCTGTCTCTACCCTCATTTGCTACCTAAAGCTCTTCTGACTTTCACATCAATTGCCAGTGTTTTTTTACCCAAGTGTCACACCTCCAGAGAATAAGGCTGTCTTCATGTTCTGGATGAAAGCAGGGCTCTAGCTTCTACCTTCATAGGCCTAGGTCCTTCAGGGATTCTCTCAGATTTTCTTTTGCAGAAAGATGCTAAGGACATCTGATTTCCACACAAAGATTATTGAAATGTGTTTTGGGATGCATTCTGGCATGCTATGTAGCTTTGGTGATACATTCCCCACCTAGGGCTAACTGCCCATTCCACTAGGGATCAATCCATCTCTGTAGCCATACTAGAGAACATAGCCCTGCAAGTGTCCAAGATAGGTGTCACCTGGACTGTAGTGCACAGATTTTCCCAGCACTATGCTATCATGTATACTTCCACTGACATGGTTTTTGGCAATACTATCTTAAATCTGCTCTACACTTGCCTCCTCAGCACCATACTCTGTATTGAGGCACTGCTCTGACATCTGCTCACACGGAGCATCCATAGGGACAATAACTTGAAGGAGAGATTACTTACTTTACAGAAAGTGGAGTTCTTTGAGATGTTTTGCCCCAGTGTGTGCTCCACTACCTGCCCTCCTTCCCTTCTGCTCTGGAGTCCTTGACTCTGGACTTCATGGTTGAGAGGGACCCAGAGTGGCCCCCCTCCCTGTATGCTCTCATTCCGACATGGTTGAGAGGGACCCAGAGTGGCCCCCCTCCCTGTATGCTCTCATTCCGGAGTATAAGAATATGTAGGGTGCAGACACTGCTGCCAAAACCTCTGGTCAAAAGCGCATAGGTGCGGTGCACACACCCTCACATGGAGCACCCTTAGGGACAAAACATTTTGAAGAACTCCAGTTACTGTATGAGTAAGTAACTTCTCCTTATTGCTGTTCACTTTATCAGGATATTAAACCACCTCTTCCCCTCCTGAGCATTTGAGTCTGGGCTGCAGATTATCCTCTTTATAGATTTTAAAAATAACTCTCTTGGAAATGCTCAAATTGCAGACAATTTTAAGTTATGAATGTCTTGTTACTTTAGAAAACCACAAGCTGTTTCCTTCCTTTTAAGCAAAACTATAGCAATCTACGCAACACTGGTACCATGAACAATACTTATTTCTGAATAGTTTTCTCTAATAAGTACTCTAAATAAAACGTGTAGTTCTGCAAGAACACAGCCATTAAAGAGGTAGAAAATATGTACCCCTTTTTGCCTTTCAGAGGATAAATATGTCTGGCTGCAAGAATCATTTAAAACTAGTCCCGGAATTTTAACAGTTTACAGACTGCAAATTCTTTTCCTGTTGCTGGATTGTCTTTAGAAAATTCTAATTATTAAAAAATAAGAATTTTAATGAATTTATTTAATTATTAGTAACTCTTTCAAAATAATGAACAAGGAAGGTTTTTTTGTTGTTCCCAAATAGCCAGTGGCTTCATAAAGTCCTCTAATGGAGTAGTTTAGATGGCAATTAAGGGGCAGCTGGCTTATGTGTGTATTCGGCATCCAAAACTGGTTCACCTTGGCTCTCAATGCATGCCTGTGTCTTTCGTCTGTTTTCACGTGGTTGCTGACAGAAACGCTCTCAGGAACATTTCTAGGATAGTCTCTGGTATTCTGCCTCTCCCTTTGTCCAGGCACCTATTGGGTGGTGATTGTGTTAAGTCTGTACCTCCCGGGATTCTGCCTCCACTTCATACTGTCTCAGCTTCTTCTCCAGTGAGATTGAATCATACACCTAGGCTATTCATCACACTAATCTCTACAATTTCACCTCATAACATCTGATGTCACCCCAGTATCTCCATAAACAGCTAGCATATAGCTTGCAGCTCTTCTGCTTTTTCAGTGCAGGTACCAGTTTCATTTTAGAGTTCATAGTAATCTGGAGATTGTTTGGAACCCTTCTCTGAAAAAGTGGTGGTCCTGCATGCTCAACATTTCCTGCTGCCTTTTTCTCATATTTTCTCCAAATGTGTACATTGTTTGCATATTCTATTTCTTTTGTTTGCCTTCTGTTGAGACAGCCTGCTCTGGAGCTGAAACTCTGAAGTTAATTGAAGCGCTAAGCTATGGAACTAGTTGCCCAAAGGCTGACTCCCAGATCCCTTCTGCTACACTCTGTTGTCTCTCTCTGGCCATGCACAAAGCCTGCCTCATTTTGTTTACATGATCAGCAACTGTTTACCTCAGCCATCCAGTTCCTTTGCCACTTCTTTAGCACTGTCTAGCATGGTTTTGTCATTTTATTTTGACACATTCCTTTCTACTTCTACTGCTCTGAAAGAGATGGTAGTTTATATCTCATTTTCTTTTTTAAAAAAAAATTAAAATAAAGGAAGAACCAATTTATTACTTTAATCCAAGTCAGACTTTCTCACTACGTAAATAAAAATACATTTTAGCAGTGTTTATTTCTAATTTGTTTTGCTGATTCACCATTTGTTTAACTTCTTATATAAGTAAGAACAAGTTGTTAAGATGGTTGGAATCTATACTAGCTTCCTTAAGATTAATTTATCTGAAACTTTCTTCTTGTTTTTCAAAACAGTGAACTATTTCTAAGCAGTTCCAAAGCCTCCATCACCATGTGGTCTGAGTTGCAGCACTGTATGTTGCTATACAGTGTTTCCAACCTTAGCAGTTTTGTTGTACGAAAAACTTCAAATTAAAGTCCCAGTGCCTGGAATCAGGTGATTATATGAGAATCTCAGCTTTCATTTTTAAAAAGTCACTAATTGCCTAATCCTCATGGATGCAGAGGAAAAACTTGAACATGTGAACCTTAGCAGTCCAAAAAGCAAATAAAAGAATTCACCATTGATTATTTCTTTAAATCTCATGTTTTCAAGCCAAATCTCATGATTTTTGAACACTTGGGTTGGCAGTAGTGCATAATGTCTGTCTTGCAACCAGGTCAGACCCTGTTTTATGCATTATTAAAGCATTTACAAAATATAAAATTAATAACTTTTAATGTTAAACATCACGAGCAGGTTAGGCCCTGTCAGAAGTTGTATCAGATTCTTCTTGTGTCAGAATTAAACTATTGCTTGGATAATTTTAAGCATCTCCTCTTCATTCATTGCATATACAAGAAAAGAGAGTAACTGAATGGAGTAACACCAAAAACATTCTGTATTCTAGAAGTTAAGAGGTTTAGCTTGCTATGCTTCAAAGCAGTACTGTAGAGTTCAAATGCCATAGTGATGTGTGTTGTATAGAACCTAACAGAATTGAATAGAATGTGTCACACCTATACTATAAATGTTCTAAAGCACAAAATAAGTATGTTAAAGCAGTCCATAATGTGCTTGCTCTGTCAGATAACAACATCCTCTCTCCTCAGATATCTCAGATGATCTAAGGAGGATATTGCTTGATATATATTGCCATCTAATATATAATCTCTCAGAATGGACTATCAGTCCCCTTGTTGGATGTTCTGCACATTCCAAAAGTAAAATGAAAAACAAACCAAATTAGATATGCAGGTTGTCGTCACTTGCAAAGTCAGAATCACTCCACTTCTTCAAAACACTATGCAAATGTTGTTATAACAGTCTTGATACATATGTAATGGAGAACGAAGCTATAATAACACTGAATATGTACAGTGGAGAACTAATTTTCTGTACCTTACTAAAAGGGCTGGCACTGTTTCTCTTCAGTCAGCAAAAGATTTATAACTAACTGTTTAAAGATTTATTGAGCTGATCTAGAGCACATCCCTTTTATTGACTTTTTGGTGTTCTTGTCTATGCTACGCAGAATAGTTACAAATGTGGCCATGGAGTTTGACACAATTGATGTTTAGATGTCTAACTTTCTCATATGTGGACATAGTCATGTTGTTAAACCTCTAGAAGACATTCATTGCAGATGGAAAAAGGGAACCTGGGATAAGGCCAAGATTTAAACTGGGTCATTTTGTCTTGTATATTACTTAGAAAATGTTTGATGAAAGGAGTTGTGCTGAAATTTTGAGCAGAAGCATCTGTATTCTTACTGCTGAAACTTCAACACTTAGGGCTAGTCTACATTATTGCACTACGTCGGTGCAGCTGTGCCGCTATAGCGTATCTGGTGAAGACGTGCTATGCTGACAGGAGCGCAATATAGACACCACTTTAAGTTGATGTAACTTACGTTGCTCGGTGGGGGGTGGCTTTTTCACACCCTTGAGCAACATAAATTGTATGGACTTACGCGGTAGTGTAGGCAAGCCCTGAGAGTCATATTAATAGATTCTGCCACCAGAAGGGCATTGTGATCATCTAATCTGACTTCCTGTATAATCCAGGCCATAGAATTTCCCTCAAATAATTCCTTTTGAAATAGAGCATAGCTTATTAGGAAAACATCCAGTCTGGAGTTAAAAATTTCCAGTGATGGAGAATCCACAACAACCCATGATAAACTGTTCCAATGGTTAATTAGCCTCACTCGTAAATTTATGATTTATTTCCAATTTAAATTTGTCTAGCTTCAACTTCTAGCCATAGGCTTTTGTTATACCTTTGTCTGTTAGAATGAAGAGCCCATTGTCAATTTTTTTTGTTCCCCAGGTAGGTACTTGTGGACTGTGATCAACACTTCTTAACTGTCTTTGTTAAGCTAAATAGATAGACTCAAAGAGCTCAATCTCTGTAAGGCAGGTTTTCTAATCCTGTAATTCTGATTGCTCTTCTCTGAAAGCTCTTCAATTTATCAACATCCTTCTTGAATTCTGGACACAGTATTCCGGCAGCAGTTGCCCCAGTGCCAAATACAGAAGTAACATAACCTCTCTAATCCAACTGGAGATTCCAATTTATGCATTTTGGACACAGCGTGACACTGGGAATTCATCTTTGTGACCCTAAAATCTTGTACTCTGACTTCAGTTGTCTCCTTTATATTCATATTTGTTTACAGAGTCCTTGAAAACACCCTCACAGAAGGGGAAAGCATCACAGACTTTATGAAACTACAGTAAAGAACAAAATTGTCAGACACACAAATGAACATAATTTGTTGGGGAAGAGTCAACATGGTTTTGGTAAAGGGAAAACATGCCTCACCAATATACTACAATTCTTTGAGGGGGTCAACAAGCATGTAGACAAAGGGGATCCAGTGGATATAATGTACTTAGATTTTCAGAAAGCCTTTGACAAGGTCCCTCACCAAAGGCTCTTAAGCAAAGTAAGCAGTCATGGGATAAGAGGGAATCCATGGATTGGTAACTGGTAAAAAGATAGGAAACAAAGGGTAGGAATAAATGGTCAGTTTTCAGAATGGAGTGAGCTAAATAGTGGTGTCCCCCAGGGGTCTGTACTGGGACGAGTCCTATTCAACATATTCATAAATGATTTGGAAAAAGGGGTAATGACAAAATTTGGCAAAACTACTCAAGATAGTTAAGTCCCAGGCAGACTACGAAGAGCTACAAAAGGATCTCAAAACTGTGTGACTGGGCAGCAAAATGGCAGATGAAATTCAGTGTTGATAAATGCAAAGTAATGCACATTGGAAAACATAATCCCAACTATATGTATAAAATGATGGGGTCTAAATTAGCTGTTAGCACTCAAGAAAGAGATGTTGGAATCATTGTGGATAGTTCTCTGAAAACAGCCACTCAGTGTGCAGCGGCAGTCAAAAATGTGAACAGAATGTTGGGAATCATTAAGAAAGGGATACATAATAAGATAGAAAATATTATATTGCCTTTATAGAAATCCATGGTACGCCCACATTTTGAATACTGCATGCACGTGTGGTCGCCCTATCTCAAAAAAGATATATTGGAATTGGAAAAGGTTCAGAAAAGGGCACCAAAAATGATTAGAGGTATGAACGGCTGCCATATTAGGAGAGAGTAATAAGACTGGGACTTTTCAGCTTCGAAAAAAGATGACTAATGGGGGAGATGATAGTGGTCTATAAAATCATGACTGGTGTAGAGAAAGTAAATAAGGAAGTGTTATTTACTCATAACACAAGAACTAGGGGTCACCAAATGAAATTAATAGGCAGCAGGTTTAGAACAAACACATTTTTCACACAATGCACAGTCAACCTGTGGAACTCTTTGCCAGAGGATGTTGTGAAGGCCAAGACTATAAGAGGGTTCAAAAAAGAACTAGATAAGCTCATGGAGGATAGGTCCATCAATGGCTATTAGCCAGGATGGGCAGGGATGGTGTCCCTAGCCTCTATTTTCCAGAAACTGGGAATGGGCAATAGGGGATGGATCACTTGATGATTATCTGTTCTGTTCATTCCCTCTGGGGCACCTGGCATTGGCCACTGTTCGAAGACAGGATACCGGGCTAGGTGGACCTTTGGTCTGACCCAGTATGGCTGTTTTTATGTTTATTTAGAATATAAATAAAGTGTCCCCTTTTAATATCAGATTTGATCATTGATTTTCTTTCACAACTGAAAGGAAAGATGGTTGTACTCATGAGCAGACATTACTTTGTTGGAGAAGGAATAAAATGTAGTATACCATATAACCCGTGTTCCAAATGAAGGATGTGTGAGGTTTTTTGTTTTTTTTTTAAATAAAAATGTCATATTGCCACTTTTACTGCCCTTTGCTGAAAAAACAGAGGAATCAGTTGGACAAAAACATTGCTTTTGGGTAGGGGAATAACATTGTTTCTCTCTCAAGCACTGTGTTTCAAGCACTGTGTATCATAGAATATCAGGGTTGGAAGGGACCTCAGGAGGTCATCTAGTCTAACCCCCTGCTCAAAACAGGACCAATCCCCAACTAAATCACCCCAGCCAGGGCTTTGTCAAGCCTGACCTTAAAAATATCTAAGGAAGGAGATTCCACCACCTCCCTAGGTAACGCATTCCACTGCTTCACCACCCTCCTAATGAAAATTTTTTTCCTAATATCCAATCTAAACCTCCCCCACTGCAACTTGAGACCATTACTCCTCGTTCTGTCATCAGCTACCACTGAGAACAGTCTAGATCCATCCTCTTTGGAATCCCCTTTCAGGTAGTTGAAAGCAGTTATCAAATCCCCCCTCATTCTTCTCTTCCGCAGACTAAACAATCCCAGTTCCCTCAGCCTCTCCTCATAAGTCATGTGTTCCAGTCCCCTAATCATTTTTGTTGCTCTCCGCTGGACGTTTTCCAATTTTTCCACATCTTCTCGTAGTGTGGGGCCCAAAACTGGACACAGTACTCCAGATGAGGCCTCACCAATGTCGAATAGAGGGGAATGATCACGTCCCCCGATCTGCTGTCAATTCTCCTACTTATACATCCCAAAATGCCACTGGCCTTCTTGGCAACAAGGGCACACTGTTGACTCATATCCAGCTTCTCGTCCACTGTAACCCCTAGGTCCTTTTCTGCAGAACTGCTGCCTAGCCATTCGGTCCCTAGTCTGTAGCGGTGCATGGGATTCTTCAGTATCAATCTACTGTACAACAGTATTCAGTTATATTGCCTGCTTGATACTTGTTTGTATTGATTTCCTAATCCCACTGGAATATTATGCAAAGATAACTATACAGGGTCAGATCTTTGGCTAGTATAAATTGGGGTAGCTCTATTAGCTTCAATGGTGCCGTGCTGGCTTATATCAGCTGTACAGTAGACCCTCAGTATCTCTAAAATACTACAGTGCATTTTTAAATTACACCTTTCCAATCACCCAGCTCCTAGAGAGCATTGTGCTGTTACACAGCTGTAAGGAATTTTTCTCTTAGAGCTATTAATATAAGATAATTACCTGTTAAGACTGGTAAAGGGGTGTGTGGGCATAATATAATAGGTCATTTCCAGTTAACATCTTGCTTTTAGTACTGATTTGACAATGAAATGCTACATCAGCTCATAAATGTTTAAACAGGAAACAAAAGTGCTCTTCTGGAGCATGCGTGCATATTCCCATTGAAGGCAGTTGTTTCTGAAGGCAGAATTTAAAATATTATAGTCTGTCGAATTATTAAAGGTTAGATTTTTTTTTTTTCTGGCCGTCACCCAGGTGCACAGTGGGTAGGGGACAGTATCAGGAACTCCCCTTGAGCACCAAACCAAGCAGAATTGCAACTCTGGGGCTCAGTGGCAGGAAGGTATTACTCTGTTCTTACTCCCCTCGGAGGACACAAGGGTGGCCAGGAAGCTGGTCCATGGGTCTCTTGTGCAATGGCCAGTAGAGCTGACTGGCTGGCAACATGGAAGAAGTAAGCTGTACTTCATCAATGTCTGTGTGTGCCTGGGAGCCTGTTGGTGCTCTTGCTGCCCTTTGAAATGGGCTATCCCTACATGGTGCAATCTAGCTATTAATCAGGCTGGAAAATAGCTTCTCATTAATGTACCTCTTATTTCCCCCATCCTAAAAGGGATAATCTCACAGAAAGTGATGTGACTTCATTGCAATATCAGGAAGCAAAGAGACTTGCTAATCGTAGCTGGTATAAGTATCCCTACTTGTCCATTTCTTCGTCAGACTTTTTTGTGCCCTCTTCATGATAGTCCATATCTCAGGAACCAACTGGAACCTTTCCCATCCCTGACTGATAGGAAGGGGGAAAGAAGTCTTCAAAGCGTGAAAAAAGAAAAGTAGCCATTGAAAGATTCAGCACTGAAAGCAATGAATACTGATTTTACAGCCAGAAACTGTAGCAACTTGGTCCCACTATATATCTGACTGTCTGGAACATTTGGATAAATTTTTTTATCTGTCTTTTCAGGTTCACTACAATGTTGGCAAAAACTTGGCTGATAAAGGCAACCAAACAGCTGCAATCAAATACTACAGGGAAGCTGTAAGGTATTTTCAATTTATTATTTCACTAAGCTATCCTAAAAATTATTTAATTTCTCAGGCATAGTAAGACTGAGAAAATGTTGACTTTGGGATTTCAGCTGCAAAATGTTGCAGTGTCACATAACTAATCATCCAGCTGAAAGGAAAGGGAATGACTACAGTACCTTGTTTCCCTACGAGTAACACATTTCTCTTATATTCTAGGTTGAACCCCAAATATGTACACGCCATGAACAACCTTGGAAATATCTTGAAAGAAAGAAATGAGCTCCAGGAAGCAGAGGGGCTGCTCTCCTTAGCTGTACAAATACAGTACGTTAAAAGAATGGCAAGCATTGTTGCATCAACTCACAACAAACAGTACAATGGGATCTTATATTCCATATGCTAAAATGTATTTTAAAATTTTTGCCTAGGCCTGATTTTGCTGCTGCATGGATGAATCTAGGAATAGTACAGAATAGTTTAAGAAGGTTTGAAGAGGCAGAGCAAAGCTACTGGACTGCACTTAAACACAGGAAAAAATACCCAGATTGTTACTACAATTTAGGACGGTTGGTAAGTGTTTTTTTTTGTTGTTGTTTAATGAAATTGTGGCATATGATTAAAAAGTTATTTAAATTGTCATAAAGCAGAATTTACACTGAAAATCCAGCTATTGCTCAACACTGACAATAACTCAGATTTGCTTGAATGTAGATTGTGGGTGATCTCATGTTTTATAACACCATCTCTTGTCAATCCCCAAGCTACATCTCCCTCATCTACAAAAGAGGCATGCTTCCTGAGTTTGTCATTACTTTTTCATATAAAAACATATAAATACAAATATATTGGGGAAAAATCTAGCTTCTATGCTTCACAAAGCTACCTTTTTCTCCAGGGGATAATTACTAGTCACTTTTCAAAATCTTGGCTTCAATTCTAAAAAAAATTAGTATATTTCAACAACATGTTGTGTAACAGAGCTATACCAAAAAGAAAAAAAAAAGTTCAATGCAGATTGGTCTCAATATTTTATTTAGATTTCAAAAAAAAATATGTGTATGCCCATCCTTTTCGTCTAGGCACATGTATATCTAAAAACCATAAACAAGTCATACCAGAAAAGCAAAGGAAAATATGAATTTTTCATAAAAAGGGATTATCTCTAAAGATTTAAAAATACCACCATTCTTCAATGCACCCTTGTCTGCTGAATGGGATAACATTCTGATACTACATACATGTTTCAGAAAAATGACCCTGGGGAACAATGAACAAGACACATGAGTATCTCTGTACCATCTTTAGCATGAACTTTATGACAAAAGCAAAGCAGGATGTAATTACTGTGGATTGCCTTACTTTCAGTATGCAGATTTGAATCGCCACATAGATGCATTGAATGCATGGAGGAATGCTACAGTTCTGAAACCAGAGCATAGTTTAGCTTGGAACAACATGATTATATTGCTTGATAATACAGGTACAGTATATTAATGGTTTTGATGGTTACTTACATAACAGCTCTTATAAACCTTGAAGCTAGCAAGAATACCAACCTGGCTCAGAGACTTTTAGGGATGTTTATGAAAAAAAAAATGGAGGATGCCTGGACATCTCTCTCCCCTGCTCCCCTCACCCCAAAGAAACCAGGACCTCTCTCTCCTCACTCCCTAGAAAAACAGGGATCTCTTTCCCGCCCCTTCCTGTCTGTGGCCAAGGTGGGGGCCTGCCCCCCACCATTGTGTCCCCGACTTCTACCCCCAAACAGGGAGAAAAGGAGAATTGGCACTAGGAAAGCTGCCCTCCTATGCCACCTAGGGCCCATAATTACCTTGGTCAATTCCAGGTGTGGACCTCCTTCCCAAGAGGATGATACTCTTTCTTTTCTCCCTCCTCTGTCACATTCCCTCTCCTGCTCCTCCTCTTCCTCTCCTACAGCCTATGCAGTGAGGGTCTGCTAGGAAGCAAATCACTGCAACTGTCAGTGGAATTTGGGGTCCTGGATTCACCACCCAAGCCACAGGTTGCGTGTTGCGCTCTAACTGCTCTGTATGCTGGCGTGCTCTAGGTAGCTAGTGCGCATTAACATAGTCTGGCAGGCTCCACGTGGGACAGTTAGAGTGCAACACACAGCCTGTGGCTTGCGTGGTGAATCCAGTCAGGCAATAAAAATTCCCGCAACCAGTCCTTGACTTTTACTAAAAATAGCCTGGTTGGGGAGGAGGCACAACAGCGCTGCCAGGGCTTGCAGCTGTTCCAGCCCCATCGCTGGTCCTGTGGCAGGAGCTGACTACCACTGCTCCTGCCCCAGTGGGAGAGGGCTGACCGAACCCAACCCCATCCTACCCCAGCTGCTGCTCTGGTGGCCGGGGACTGCTGTTCCGGCGGCCCTGGGAATGGCAGCTGCTCCAGTCCTGCCCCAGAAGAAGTCCCGGAGGTCCCAGAAAGTCACGGAATCCGTGGCCTCTGTGACAGAATCATCGCCTTATTTATAATACAGTATACATATGCTCACAGTGTGGAAGTAGCTAAAATATTAGCTATGTTAAAAGTTATCTTTTCTTTCCCTTCTCTCCTTCGTCACGCTATGGGCTCCCAGGGAATTTAGCACAAGCTGAAGCAGTTGGAAGAGAGGCCCTGGAACTGATACCTAATGATCATTCTCTTATGTTTTCTTTGGCAAATGTACTGGGAAAATCACAGAAATATAAGGTATGTAAAGGGGGAAGTGATCTGAATGTTTGCATTTAAAAGTGAAATCTGTGGGAGGAAGGCACTGGACTGTGACTCAGCAGTTCAGGGTTCAGTGTCACACTGTGCCACAGAACTCCTGTGAGACATTGGGCAAGATACTTAATCTCTCTGTGCCTCAGTTTCCCAAATGTAAAATAAAGATAATTCCTTAACACCCATTGTGTCATGAGAATGAATCTGTAAATACTTGGGGGCAGCCAATCACTGTGGTGTGTACTTTGAAAGAGAGCCAGATAATGAATTTAAGTCTAGATAGGACAGGACCGAAAGAACCAACCAGTCCTTGTACTTGGACATAAAGAAAACTTCTGCAAATAAGGGGGTAAACACAATTCATCTGGTAAGTGTTAGACATTTGTTTCTGAAAAGTAATTGACTGCCGCATGTAATGAGAATCAGTCTCTTGATTAAATATTCTCATCAGTATTTGCCACGATTCCTACAGCATGAAGGAGAAATAAAACGCACATTAACAGGAGACTACATAATGGAAGGGCAGCAAGGAAAAAATGCAATTAACTTTTCCATTTGGTCTCATTTTCTGTAATGGGTAGTTTAGGAGCAAGCTATCAAAGTCAACTCATGCATCTGTGGAGTGTTTTGTAAATGGATCAGCAGTGGCACACAGCTCTACATATGTGTCACAAAGGGTTTGAGTTAT
The DNA here is from genome assembly GCF_015237465.2 of Chelonia mydas. Classification (NCBI taxonomy): domain Eukaryota; kingdom Metazoa; phylum Chordata; order Testudines; family Cheloniidae; genus Chelonia; species Chelonia mydas. The sequence continues at coordinate 99,111,278 of NC_057849.1, read as the reverse complement.
GTTTGCTTGTTAATGAGCCAAAAGTTAGTCTTATTTTGTGGAATCACTGACCAAGAATAAGCCACCTACTGTGAATAACTGTAGTTGTCCTCACTGCCTGTATATTCATCCTCCTCATCTGCAATGTAAGTGACAGGAAGAGATGTATAATCTGAAAGCTTTTTGAATTCCTCATATAAAAAATGTTTGCTCCACTAAGATCCTTTGATTTGTAGCAATAACATAGCACTGAAGTAACATCCTGAATATATCTTGAATGAGAAGCATTTATGACCTCTAGACCTTTCAAGATAGAAATATACATTTTTTTCACCGATTACAGTGTCAGGTGATATTTATCTCCATTTTCTTGCCCTTTTCCAGGATGATGAAACCGAGCCATGTATCTAAGCTATCAAGTTTGCTGTAGTTGTCACAGGAGAAATGCACTTTCAGAGAGGACTTAAAAGAAAAGAGGGGAGTTGCTTTGATGACCAGCTCAGGAAAGCCATTCTGTTTGGAGTGGGGTAGTATGGAAGAAATTACAGAGATGGTTGTGGGAGAAAATGGGGCTCTGAGATTAGCATTGTTAGTGGAGTGGAGGGAACCAGAAAGTGGTAGTGGGAGAGAATGTGATGAGAAGCTCAGTATGATCAGTGGGGAAGTGTGGAGTTATGTAGGGCCTTAAAAGGCACTAACAGGCAACTTGAACTTGATGTGGTGTAGCAGGGGATAGCAAATGGAGAGATTCAAAGAAGGGACTGATGAGGTTTGTTCAATAGGGAAGGAAAATGATCTTAGCAGCTACGTTCTGTATGGACTGGAGGGGAGGAATGTAGGCATCAGGAAGGCTAGGGATCAGTAGGTTACATGGGAGATGATGAGAGCCTCGACAAGAGTTCTAGCTGTAAGGACAGAGAGAAAGGGATGTATCTCCGAGATCTCTTCTAGGGAAAAGATTCAAGATTAGAACGTGTCAAGTGCCTAGACATGTTGAGTGAAATTTGTGTTGGGGAGAAAGACTGAATGATGATATGGCTTCCAGCACTTAATGGATAGATATTCTCATAAATAATGTGTCTGCATAAGGATTGCTAAGGTGTCAGTTCTGCCCTTGAAGCATACTAAGCATGTTTTTTCAATCCATATTCCTTTTGAAGCAGTCTATTGATTTGGAAATGTCTTGCCAGCTTGAAAGCTAGGTTTTCTTTCAATATGACTGCAGCAATGTTCCCTGTAATTTCAAATTCGCTATGCATTTTTCCAGAACGGATGACTTACAGAAATGTAACTCCTAAGCATACGAAAGATGGAACTTCTTAATTGAGACCTGGTTTTAGCAAATTAGTTTCCCTTCCTTTTTGAAATGAACAAAGCAACTACAGATCTCGGAAGCCATCTCTAATGCTTTGAAACTGTGTGTATATTATATGTTTATCCACAGTGTTTTTGTTCTAGAAATACAAGATGTTAGCCCCATTGGCTAATTCAGTGGGTCTCCATATTTGAGGTAAAAACAAACTCGTTTTGTGCTGCAACTCTGGCAGCAGATGGAATATGCAACATGCTTTTTTCAAAGCCTTTGCTACACACAGTGCTGCAAGTATCCTGACAACATTTAATTTAAAGATTTGGCTGTCCAGACCAACTGAAATATTGCCCAGTGTACTGAAATGTTTATTTAATGCAATGGGATATTCTTCAAACTGCCTTTAATCATCTGATGCTCGTCGACTAACTGCTGAGCAAAGCAATGGCAATAAAATCTTTTCAATAAGTATGTGCCAGAAGGCATATGGTAATGGGAGTCAGCTGCAAATGTGTTTTATTAAGTTTTCTGGAGAACACCATGCACAATAACTGTAATCTATAATACTTGGATAGAGGAGGAGTGAGTTCCTGTGTTTGTTGCTCCTACTGTGTGGCTGGTGACAATTTATTGAAAGACTGGGTTAACTGGGCAGCAGCTTATCTGTGCACTCTGTTGGCTGTATCTTCACAATGGAAAAAGTAGAAGTCTACTTTTTAACTAAAATCTTAGAATTTCCAGCATATTGGATAATGCAGCAAAGATTGCAGCAAGATTCCAACATTGTGGGAAGTGTGACGTTATTAATCTTTAACTTTTTTCCTGCTTCTGCTGTTAGGGCAAGTTTGTTTGGAGGATTTTGCTATGTGTGTATGTGTAATGAACTTGGAGACAGATGGAGATGCCAATCCTGCCACCAAAGGCCTGTTTTCCCCACTTGAGAGAATTCAGATGCATGGTTCAGTAGCTTGTTCCCATGTAAGGATAGAGTAGGCCTTCATGGCTGTGGTTTATAAAACTTTTCTCACAGGACAGCCTGTATTTGGTTTTTGGGCCTAAGATGTTAAGGCCTCCTACACCAGACAATCATCTAGGAAGTAATGGCCTTTCCTGAGGTGCACTGGACTGTAACTGTGTATTAGGGTATGCCTACACAACAGCTGGAAGGTACAATTCCCAGCGTGGGTAGACTTAGACATACATGCTAGCTCTGCTCAAGCTAGCACCAAAAAATAACAATGTGGCTGAGGTAGCACAGGTGGTGCCTTGGGCGAGCTGCCAAATACATACCCAGGGGGTTGGGCGGGTTGCCCAAACTAGTGCCCATGCTGCGGCAGCTACGCTGCTATTTTGAATGCTCCAACTTGAGCGGAGCTAGCACGTCTGTCTGTCCACACTTATCTACACCTGCAGACTCAAGGAACACGAAACGTACCACTTACAGCTGGCCTTTTCTCTCTAAGTCTTTTGCCTGGGAACTGAGCTAGAGACTGTCCAAGAATCTAAAATGTACAGCAGCACAGAAACTACCTAAAATTACCCTTCTAAAATACCTGAACTTAGCTTTTTTTTTTTAACATGATGATTTTTAACAAGGATTCTCTGGACACAGAGCAAAGGTCTCTACACTGGCAGCTAGCATGGGGAAGACAAAACTTGAAGTGGTTAAGAAACTGACCAGATTCTTATAATCTTGGCTCTGAACATTTGGTGCCATGAGAGGCCTTTGCTTTTCTAAAAGGTTCCCAAATGTCATCAATGCTGCGGGCACATCCCACAAGTGGGAATATTCAGAGGACACTTGTAGATGTAGTGATTTTTTTTTTTCAGTGATTTGTAGTTTTTATATTTTAAAGTAGAGGTACTGTTCCTCAATGTGGATTATATTCAGACCTCAGCTTCAGATGTGTTTACTGTAACTGTGTTTTAATAAAATTAAGAAGTGGTTAATTTTTAGAACAGTGGGAAGAATGACAGGTTTCAGAGTAACAGCCATGTTAGTCTGTAACTTAAAGGCAAAAGCTTTTGCTGAAAACTTAAAAACAGTACAAAATAGAACATTATCTTGGGCCAATAACAAGCAGGGAAAACTTCTACCTAAAAGGTGAATATTTTGAAACATTAGGAATATTGGGAAATTTGATTAAAACGTACACTGCTTTGCAAACTTAACCACAGTGGGTACTGCTAGTTGCCTGCTATAAAAGTAGAAGCCTGTGATATGTTGGTGCTTGTGTAGTTTATATTTAGTGGAGGCTGCAGCCACCAGAGAGCAACAAGTTCAGACAGTGTTCTATATAACATTGTGGGGAGGTAATGTATTGTATAGATGGAAAAAATATGGCTACAACTCTAATACAATTTGTGAAGTCTTTGTGGTGCTTGGGTGCACTTTGCGTTTTGTGTACTACACGAGTAACCTATACTGTTGACATCTTCTTCCAAATTATTCAGGAATCTGAAGCTTTGTTCCTCAAGGCAATTAAAGCCAATCCAAATGCAGCCAGTTATCATGGTAATTTGGGTAAGAACCTTTCTAACTCCTCAAGAGCAAACTTTTATCAAATGTGCTGTTTGTTCCCTTATGTTCACTGTGTATAAAAAGAAGTTTTGAGACTGTTCCTGCTGGGTGGATTTCTGTTCTGACTAATTTCTAGAAAGCCATCAAGGAAATGGGGCATCAAAAACTAAAAGCTGTCACATGGTATGATAGATCAGATAGGTTGAACGTAGTAGTCCAGAGATGGCAGAACTTCAGTGGCTGCAAATTGATTCATTTGAGCTATGCTTGTAAATCTTTATGAGCTCATATAAATACAGTAATTTATGGCTACAACATATTTCATTCCTCTGTCATTCCATGGCTGGTTCTTTCCCCAAGCTCTGCTCCTGCAGCTGGCAGAAGAACAAACTACTACTGTGCCACTAACCAGCAAAAAAACCACTTTATTGGAAACAAATGCTTTAATGTTGTTTTCCAAGCGATTGGCAATTTGCACATTATTCAACAATACTGCTAATGAAAACTACTCATTGCTGTTTCAGCTGTGCTTTACCATCGCTGGGGAAATCTTGACTTAGCCAAGAAACACTATGAAGTCTCTCTGAAGCTTGACCCTGCTGCACCCGGGACCAAGGAAAACTACAGCCTCTTAAAAAGAAAACTGGAACAATTGCAAAAGAAAGGCAATGTCTGATGTTTCTTTTTAGGCTGTCAGCGCATGCTGTATACCTTTAATGTTACAGGGCTACTTTTAACCATTTAAGGGATTCAGTCACAGAGTTTTAAAAATAATAATTACAGCACCACTAATGCACACTCAAATGCTTGATTTGGTCTTACATTGGAAATGTATCTTTTTTTTTCAGTTGACTCAACTGTAGATTCTAAAATTTCAGCTCAAGAATGTTCTTTTCTGTTTTTGTTTTTTGAAATCTTTAACTGTTTTTAAACCCCATTAAATACACTGACATGAGTATGTGAAATTTAATGTAGTGTGGAGTTTCACAACACTACTTCACAACACTATAAGTAAATAGAAAGTTTATTTTCATATGCAGTTGACTCATTCATCTGACTTTTAGTATCAGTGTAGAATACTAAAATGGAGAAAGTGACTCTGAAGAAATGGCACTGTCCTATTTGAAAATGTGATCCCTTACACGTATGCAGAGTCCATAGATATTCACTTCAGAGAGTGAAGTGGATTCCAGTCTATATAGCACATCAACAGAATGGTTAATCATTACAATTGTAGGTCCAAATTCTGACTAAGTTTGTGCCTGTGCAAACCCGTTGACAGCAGTGGGGTTGGCAAAGGTGTAAATGAGGCAACAATTTGACAAGCATAGGGTTATCAGCCATATGTGATGGTGCACTCGGTCAGGGGTGGAAGGACCCCACGGACAGAAAGTCTTCCCAGAACAATGTAGTGGTACAAGTGGGCAGCACTGGCTAAGGAGTGAGTGTGGCCGTGGTACAGGAGGTGCACTGATGCAGCCTTTTCCCAGTCAGCCTCTGCTGGCAGGACTCCCCTAGCAGCCATTAAAATTGTCTTAACTCTTGTGGCAGGATGGTGGGGCAAACACAGTCAACCCTATGCCCCAGGTTAATCCTTATCTTCTTGGGCATAGCAACTCCCACTGGTTCAGGAAGTTTCAACTTGGAGTTCCTGCATCAGGGATGAACCAAGCACAAAGCCACAAAGAAACTGACCTGCAGAATCCCTTCTACTGGCACATGAACCATAAGAAATCCAGATTCGCTTTCAGATCTCAGGGTGAGTTCGCTGAAGTGGCAATTAGGGGAAAAAAGCATCTTTTAATTTATAAACACAGAAATATTATATGGAAATGACTGAGACATTTGTACAGCACCACTTTTGGAGCATGCTGCACTTTAAACTAGGGTTTTGAGTTAACTCATACGATTAACTCAAAAAAATCGCGATTAATGGTGTTCTTCTGTTAAACAATAGAATACCAATTGAAATGTATTAAATATTTTTGTACATTTCCAAATATGTTGATTTCTATTATAACACAGAATACAAAGTGTACAGTGCTCACTTTATAGTATGATTTTTTATTACAAATATTTGCACTGCACAACGATAAAAGAAATGGTATTTTTCAAATCACCTCATACAAGTACTGTACTGCAGTCTTTGTCATGAAAGTGCAACTTACAAATGTAGATTTTTGTGTTACATAACTGCACTCAAAAACAAAACAATCTAAAACTTTAGCGCCTACAAGTCCAGTCAGTCCTACTTCTTGAGCCAATTGCTAAGACAAACAAGTTTGTTTACATTTACGGGAGATACTGCTGCCTGCTTCTTATTTACAATGTCACCTGAAAGTGAGAACAGGCCTTCGCATGGGACTTTTGTAACCAGCATTGCAAGGTATTTATGTGCCAGATATGCTAAACATTCATATGCCCCTTCATGCTGTGGCCACCATTCCAGAGGACGTGCTTCGATGCTGCTGATGCTCATTTAAAAAAAAAAATGCTTTTAATTAAATTTGTGACTGAACTCCTTGGGGGAGAATTGTATGTCTCCTGTTCTGTTCTATCTGCATTCTGCCATATATTTCATGTTATAGCAGTCTCAGATGACCCAACACATGTTTGTTTTAAGAACACTTTCACAGCAGATTTGACAAAATGCAAAGAAGGTACCAATGTGAGATTTCTAAAAATAGCTACAGCACTGGACCCAAGGTTTAAGAATCTGAAGTGCCATCCAAAATCTGAGAGGGACGATGTTTGGAACATGTTTTAAGAAGTCTTAAAAGAGCAACACTCCGATGCGGAAACTACAGAACCTAAACCATCAAAAAAGAAAATTAACCTTCTCTTGGTGGCATCTGACTCAGATGATGAAAACGAAGATGCGTCGGTCCGCTCTACTTTGGACCGTTATCAAGCAGAACCCGTCATCAGCATAGACACATGTCCCCTGGAATGGTGGTTGAAGCATGAAGGGACATATGAATCTTTAGTGCATCTGGCATGTGAATATCTTGTGATGCTGGCTACAACAGTGCCACGCAAACGCCTGTTCTCACTTTCAGGTGACGTAAAAAAAAAGCGGGCAGCATTTTCTCCTGCAAATTGTAACCAAACTTGTTTGTTTGAGCGATTGGCTGAAGTAGGACTGAAAGGACTTGTAGACTCTAAAATTTTACATGGTTTTATTTTTAAATGCAGTTATTTTTGTACATAATACTACATATGTAAGTTCAACTTTCATAATAAAGAGATTACACTACATTACTTGTATTAGGTGAATTGAAAAATACTATTTTGTTTTTTACAGTGCAAATACTTGTAATCAAAAATAACTATAAAGTTAGCACTGTATTCTTTGTATTCTGTTGTAATTCAAATATATTCTATTCAATTCAATGTGTTTGAAAATGTAGAAAACATTCAAAAATATTTAAATAATAGTAAAATACCATTTAACAGTGTGATTAATTGTGGTTAATTTTTTAATCGCTTGACAGCCCTACTTTAAACTTTTAATTAGCAGCACAGAGGAGGGAGTCAAATGCTGTTCGTGTGCTGGTATTTACATAGCTCAACATAATGTTGCTGCTTCTGTAAATATTTATCTTTTTAAAAAGAAAGTGGAAAAACAATCTATTGGATCTGAGAATTGAGAGATTTGACCTCCTCTCTCTCCATGTTCCTGCATTCTGTATTTTTTTTTCCATAGGAAGAAATTGATTCATGCAATATTTGCAGCTTTCCTAACTTGTGTGGTAATATTGTACAGGCAGTTCTGATATATTCTTAATATACCACTCACTTAAATATGAAACTGTTTAAAATGTAAGGCAAATGTCTGCCATAGTACAGAATATTACATGATCTTGCCCTTCTGAATACCATGTAAATGTTTTACATCTACCGTACTCTACTTTTTAAATGTTTTGCTTGGAAAAGAGTGCCACATTTGGAACTAAAATACAAGTGGCAAGTTTTTATAGATTTTTATATTCTGTCCTACAGCTCAGCCTAATATGCATCAAATGTAGAAGGCATTGTGTTAAATAGGCTTCTAGACCAAAAAAAAAAAGGATTTTGCTATGGAAACTAGTTTCTAGCAGACAAAAGAAATGACTTCACAAAAACAAGCCATATTTGTTTATTCACAATGTCTGTTGTAATTGAGTTCTAAATTATTATTCTTGTCATGTAGTTCACATGTATGATCATCCTTATTGGCATGTACTGTTTGTTTTGGATTAATCCAATAGATCAATATTATACTTAGGGCACGAAAACTCTGCATTTCATTATGCAGCAAACCCATTACATGCACTTGTCTGGGGATGCTGACTTGTCCTCCTACTCTGAGTTTCTGATGGATTGGGCCTCCTATTTTGTACTCTTAGTATTTTAAAATGTTTATTTACTCTTCTAGTGCCAACCCCATGATCTCTTCTTGATTTATATTCAGGTTATTTAATATCACTTAACTTTTTATTGGTCTTCATTGTTTTAATTTATAATTAATTATTTAGTGCAATAAAAATGAAAGGTAATCACTTATATCAATTTAATAGCAATGGTACACTTTTAGCAGAGTATGTCGGAGCTCAACTGGCTTCTGAAGAACTAATGTACAAGATTCTGTTTATATAAAATACCCCATAAATCTTTCAAGAACACTAAATATCTTCCACTTTATCCTCTCAAACAACTTAGTAATGCAACTCATTCAATGTATTAGGCCTATTAAAGTATTTATGAATTTACCTTTTTAAAATGTTTAATTTTCCACACCTGGTAACTAACTCCTGAGTCAGTATAGAAAATATTGCCTGCAAGAGAAAAAAGATGTAAAGAGAGGGGTTTCACAGGAAGGAGATTTTATAAGCTTAGACCCATTTGTTTTTTAATAATTTTTCTTTCCACTATTGCTAATTGATAATATCAATATAGAATATTACTGTTGCTAATTTCTCCTTGCCAGCTGATCAATCCTTTCCTATTTGATTATGCAGTGAAGTCATAAATCTATATTTGTGACATTGTATTAATTTCCATAGCAATAGATTGTGAGGTCACAAGTGCTTGGTCACTTCACTGTTCACTCATTTAAACAAAATTACGAAGAAAGAGCAAAGGTAGGCAGCATGCTCCAATGGATAAAGCACAAGATTAGACATAGGGTCTGTACGCTACTGCTACTGTTAATCACTGTAATTCTGATTTACTCACATGTGGAAACATTTCAAAAGCATCCACTAACTTTGAGAGCCTCTATTTTTGAGTGTCCAACTTCTCATATTTACGGCCTGACTGTCGGGATGTGCTGAGCACTTGCTGTTCCTGTTGATTTTAACTGCAATTGTATTTAGTATATCTGAAGATCAAGCCCTAGGTGTCTGTTTGGACATTGTGAAATTGAGGCACTCAACTTTTGAAAATGTTGGCTTTACTGTCTCCCAGCTATACTGTATGCATCTGTAAAATTGGAACCAACTACATTTGTTCGGCACCTCTGTAAAAATAGTTGTGATCTAGGGATGAAAACCTCCTTATTTAATATAAAAAATGACTAGCCAAATGAATTGGTTTGTGTACATATTCTCCCCATGCTACAACATCAGGCTCTTAGGATACATATAGTCCTACAATTCATTATAACAATGAAAGAATCTCAGAAGAATTTGAATCATATCAAAGCATCCCACACAGCCAACTATACCTGTGATACGAAGTCATTTTCCATCTTCATGTGCAGTTGTTCTTTCCTTCCAAGGAAATCCCCTACTGGTTAAAGTTTCTTCAGACTTAACTCCTCTTCCTGTCCTCTTCAACTAGTCTCCTGAGCCTGAGGTCTGGATTCCTGAAACTCCTGGTGTTTCATCTTTATGGGTACACATCCTTATCGTGTGTGTCCCTTGCATCAAGAATCCTACAAGTATTGTTGAGCTCAGGCCGAATGTGATATGAGCAACAGGTACACCTGGGGAGGTCAGATGGCAACAGTAACTGGATGAGGGAATGAGATTGTAAAAGACAAGTGAAGGAAGAAAGAAATCAAAGTTTGGGGTTGTGTCTTTTGTGGAGGTTTGTTACGGGGGGGATGGGGTTACTGTTCACACAAAGGTTTGGCTACCCAAAAGAATTGCAAGTTCAGACTAGGAGAGTTTATTTTCTGAACTAGTTTTACCTATTGCTAGGTTATATATGATCATGTTGTATTTTAGTAAAGTTGTCATTTATTTCATTGTGTCCAGTTTTACACTAGTTTAAAAGTAATCAAGCAGATAACTGTAAATCTGTAAAGCTCTTGATGGGTTTTTTTTTAGTTTAAAACCCTGTCCTTTGGAATTCCAAGCTCTAAATTGTAGCATATTGCTAAAAGAATAAAATGTTTGAATTAAAAACATCTAAATATTTTATTTAGATGTTGATTCCTTTGTGCATACCAGATTTCCAACAAGCATAGCTACGTCTGCTGATTCAAACATGATCCTCATTTTCAGTGAGTGAGCAGTACTTGTATTTTCAAAGTCCTTTAGATGAATCTCTTAAATGTGCCCTCTACTAACAAATCTTTTGTAATATGAAAGACCATAATCCACTAGGAATGAAAGTGAGAATACAAATGAAATTTGCTATAGCATAAAGGTTAAGTACTGTACACCTGCTACTTTTAAAGACACAAATACCTGTAGCTGCATGAGTCATGTACTGGAGGATTGATTGTACTGTTAGCAAAATGCATTGCTGTGTTGTGGCATAGGTGTTTGGTATGTCAGTGTATGGTATATTAGAAATGATTCATGGCTTATTAAATTATGGGGTTTTGTAGAAATCCGGTCACAAGAAATTTGAAATCCGGTCACAAGAAATTTGAAATCCGTGGCTTTGAATTTGATGCTGATATCTGAACTCTTCTTTCTTGATGTACTGTTAATGATCTGAGTTGCAAATAGTTATTCCAATTTACAAAGTTTCAACCAAGAAAGACGCAAACATTTGTAATAAAGCCCAGTAATAAATCTGCATTTTTGCTATCATGCTACTGAGGTTTTATTTTTGCTTGTAATTAAATAAGTGGTGTGTTTATCTTATAGCAGGACCCAAAATGTGCTAGGCACTATAGAAAAATATGACATCAGAAGACATAGTCCCTGACCTGGTGTGCTTACAATCGAAGGCCCTGATCCTGCAAACATTTACACTTGATTAATTTTTATCATTGTGAGTAGTCTCACTAAGATTAAATGGGGCCTAAAACAAAAAAGACAGAGCAATCACCCTGGGTGGAGGGGAAAGTGCAGCAAACGTTAATTCCAACTTTAAAAATAATTATATAACACTATCCACATGTACTCTTCCCAGCCATTGTTAATTCATTGTGGTTAAAATTCACAAGGGGGATTTAGGTACCACTAACATTCACAAGCCTAAGTTCAGCTGCTGCTTAAACTTATAGGCACCTAAATTTCCACCATTAAAGTCCCTGAGGTGTCTACATTTTGGTCGGTAGGCATGCATGCAACCACCTAAATCTTCACACCACTCAGCAGCTTGGCATGTAATCCATGCCGAAAGTCCAGCTGGATTCTACAACTAGGTGTCCCCTATCTTGTCTTAGGGACCAGATCACATAGGCATGCTCAGTTATATCTAAACCCTTACAAAAGCAGCTGCTGCCACCAGTGGGTACCTGCATTTGAAATATTGATCTTTTAGGCTGCTGCCCCCATGGGCATTTCTGCAGAAATGAATGCTAGTGGGGTGTTAGGCTACTGCTGAAACAGGGGAGGTATATGGCTGCTAGAAAAAGGTAGGCAAGGTCAAAAAGATTACTTCACAGCACTGTTGGCAGTGGAGGCTGGGCCTATGCTGCCTGACTGGGATGGGAAGAAGAGGAGGAGTGGCACAGCTGTTTTCTCCCTTGCTGCTGAACTACCTCAGGTACTGCTCCTGGGGAACTGAGCCCATCAAAATAAACTTTGACGTGATCAAAATTTCCCTCTAACCGTACAGCTCCTGAGCGTGGGGCTGTCACATCACTAAAGCCCCTGCCCTTGGAGGGCTGTGCGCGCTTCCTCTCCTCTGCAGTTTTTGGCAGCTACTTCCCAAACAGACCAGCTCGCCTAGGAGCTAAAAGGTCGGCGAGGTGGCTTCAGGTGCCTGTGGGCTGGACGGGAGAGGGAACTGTTTCTGCTCCTGTCTCCCTTTAGGCTCTCGCCCCGCTTTGGGAACCTATAGGAGGTCAGTGGGCCGCTGCAGGTGTTTTTCTGTACGAAACAACCTTCCCCTTTACTCCGCCTAGGAGCTCGTTTCGCTCTTCGCACGTGCGGCAGCGCTAGGTGGAGACGCTGCTTAAGCCAGGAGGAGCCAGCCAGGCTCAGGGCCCCTTCCCCCGGCAGCGGGCGGCTGCGTGGGGGCCCAAGGGGCGCAAAGCAGCAGATGCAGCATCACACGCGCTCTGGTCCCCGGCCGCGCCGCCGAGATGCTCCGCTGTCGGGGGGCGGGGCGGCTGCAGGGCAGCGCCACGTGCAGCCAGACGCGGGGGGCGCTCGGAGGCCGCGCGCAACCCGCGCGCTCTCGCCCCTCGGCTCACAGGCTGCCCGCGGGGGCGGAGACTCGACGCGTTAGCATCAGCGAAGCCCTGCGCGCGGCGCCCTCAGCCACGGGCAAGGTCGCGCTGAGCCTCACTCCTCCCGCCGTGGCGTCACGTGGCCCTGGCCCAGCTCGCCCCTCCACGCGCACTCTCGGGAAGGGAGGAAGTAGGGGGTGTTTCCACGGCAACGCCCTCTCTCCTGGCTCCGCCCCCTACCTGTGCCGCCGCCTGGCTCCTCCCTCCGCTGCCGTAGGGGTGGGGCCAGAGCTCGCCCAGACCCCGCCCTTGAGAGTTGAGCTAAGCCGGACCCAGAAGCGGCCCAGGAAACTGGGCACCAGCCGGGCGAAGGGACGCTCCGCCCAGGGGAGAAGCTTCGCGGGCAGCCAGGCTGGCGGGTGAGTGCTAGCGGGGGCGCGCGGGGGCCGTAGGCACCGTTAAAAAGCGGGACTCCCCAAGTTAACCTCCCCCCGCGAGGGGAGCCGCCGGGACGGACACGATTGGCTAAAAGACGTCATGTGCCAGGGCTCACAGGGTCACGTGCCGCTCTGCCACCCGCGCCGCGCCTGTGAAATGCTCTGGCCCCCGCCGAGGCCTGCGTGTCCCAGGGGCTGGGCGGCACCCTGCTCGTGTCTCGTCCCAGGAGGGTGTGTTGTGGTGGTTCAGCACGTCCCTTCCTGTCTGTTCTGGTTTTGCCATCAGTCTCTTCCTGCAGACTCTGCCTTCCCATGGCTTTGTGGGGCCCCCGGGGACGGTGTCCGGCTCAAAGTCCCATGCGGTGCTGAATTGTTTGAATTCTGCCGCAGTGCCCTCGTGCCCATTGTCTGAGTATAGCACATCAGACATGACATATCTTTAAAAATGTGCCGTTAGTTTCCTGATCGCTGTTGTTGCCTGAGTGTCCTCCAGATAGTCCACCTCCCAGAAATTAAAGTAGTAAGCTACTGTAACCATGCACTTCCTGTCATTAAAAGTGGATAGGTCTGTTCTGACCTTTCTCCAGGCCATTAGATGCACAGCCTGGCTCATCAGATGTCTCTTTATCCTGGAGTATATATCTGTTAATATTAGCATTTAAATCTGTTTGGTTTCCTTTAAACAAAATTCTGGCTTGCATTCACAGCTCATCCCTCATCTGGTAATGGGAGGTAACCTCCTGTGGCACTTGCTTCTTGCAGTCTGGAGTATGAACCCTTTTAATGCCTGTAAACCCTGTCCTGTTCGGTGCTTTGTTGAGTTGCCTGGAGTTTCCCGTCAGAGATGCAAAAGTATGTTCACAGACTCTAATTCCTGTTCTGCAGAGCCATTTGTGTTGTACTCTGGAGGGTATGCCCTGCTCAGCGTATCTGGCACCAGTGGTGACTTTTCTGGGCAGTGTCGTATTCTCTTCTCATAGAGCTGGAGTTTCAGCAACATGTGGTCTAGTCATATGGATGCACTCACCAGTGGCTCCTTCACAATGAATCCTAATGGTTTAGGACTAGACTGCATGCCCACCTAGATCCCAGAGGTCAACTGATGGAATTGTTAAGCCAGCAGCTCCTCTTCTATATGAAAAGGAGTACTTGTGGTACCTTAGAGACTAACAGATTTAATTGAGCATAAGCATCCGATGAAGTGAGCTGTAGCTCACGAAAGCTTATGCTCAAATAAATTTGTTAGTCTCTAAGGTGCCACAAGTACTCCTTTTTGCGAATACAGACTAACACGGCTGCTACTCTGAAATCTTCTATATGAGTATATTTCCTTTCTGCATCTATCAGGGTTGTACTAGCAAATACTATGGGCTGCTGGCTTTGCAGCACTAACGTGCTGCTCCTCTTTCTCCTTGTGAGCTATCACACTGTAGCTCTAGCTGTTCCTCAAGGCTGTAGCGCTTTAGAACTGGTGCTTCACTTACGATTTTCTTTACATTTTTCAAACACATGTTTTGGGGTCTCTGACCATTCCCATGCTGAATCATTGTGTTTTAATTATCTGAAGAGTTAACAGGCTTCTGATAGGTGTGCACTGAACCTGGAAATAGGTGGCTATCCCTATAAATTGTTGGACTCCCTTCATATCCTTCGATCTGAGCATTTCCTTCATGGTTCTCAGTTTTTCAACAGATAGCTAATATAATGCCAACTTTTATTTTTTTTAAGGCTCCAGAGTTGGTTTTCGGCTTACTGGCATGTAATTGCCAACTTCAGATTTAGGCACGTTAGTTGACACTAGTAAAGAACAGATTTATCAGACACACAGGGCCGGTGCAACCACTAAGTGAACTAGGCGGTCGCCTAGGGCGCCTAGTGGTTGGGAGGACCAAAAAGTGTCGGCTTGCAGGGGCGGCGAGCCGCAGCCATGGAGGAGCCGGTGCGGTGCAGGGGGGCAGCAGCCCTGCAAAGGCGGCAGTGCCGCTAGCGGGGAGCAACCGCACCCTCCTGCCCAGGCTCTGGCCCGGCATGGTGCCCCCTCCCCTTGGGGGGGCTGCTGCAGGAGATGCATGCGGGCGCCAGCCCCCGTGCGCCCCCCCCGGCTCCCTCCTCACCACGCTCCGGTTCTGCGGCTCCCAGGAGTGTGAGCTGCTGCTGCTCCTCCCGCTGGGGCCAGTCAGGGAGCAGGGGGGGTTGGATGGGTTGGGAGTTCTGGGGGGGTGAGGGGGGCTGTCAGGGGGCAGGGAGTGGTTGGATGGGGCGTGGGAGTCCCAGGGGTCTGTCTGGGGGCGGGGGTGTGGATAAGGGTGGGGGCAGTCAGGGGACAACTAGGGGGTAGGATCCTAGGGGAGCAGTTAGGGCGGGGGTTCTCAGGAGGGGCCAGTCAGGGGACAAGGAACAGGGAGGCTTCATAGGGGGTGGGGTTCTGGGAGGCAGTTGGGGCAGGGGTCCGAGGAGGGGGCAGTTAGGGGACAAGGAGCAGGGGGGGTTGGAGGTTCTGAGGGGGGCAGTCAGGGGGTGGGAAGTGGGAGGGAGTGGATCAGGGCGGGGCTCTCCCTGTCCTCTTTTTTGATGGTTGAAATATGGTAGCCCTATCGGGGGGAGGGAGGAGCGTGCGTCTGCTCCCCGCTAGCAGCGCTGCCACCTTTGCAGAGCTGCTGCACCCCTGCGCCGCTCTGGCTCCTCCATGGCTGGGGCTCGCCATCGCTGCAAGCGGGACGCTTTGGGTCTCTGGTGCCTCCGGAAGGCGGCTCCTCCCTGCCCAGCTGCTGCAGCAGCCCAAGCCCGGCAAAGCCAGTGAGTGGACTCGGGGCGGGGGGCCGCCGAGGTGGGGTGGGCTCGGCTCACGGGGGGGCTGTGCACCCTCCAGGGGAGTTCAGGGGGCGGGGAGGGGGGAACCTGGTCTGGGGAGCAGCCCCTGGGCACAGCTGGCCCCTGGGCAGGCTGGCCCCTGGGGTCTGTAAAGGCTTGTTGGGATTTGTCGCTCAATGAACCGATGTGCGCATGGGCGCGCAAGGTGGAAGCTTTGCTTAGGGCGCAAAATATCCTTGCACAGGCCCTGCAGACACGGAGGTGAAAACGATATGTTGGGGAAGAGTCAACATGGTTTTTCTAAAGGGAAATCATGTCTCACCAGTCAATTAGAATTCTTTGACGATGTAAACAAGCATGTGGACAAGGGTGATACAGTGTATGTGGACTTTCAGAAAGCCTTTGACAAGGTCCCTTACTAAAGGTTCGTAAGCAAAGTAGTCAGTCGTGGTTATAAGACGGAAGGTCCTCGTATGGATCAGTAATTAGTTAAAAGATAGGAGACAAAGGGTAGGAATAAATGGTCAGTTTTCACAATGGAGAGAGCTAAATAACAGCGTCCCCCAAAGATCTATATTGGGACTGGTGCTATTCAACGTACTCATAAATGATCTGGAAAAAGGGGTACATGGTGAGGTGGTAAAGTTTGCAGACCATACATAGTTACTCCAGATAGTTAAGTCCAAAGCTGACTGCAAAGAGTAAGAAAGGGATCTCACAAAATTGGGTGACTGGGCAAGAAAATTGCAGATAAAATTCAGTGTTGATAAATGCAAAGTAATGCACATTGGAAAACATCCCAACTGTAAGTAAAAAACAATGGGGTCTAAATTAACTGTTACCACTCAAGTAAAAGATCTTGGAGTCATCTTGGATAGTTCTTTAAACTTCTGCTCAATATGCAGTGCAATCAAAAAAGCTAACAATGTTAGGAACCTTTGGGAAAGGGATAGATAATAAGACATAATACCACTATATAAATGCTTGGTACACATACACATTGAACACTGTGTGCAGTCCTGGTCACCACATCTCAGAAAAGGTATACTAGAACTAGAAAAAGTACAGAGAAGGGAAATAAAAATAATTAGGGTATGTAACAGCTTCCATATGAGGAAATATGAAAAAGATTGGGACTGTTCACGTTAGAAAAGAGGCGACTAAGGGAGGGTATGATAGAGGTCTATAAAATCATTAATCTTGTGGAGAAAGTGGATAATCAAGTGTTGTGTTATGTGAAGGTGTAAACAAGAACCAGGGGTTACCCAATTAAATTAAAACAGTAGTACCTCAGTGTTATGAATAACCTCCATTCCCAAGGTGTTTGTAACTCTGAACAAAACGTTATGGTGGTTCTTTCAAAAGCTTACAACTGAACAGTGGCTTTATACAGCTTTGAAACTTTACAATGCAGAAGAAAAATGCTGCTTTCCCTTTATTTTTTTTTTAGTAGTTTATGTTTAACACAGTACTAGATTTGCTTTTTATTGGGGCGGGGGGGAGGGGGGTGTCTCTGCTATGGCCTGATTGCACACTTCTGGTTCTAAATGAGGTGTGTGATTGACTGGTCCGTTCCTAACTCTGGTGTTTGTGACTCTGTGGTTCTACTGTAGGCAGCAGGTTTAAAACAAACATGAAGAAGTACTAGTCCAGACAATGTACTGTCAACCTGTGGAACTCATTGCCAGGGAATGTTGTGAAGGTCAAAAGTATAACTGGATTAAAAAAATAATTAGATAAGTTCATGAGGGTAGGTCTGTTGATGGCTATTAGCCAACGTGCGGTCAGGATGCAAACCCATGCTCTTGGTGCCCCTAAACCTCCAACTGCTAAAAGCTGGGACTGGATGAATCACTCGACCAACTGCCCTGTTCTGTTCATTCCCTCAGAAGCATCTGACATCAGCCACAGTGAGAAAACAGAATACTGGGCTACATGGCTTATCAGTCTGATGCAGTATGGCCATGCTTATGTTCTTATGGAGCCGATCAGGCAGCCTACTACAGGCCACCTGTGCTCATTAAATTGCCCAGACACTGATTCTGCTGCAGGCCCTGATTCTTGAGAGTCTGGAATCTCTCAGAAGTCTACAGTGGTTTATTATAGACACCTCAGTTCTTTTCAGCTTCAGCTTGCCTGCATTGAGTCTAATATTCTGCTCCCAGCAGTTGTTCAGGTGTTGTCGCAACTTGGTATTATGGTCCTGGATTGCCTCTTCCTTGATCTCTCCTTCTGCACAATAAGAATTGTAATCCGCTACAGTCTTGATGCCTAGGTTTCCCTCTAATCCTTGGTTCAGTTTGCACAGGAACACCTCTGGGACCTGGCTGATGCCCACAAGCAACAGTACTTGCTAAAAGGTGTGGTAAAGGTTCTTAGGTGGCTGGAGGTCTCATCAACCTCAATATTCAGACCCCATTCTTCTCATCAACAGTGAATACTTTCGCTCTAGATAAATAGGATAGTATGTGTGACACAGAGGTCCAGTTGTGATTCTCTATTCTGTGTTTAACTTTTATCAGATCTGCCATACTGCACCTCACACACTGTTGTCATAATATTTATGTAAAAGGTGACATGTAATATATCTTTTGGAATCTAATAACCAGTCATTAATGTATCACTGAAATGTTTGTAACAGCTCTGTAGATGAAATTATGGATACGCTGATGTCATATCCTGGAGACTGCAGACACCCAAAGATGACAAAAACAGGTTTCTTCTGTATAAAGGAGAAAGAAAATGTGGTGGCAGGCTCTGACCTGTTCTCTTTGGGTCATCCAGTAGCTAGCCCTCCTGCAGTTTTGGAAGAGGGAAGATGTCATCCTAACAGCATCCAAATGCCAGAGTGCAAGGAGCTCACTGGTAGCAGTAATGAGTTTCAGATGGCCTGGCCATTTCAGTGTATCTCAACTCACTATAGTTATAATCTGTATCTAAAAGGTGTCATGTAATATGTCATGGGAAAACTAACAACTCACTGATCATTAATATTCTTGTATGTATGTAGTGTGTGTTAAGAGTTATGGATATAAGATGGATTATGACTGAAGTGTATTTTAAACCAGGCATGTCAGAGGGAGTTGATAAACAGGTCTGCCCTAGACAAAGGCCTGTGTTTGCTTCTCTGATCAGCTCAGTCATTAGGCAGAGATAATGAAAGTCCTTTTACATAGTAGGTGAACAAAGCTATCAAACTAACACATGGGGTAGGAAACAGCTTGACATCTACACCCCAGCAGGGAAGAGAAATTTCATCTGGGCTATAAAGATGGGGGGTCTGAACCTCAAGTGATAAGCAATTGAATCAACTGATTGGATATAATATTACTGTATTATAAAAGTATAATGAGTGAGGTGTTGTATGAAAGTCTATGACAACAATGGCGATTAATATAATTGTGAATTGTATGTATTAACCATACATAAGGAATTATGGATACTCATTAATATTATGCTTTACAGTCTGTGACCAAACAAGGGGAAAAGCAGGTCTCTCCTAGACAGGAGTGACCGTCCCACCTGTCTCCAATGAAATTAAGCAAGGTATGATCAAAAACAGTGGAAGCCCCATTTACATTCAGATCTTCAGGGGGATGGGAAGACCTCAGGAAGGAAAGAACAGCATGAAGTCATCCTGCCTCTTGAAACAAGGTCATTGACTCTCAGGGTATATAAGCATGGATAGAAGCCGTTTTGTCATTCATCACTAGATAGACACAATGGGCCGAGCTCTTGGAAGCTTAGAAAGATGGGTCCTTCAACCAAGGGGCAAAGTGGTGGGAGGGAAGGGAATTGAAGTCTCTGGGAACTGATTATAGGTGAGAGACCTGCCTCGGCAAAGATTTTTCACCTAGGAAGACAAAGGAAGCCAGCATCTTGTACTCCTGTGGAAGGTCCTGACTGAGGGAAGGTCAGCCATGGCATTTCAGGCACCAAGGGTTACAGGGAAGGTGGTGACACAACTCTTCACTGGTCCAAATTGCACCCTGAAGTGTGATAGTATGTCCTCAATTGCTGGTAATGGGTAGTGGCTTTTTTCAATGCATTGTTCAATGGTTTTTGAATTTACCTGGACCTTTTCTCACCGCTATGAGGCTGCTGAGCCACTTTGCTCTCATTTCAGTGGCTGTAATGATGCCTCTTCTTGGCAGGCTGGCCAGTCACTTCTTCAGTGGGTCCATGGAACTTTTTGTTTTGATAATCTGCTGGGCTACATATGGAGGTCTATTTCTGACTTCAGCATGATCTTCAGGTGTCCATCTCCTTGAAATATGTCCTTAGATTCTGTTAGAATAGTGGGCAGGAGCCACCGTGACCACCTCTTTTTCTTATATTGAGGATATTCTGGTGGTGTACTGTGATCAAATTCATGGCTTGCACTGCCCTCTGTCCAGCAGTGGATGGTATTTCTGTATCAACTGCTATAAAATCCAAATGATGATGGTTCTTGTTTCATGGGTTTCTTATTGACAGGCCCATTGGTCTCAGAATGGTTTTATTGTACATCACCAGCACTTGGTCACTTTTCTGCACTCTAATATTGTTGTTTATCAGTGTTGCTGGGTTTACATTGCAGCTTGCTCCATAATTCGGCTAGCATTAAATTGGTCATTTGTATAATAGCGCAGTTGCAAATATGGCAGTAGAACGGCTGGCAGACAATGAGAATCTTTGAATCTGCTAAAGTCAACGTGCAGATATCCTCCTCTTCATTGGAACTCTCTACATCCTCAGTGACTGCATGCACTGCTGGTTTTTAGTTCCTAGGGAAGCTATGACATTGGGACATGAAGTGGTTTTGTTTCTTGTCCTGTTCAACTGAGCGTTTTTCTTTCTGCCTTTTTGTGTTGCTTTCCACAATATATATACTGAACCAGGATGGCTTCATTCTTGGTTGATCCATATCTGTCGTGCTTCCTGAGTTCCTTTAGCCTGAGCCTGTGTACTTTGTTATGCACTAGTGGCTGTTACAGTTTTGATCCTTTCTGGGGACATTCATAGAGGTTTTTAAGGCAGAAGGGACCAGTAGGTCAATTAGTTTGACATCCTGTATATCACTGGCCACCAACACTGCTAGCGTCTGCATGCTAAACCCAACAACGGAAATGAGATCCACAGGAGACTATGCTGTTACGTGACACAGGTAAAGAATAGAAAGGACTGAGGTGCACCAGTGTTCAAGGCCCCTGCAATGCCAGGGAAATGATTAAATGAGGTACAACTAGATCAAGGGTTCTTAAACTTCATTGTACCTCAACCCCCTTCTGACAACAAAAGTTACATGATCCCAGGAGGAGGGACCAAAGACTGAGCCCACCCGCAGCCCCAGGTGGAAGGGCCAAAGCCTGAGCCTATTGTCCCAGGCAGGGGGGCCAAAGCTGAAGCCCAGGGGCTTCAGCCCCAGGCAGGGGACTGTAACCTGAGGCACGGCGCCAAGGGCTGAAGCCCTTGGGCTTTCGCTTTGGCCTCAGGCGGTGGGGCTTGGGCTTCAGCCCCAAGCCCAAGCAGGTCTAATGCCAGCCCTGGTGACCCCATTAAAAAGGGGTCATCACCCACAGTTTGAGAACCGCTGACCTAGATAATCACAAGTGACCCACATCTGCATGATGCAGAGGAAGGTGAAAAACTGTCAGGGTCCCTGCCAACCTGACCCCAGGGGGAAAATTCCTTCCGGACCCCATGTATGGCAATGACTATGAGAATGTGAGCTGACACCTGAGAGAGAGAATGCTGGGTGTACCTCAGATCCTGGCCCATCCTGGCCCACCCTGCCCAATGTCCTGTCACTAGTTGTAGCCATCCCTGATGCTTCAGAGGAAGGTGATTTAAAAAACCCCCAAAAAACTAGAATTCACTGGGGGAAAAATATCCCTTCCTGACTTCTGCCAATGGCCAGCTGAAATCCTGAAGCATGAGCTTTAGGAACAGAAGATATAAACAGCAAGGGAGTCGCAGGGCTGTTGAGCCCTGCTCCCATCCATCACAAGCAAGCCGTCATATAATTATACTCATAAAGTTCTCCATCTGTCTCTTAAAATTTGGAGGGTGTTCCAGAGCCTCACCTCTCTGATGGTTAGAAACCTTCTGATTTCCAGTCTGAATTTGTTTATGGCCACTTTACAACCATTTGCTCTTGTGCCAACATTGTCCTTTAACTTAAATAGCTCATTCTCTAGGGTTAGATCTGTTTCTCTCAACAATCTCTCTTGTAAACTGGAATCTAGTGTTCCACAAATGATTCTTTCTTTAATTAGGGAATCTTTAATGTCTCCAAAGTTACAGGTGGATGCCAGAGTTCTCAGCTCTGTAATGTAAGTATCTATTCCCTCTTCTGTTTCTTTGTTTTCAGTTAAAAAAATAAAACAATTTCTCCATACAATCTCAATCTGTCTGGGGTCACAGTACTAGGGTTGCCAACCCTCCAGGATTGGCCTGGAGTCTCCAGGAATTAAAGATTAATCTTTAATTAAAGATTATGTCATGTGATTATATCTCCAAGAATGCGTCCAATGAAAATTGGCAGCCCTACACAGTACTCAAATACTTTATCAGTTTGTTCCAGTGTTTCGAGCATTATTCCTGGCTATAGTGTGTTTCTCACTTCTTGAATTTTTTTCCCCAATGAGATATTTAAAAAGCTTTACCTTTATATTTCCATCTTTATCCCCCAAGGGCAGCTCTGTATGCAAACTCAGTTCTTGATTCTGCTGCTTTATACTTGTGCAAGACTTCTTTTCTGTGGAAATCCAGCATTCCCAGTGGTCGGAGTCCCTTCATGCTGCCTGTTTGTTTTGTTTCTAGATGCTGCTTTGTTTGCCTGCTAATTACACTCTCTTCCTTGCTGTGGGTTTTGCTAGAGTGACTGCTTCCATCATGTTTCATATACCACATGCTGGGTAATAACACAAGGAACTCCATGTTTCTAAAATTAAACTGGCTCTTTATTAAGAGAACTACTTACAGAGATGTTGCAACTGCAGCTGACATTCCAGCCACATGTACACTGACTGGCTTCCTGATGCCTTCTCCAAACTCTTCTCTCCTGCAACGTGTGCTCCTCCCTCCAAGTTCAATGCAGGCTGCACAATGGAGATTCCTAAAGATTCTCGCAATAGAAACTAGGCTATTGCTCTTGCATTCAGTTTTATGTTCAGTATTACTTTTGAAGCAGGAGCTTTCTGAGATTCAAGAAAGCTTTATGGTTTAGAGAGCAGGGGCCTCCGAGCTAAGTTGTTAGTAAGAAGCTTTCCTTACTGAATTGGGTGTTGAATGTCCTTTCTGCTTGGAAATGGCAGAAAAGGACTTCAGAACCCCTGCTGTAAAGCCTAAATGTAGAATCTTGTTTGAATTGCAGTGTTTTCTGCCTTGAAGCTGTGTAAAACAGCCATCAAAGTGAAAAGAAAACCATACAGTTTCATGAGCAACCTGGAATCACTGTTAATTGGCTTGGCAAGTTTCACCCCTTGAGGTACAGCAAATATCTGAGCTTAGAACTAAATATTTCAGGATAATGTATAGAGTTGCTCCAGTTCATCTCTGCTCAAGCATCCTCTTAAGCTTCATGTTTAAGTACTATATATCTATACTCCAACATGTTTCCAAGACAAAGTACTTTATCACACTGGATTTAGGAATATAACTAGAGTTGACAAAACTCAGTGCTGCCCTGCCAGTGTTTCTCAGTTTGGATATGGAACAAACACCTCTGGGATTGGAAGGGTAGCTCAGATTCTGGCACCCCTTCTGAAGGAACCAGAGACCAGTTTGTCACATGCAGGCCACCTAACTGCAAACTGGTGGTAACGACTTTCAGTTACTCTGACCTGTGCTGGATTTGAACCAGTGAGCTGAAGGGAAGTTGAACGGTTTCATGCTCTCTTATCAGCTCCTGAATGTCCAGTTTCCTTCTGGATTTCATGTATCCCATAAGCCAGAAGGGACAATTGTGATAATTTGGTCTGATCTCCTGTAGAACACAGGCCACAGAACTTATCTAAAATAATTACTAGAGAATATTATTTAGAAAAACATCCAATCTTAATTTAAAAACTGTCAATGATGGAGACTCCACTATGATTCTGGGTAAATTGTTTCAGTGGTTAATTACTCTCACCATTTAAAAAAAATAATCATTATGCTTTATTTCCAGTCTGAACATGGCTAGCTTCAGTTTCCAGCCATTGGATTGTGTTGTACCTTTCTCTGCTAGATAGAAGAGACCGTTCTTAAATATTTGTTCCCCATGTGGATACTATAGACTGGAATCAGGTCACACCTTACTCTTCTCTTTGTTAAGCTAAATAGATAGACGCCAAGAGCTCAATCACTATAAGGCATGTTTTCTAAGCCTTTAATCATTCTTGTGGCTATTCTCTGAACCCTCCTCAGTCTATCAACATCCTTCTGGTGCCCACAATTCAAGAACTGGACACAGTATTCCAGCAACGGTCCCACCAGTGCCAAATACAAATAAAAATAACCTGTTTACTCCTGCTCAGGATTCCCTTATTTATGCAACCCAGGATCAGATTAGCTCTCTCAGTGTGTCACAGTAGAAGCTCATGTTGAGCTGATTTTCCACCAAATCTTTTTTTTTCAGAGTTGCTGCTTCCTAGGATAGAGTAGCTTATCTTGTAAGTGTGCGCATTTATAGAAAAGTAACTCGAATTCTCTCAATGTGTAACTCTCAATGTGTTACAAATTATTAAAATACGTAGACCAAAATTTTCAGATTTGGGTGCCTCCTAAATTCATATTAGCCACCTAAATAAGTGGTTTGATTTTTTTTCAGAGGTGATGGGCACCCACAAATCCAATTAGCCCTCTTTCCTCTGCAAATCAAACCACTTATTTGGTGACATAAATATTAATTTTGAGAGCCTAACTTTAGGCACCCTAGTCTGAAAACTTTGGAGCATAGCTGGCTTCAGTGTATATCTTACTGTGCAGTGAAGGCTAGGGTAGGGACCTACGGCACCCTTCCTCATTCAATATGAACTGTACTCTGCCATATACATTGGCCAAACCGGACCATCTCTACGTAAAAGAATAAATGGACACAAATCAGACGTCAAGAATTACAACATTCAAAAACCAGTCGGAGAACACTTCAATCTCTCTGGTCACTCGATTACAGATCTAAAAGTCACAATATTACAACAAAAAAACTTTAAAAACAGACTCCAACAAGAGACTGCTGCATTGGAATTAATTTGCAAACTGGACACCATTAAATTAGGCTTGAATAAGGACTGGGAGTAGATGTGTCATTACACAAAGTAAAACTATTTACCCATGTTTATTCCCCCCCCCACTGTTCTTCACACGTTCCTGTCAACTACTGGAAATGGCCCACCTTGATTATCGCTATAAAAGGTTTTTTTTTCTCTCCTGCTGATAATAGCTCACCTTACCTGATCACTCTCGTTACAATGTGTATGGTAACACTCATTGTTTCATGTTCTCCGTGTATATAAAATCGCCCTAATGTATTTTCCATGCATGCATCCGATGAGGTGAGCTGTAGCTCATGAAAGCTTATGCTCAGATAAATTTGTTAGTCTCTACGGTGCCACAAGTACGCCTTTTCTTTGTACTGAGAATGAGGCATGCACATTGTAGTTATGTATGTTTACTATGGAGCTAAGTTAGCTGCTCCTGTGTATATATCTCAGCCTTCAGTATCTTCCTTCTGAGTGTTGGTATTACTTTCTGAATATTGGAGTTTTTCTGAAAAATACTGATTCTCAGGTTTCCTTTCTGTGATATATTTAAAATATTATTTTTTTGTTTAACTATTTTTATAGCCGCTGCTTCCCACAGCTCTCATTGGCTGGGAATGGCGAACCCCGGCCACTGGGAGTTGCTGGGAGCCATGCCTCCGGACGGTCAATGTCAGCAAAATATCTTGCAGCCTGCAGTCAGATTACCCTGATGGGCCGCATGCGGCCCGCAGGTTGCCCACCACTGCTTTAGGCACTCCAAATGCTTCGTTCTACAGGTTCTAGTCCTCCGTGGGTTCCTATTAACACACAGATTGTGGTGATGTAACAAAGGGTTAGTAGGACAAATACCCTACACAACTACTTCAACAGCTGCAAGAAAATTAATTAATCCAACGGTTTCTAACTCAGCCCTTAGACTAGAGGCAGTCCATTAAAAGGGTATAAAGTCCCCTCATTGCGACCCCTCCACACCATGATGCTGCTGCAGCTAGTGCTGGCCCTCTTCCTATCTGGCCTTTCCTCCGCAGTCAGCTCCCATGCTGTTGCCACTGGCCTGCAGTTCCTGTTTTCACACAGCCACTAGCTCTATTCTGCGATTGAACCCTTCTTACCTCAAATGTTGTTTCCTTTTCTTGTACTCCATGGATTATGGAGCCCTCTAGTGGCAATGTTAGACTGAGTAACAGTGCTTTCGAGTGGCTAGATCCTTCCACCCCCAGCTGAGCTGGAGCGAATAGAAGTTACCTAGCAATGAGGCAGCAGGTTCTTTTATGATTTTCCATTTGAAGACTGAAAATACTATAAACTCTTCACTTTGTTCATTGGAAAAAGATGGAAGAAAAAGTATGAAGAAGATGGAGGTGATAACAAGAATAACAGACATCCTATGAACAGAAGCGGATTAAGATATATTGGGGCCCTTGGCACAAAGAACATCTGCCCCCCCCCCACATCCCTCCACCATGAGGTTCTGCCCCCTGCTCCTTCCCTTTCCCCCAGGGCCCTGCCTCTTGGCCTGGCCAGAAGCCAGACCATGGCAAGAGCTGTCCGGGGAGTCCTGGACCCTCCACCCGCCCTGGGCGGCGTTTCCTGAGGGGGCAGGGACAAGGGCTGGGGGCTGTTCTCGGGCACTCTGGCCCCCTGCCCAAGGCAGGTGCAGGGTCTGGGGCTTCCCACAGCTGCCCGGGCTCCCTGGGCAGCTCTTACCACAGCCTAGGACAGTGGTCCCCATACTGGGGGTCAAATACCTCTAGGGGGGTATGGAGGAACATTCAGGAGTGGGGGAGGGGTGTGGCAGGGCCCATCCCTACCCCCAGCCCTGTTCTGGCCCCAGCCCAGCTGTGGCTCTGCTCCTGCCCGCACCACCACTCACAGCCCCCGACTGTGGGCCCTGGCTCCTGGTGAGTGGGAGGGCATGGACCAGCTAAGAGGGGAGGGGTGTGATTGAAAAAGTTTGGGAACCCCTGGCCTAGGATGACCATACATCCCATTTTGGCCCCAGACGTCCCAACATTTTTGGCAAAACTGAGCATTTGTCCCAGTTGCTCTTGCCAACTGATCACCAGTTGGCAAGAGCAAACGGGATAAATGCCTAATTTTGTGCAAAAGGAGCTTGTGGGGGTGGGAGAGTGGTGGGGTTTGGGCGAGCCCTGCATCAGGTAGGAGGGGGCTTCAGCGAATGGCTTGGGCCAGCCCCACATGGGGAAGGGGAGGGCCATCTCTGTGCAGGGGGGAGAAGAGAGGAGTTTGGGGGAGCTCAGCCCCACACGGGGGATGGGAGAGGGCCATCTCTGTGGGGGGGGGGGAGAGAGGGGTTCGAAGGAGCTCAGGACCACACGGAGGAGGGGGAAAGGGAGAGGTGCTTAGAACAGCTCCACATCGGGGAGAGGAAGGGTGAAAGGGGTTAGAGTAGTTCCACACTGGGGGGGGAGAAGGAAGGAGGGAGGGGGGGGGCTTGCTCCAGCCCCGCACAGGAGGGGCCCCTTCATTCCAGGCCAGGTGGTGGGGGCCCTCGGTTGAGCATTGGGGGGGAGGGGGCTTTTGTCTGGCATAGGTGGCCTCGGATCAGCTCAGCGTGGGGCTCGGGTGAGCAGCACTCAGCCAGCTTTGCTGAGTCTGCCTGGGTGGGGCAGTGGGAATTGCTCACCACAAGCTTCTCTGGATGGGCTGGAGGCGGGGATGAAGAGGGGGAGAGAGGAGGAGTAGGGGGCATGGCTAGAATTCCAGCCACTCCTGCGGGGCCCCCCAATTGGCCGGAACCCTATTGGGACATATGGTAATTTGCCACTGCCTATAAATGATTGATGACAGAAACTTGGTTGGACTGGAGCCCATCAGTGAGCTCAGGTTTATGCTGGCAGTAGGGCTTGAGCTCAGGGATCTGATCTTTGTATCTGGATGTGTGGGTGGAAAAATCAGATTGCTGAGGCAAGGATAGAGTTGTAATCAGCAACAGTTGGGTGAGGGGACTAAACTGACCTAAGGAGGGATCAAGAAAAAATATTGCTCATGGAGAAGTGAAGGGGGGACTAGGTGTCCTAGGAAATGTTGCTAGTGAAGACATGCCCTTAGTGTCACCTTCTCTACTATTTGAATAAACTTTGCTTTGTGGGATAACCCTCAGAAGCATACACTTCAAAGGTTAACTGGACTATAAAAGAAAAGGGCAGAAACCCACAAGC
The DNA here is from genome assembly GCF_015237465.2 of Chelonia mydas. Taxonomy (NCBI): domain Eukaryota; kingdom Metazoa; phylum Chordata; order Testudines; family Cheloniidae; genus Chelonia; species Chelonia mydas. The sequence goes on along the minus strand of NC_057849.1, from coordinate 99,083,252 downwards.
TATCTCTCTCTTTCTCCTAAGAAGACAAAGGAACCAGTCCTTTGACTTTGGGGGAGATCCTGACCTGAGAATTTGGTCAGCTGTGTTGCTAGGAACCTGTGGTAAGGACTTTACCTTGAACCAAGTCTAGCTTGTTAAAATGCTTCATAGCAGATAAAACTTATCTTTATTTGTCTTGTAACCACTTCTGACTTGATACCCGAATTCACTTAAAATCCTAGCTCTTTGTAGTTTAAATAAACTTGTTTTATTTTTTTAATCTAAACCAATGCAGTGCTACATTTAAACTGATCTGTTTGGTAACTCCAGTTAAATTAGCAGGCTGTTAAATATTGACTCTTTACAGAGACAACAGACCTTTAATGTCTGAACTGCCCAGGAAAGGGCAGAACTCATTTTGGGGGAAAAATTCAGGCCTGGGAGTGTGCTAGAATCACCCTGCAAGTAGTAACCAAGGCTGGTGGAAGCCATAGTGTGACAGGTACAGTGGAGTCGCATCTTACGCGGGGGTTAGGTTCTAAAGTCAGCGCGTAAGGCTAAAATCGCGTATACTCAAAATTACTCTTGAAAATCCCTTAAATCGCCCATAAAGTACAGTATACTGTATATGGTTTTATGTATACAACCCTGTACAGTAATATGTATGAATGTATAATGTATACCGTAATTTACAGTATGTATGCAAAATATAATTTTACAGTACTGTATTTTTAATTACAGGGGGGTGTCAGGGCTTGATGTTGATCCAGGAGACGGAGGTGACGGAGAGCTTGGGTGGCGGAGAGCGAGTCATAGATGAAGTGGTTGGCTCTGGTTCAGCTCGAGAAGTTGATTGCATAGGCTCATCTGCTGCTGGTTGTTTTTCCGTGAAAAACATGGTGATCGGCAGCTGTCGCTGTTGTCTCTTGAGTTGCTCAAACATTTCTTGATATGGTCTCAAATCTTCCGTAATACTACATGTGATTTTGAGGCTTCATTCCATGGAGGGATCATATTCAGAAATTAAATCATTCTTCACTGGCAGATGCAGCTTCACCAGTAGTCTGCATGTTTTTGAGGTTGAAGCGGTTCCTAAAACTGTTAAGCCAACCTTGGCTGGCTTTGAATTCCTTCTTATCAGAAGTCTGTCCCTTTTTGGCGGGAGGTTTGAACAGCGCGTAGAGGCTAAGAGCCTTTTCTCGCAATGTGTTGCCATCAATAGGCACACGTTTATGGTTCATGTCTTCCAGCCATAAGTTTAATGCCTTTTCAGTCTTCACTAAAGTCTTATCACACACCTGGCTCGTCACATTAGCAGTTATTGGAGCACTTGATGCCATGGCTTGACGAATTTCTCTGTCTCGAATCTTGATGGCACGGATGCTAGATTAGTTGTGGCCATATTTACGTGCCACGTTGGAGACCAACATACCGTCTCTTAATAAGTCCAACACAGCCAGTTTTTCCTCCCGCTTTGGAACAGATTGCTCTTTCTTCGGCTGAGCACCAGATGAAGTAGTTGGCTTGTGTTTAGGGGCCATGTTGTATGAAAAATACGTACAGTATCTTTAAACACTGGAATCACACTCAGCGAGGTGAGATGCTCACACTATGAGAGGCACGTGGGAACTGAGACCGACTGAGGGAACAGCAGATTCACATCTCACGCTCACTCCAGGGCATACGCTCATTGAGTGGAATGGTTGGCGAAATCGCCCGCGCTATTTACAGGTAACTTGTTGTTTTTCTTTTTCTTTTCTGTTTTTTGCCGAGCGCGTATAGTTGAATTCGCGTAAGTTAAATGCACGTATGATGCGACTCACCTGTCTGTTGCTGACAGGCTTCTTGGATCTGCTGCCAGACCAAGGCTACAGCTTTACACAGACAGTAACAGTGTGACCTGCATACTGGTAGGCTGTCTGTGAGTGGCCCAAGTTGGGAGCTACAACAGCAAAGCATTGTAAGGCACCCAGGGTTATAGGGCAGATGGTGACACAACCTCTCACTGGTCTGGATTGCACCCAAGAATCTGACAGAGTTCTCTATTTTTATTTCTATTAAACTTTCCTGAGGCTTGAGAGAGAGTTGGTTTTGGGGGTTTTTTTGGGTGGCTTCAGATCCAAAGAAGACAGACTTCTTGGTTGTGTGATTGTTATTTATATAGGTCTGTAAAGATTCGTGGCATAATATATTCTCAACAAAAGAATAATGCATTATTTTCCCAAAGAATACAAATGGGTGAAGTGCAATGGACGGCATGTTCTGAGCATGTTAATGCTGATATTGTCCCATCTTTCTTACTGTGGGACTCTGTTGTGACTACAGTGTATACCGTTCACAGCTTGTTTTGTTTTACCTGAAAACCCAGTTATGATCCACAGCAGGCACATTTCCACAACAGTAAAATACTAATGATAAAATGTGATCTAAGAAAATTAATACTTGTTCACCTACACAGTGATCATTTCAATTTTGTCATAGTAGCTTTAATACTTTTTGTAGTTTAATTTTTAACATAGGAGTCCTAGGTGTATCATGAAAGTGTATCATGTGTCTGATTTTTAGGTATCAGGATGCTGGTTCATAGATTACTGGCTTCACCAACTATTTCTCAGGTATAGCTTTTTGTTTTGCAGATTAGAAATTAACCTGTTTATTTCTGTTTTTAAAAATCTATTTTTCCCCACAGCTTTTGTTGGTTCTTTTAAAACCACATTATCAGCTGGAGTCTTTAGGTAATGGTAATTCTATGTTAATGTGTTCAAGTTGTTCTGCTGGCATCATCCTGCAGAATGGAAAAAAGTGTTCATAAATATTTTCAGGGACTACAGAGAAGACATTCTTAAGCTTAATGATTTTATCTCTTACGAGGCATAAACTCCCCAGTAATTTTGTTCTTGTGTTATCTGTAGAAACACAGCGGTATGAGCAGCATGCACAGAATTTAGTATTTAGTTGGGCAGCTGTTCTTGGATCTGAACTTCTAATTATTTCTGGTTTGTGGGGAGAACTGCTGCTGATGCAATTTGTGTAGCATATTGTCTGAGATGCAACAATATAATCATTTATTTAACTGTCTGCCTAGGAAACCTTTGTTGACTTACATTGTTCTGTTTGTTGTGGCCCTACTCTTGCTTATACCCGTGCACATGTATAACTGTCCTCATGTGAGTAGTTCCATTCATTTGAATGTGACTACATATGTGAAGAAAGTTACAACAATTGTATTTGTGTAGGATTGGGGCCTAAATTTGCTGCAGGTCTAGAAAAATAGTGCATGTCTTGTCTACAGTTATCACATCAACAGCTTGGGAAAAACCTCTATAGGTACAGATTTCCTCTATTAGTCTTTCACCACTGTTCTACATCAGTGTAATCTAGTTGACAAGGCTGCTATCATCAAAGCCAATAAAATACACACTTAAATCAGATAGAAATCTGTATATTGGAAGTCCCTCATTAATACGTATCAACAAGATCATTTAAAACCAAAAGCATGTGTTGTTCTGAAATCTTTTAGCCATCATAATCACAAGGAGAAAACAAAAAATGGTGTGTTAAAATAAAAATATTTTTGTGCAGGATGTTTTTTATGCTGTGGGGACTGTATAGCTTAATGAGAAGAAAAGAAAGGAAAACTGGAACATTAGTAAAATTGTGTATAGGAAGATAAAGTTCAGAAGATTGGGGGAAGGAAGGAGGAATGGGGGTTAATGGGTCAGTTAATATATAACTGAACTTCAAAAGGAACAACTTGCAAGAAACTAAGCACTAGAACAAAAGAATGTGTATTTGGAAAGAGAAATGAATAAGTGCATTTTCACAAGTAAACAAAAATAATAATAACATGATTAGAAATGTTCCCAGAGAAGAATGAACCTAAAGCCAATAATTTTTATTTCAGTGTTTTCCATTCAGTCGGTATTCTGGACTAATTTGATGTGGGAACAGATGCAAAGGTTCTATTTTTAAGCCAGTATATGGCACAGATTGTGATTGGTTAATTGATTGTCTGCTTATGGCATTGGACAAAAATATAAAATATCCAAATTGTTGTTTTAGCTCTACAGCTGTCTTTGATACAGTGGACTAGACAGGGGTGTGGATTGCTCTGTGAACCCTGGAAGGGAAAGACAGAACTGAGCTTGAGTTGCTCTGCTCCTCTCTTTTGAGAGGACATGTAAGGTAACTTTGAACACTTACTTCAAGGGCTTGTTGATGTGGGGTGCCAGAGGGTACAATTCTCTCACCTCCTGTTGAGTGTTTCGATGAGACCACTGGTTTAAATCAGATTAACAGCACCCCTCCACTGACATTCTTCTGTCTGTGCCTTCTACCCAGACGGATTCCTCAAGTGAAATCCTGGCCCCATTGACTTCGGTGGGGTCAGGATTTCACCCCTTGACCTTCTCCCACCAAGGTTGTACAGTTTTATCCAGCCCAGCCAACACTGGACAGACCTTTGTTTCCAAGGACTATCCAGGGGACCTCATATCTCTATCATATCTGTCCAAAGAGCATCAAAACTGACTTCAACAAAAAACAAAAAAGTGATCTATGAAGGAAAATAGGTTTGTGCCTCTGACAATTTTAATTTCTCTAAAAGAAAAAAAACTACCTTTGTTTTTCACATTAGAAATTCAGGTCTTGTTGACTTTCTTTTTTGGGCGACTGTAGATGACTGGAGAGCCAGTAAATTTAAGATATTAAACAAATCATGAATGTAAAACCTTCCTAAATGAGTTAGCAAGCAATCCAGTGTATACTCTTCAAAAGTTTGAGTTTTTAAAACACCTGTTTAACTCAATCAGTTGGTGGGGAAAGCTCTTTTGTTAAAGACTGGGCACCCCTTTTATTCAGGCTCAGCCTGCTGACTTTTTGCTGTCCATTACTGCTTTTTACCGCATTGAGCTCTGAGGTGCACACCTGCTGTTCTTTTCCATTCCTGCCCTCTGTCAGGTTGTGTTGCTTGATGAGAATATTTGAGGTTGAGTTTGCATGCTTTTCCTCCTCCTTAGGTCCTAATTCTGGTCTCCTATCTGTAGGATGCTGGCCAGCATCCGACCAGTTTTGAGATGCACAGTCTGGTGTAAAAAGAACGAGGTGTACTTGTGCACCTTAGAGACTACAAATTTATTTGAGCATAAGCTTTCATGGGCTAAAACCCACTTCATCGGATGCGTGTGGTGGAAAATACAGTAGGAAGATATATACACAGAGAACATGAAAAAATGGGTGTTGCCATACCCGCCATAAGGAGAGTGATCAGTTAAGGTGAGCTATTATCAGCAGGAGAGGGGAAAAAAACAAACAAAAAACCTTTTGTCGTGATAATCAGGATGGCCCATTTCCAACAGTTGACAAGAAGGTGTGAGTAACAGTAAGGGGAAAAAATAAGCATGGGGAAATAGTTTTACTTTGTGTAATGACCCATCCACTCCTAGTCTTTATTCAAGCCTAATGTAATGGTGTCCAGTTTGCAAATTAATTCCAATTCAGCAGTTTCTCGTTGGAGTCTGTTTTTGAAGTTGTAGTATTGCCACTTTTAGGTCTGTAATCGAGTGACCAGAGAGATTGAAGTGTTCTCCGACTGGTTTTTAAATGTTATAAATCTTGACATCTGATTGTGTCCATTTATTCTTTTACGTAGAGACTGTCCGGTTTGGCCAATGTACATGGCAGAGGGGCATTGCTGGCACATGATGGCATATATCACACTGGTAGATGTGCAGGTGAACGAGCCTCTGATGGTGTGGCTGATGTGATTAGGCCCTATGATGGTGTCCCCTGAATAGATATGTGGACACAGTTGGCAACGGGCTTTGTTGCAAGGATAGGTTCCTGGGTGAGTGTTTTTGCTGTGTGGTGTGTGGTTGCTGGTGAGTATTTGCTTCAGTTTGGGGGGCTGTCTGTAAGCAAGGACTGGCCTGTCTCCCAATGTCTGTGAGAGTGATGGGTCGTCCTTCAGGATAAGTTGTAGATCCTTGATGATGCGCTGGAGAGGTTTTAGTTGGGGGCTGAAGGTGATGGCTAGTGGCGTTCTGTTACTTTCTTTGTTGGGCCTGTCCTGTAGCAGGTGACTTCTGGGTACTCTTCTGGCTCTGTCAGTCTGTTTCTTCACTTCAGCAGGTGGGTACTGTAGTTGTAAGAACACTTGATAGAGATCTTGTAGATGTTTGTCTCTGTCTGAGGGGTTGGAGCAAATGTGGTTATATCTTAGAGCCTAGCTGTAGACAATGGATTGTGTGGTGTGGTGTGGTCTGGATGAAAGCTGGGGGCATGTAAGTAAGTATAGCGGTCAGTAGGTTTCCGGTATACGGTGGTGTTTATGTGACCATCGTTTATTAGCACTGTAGTGTCCAGGAAGTGCATCTCTTGTGTGGACTGGTCCAGGCTGAGGTTGATGGTGGGATGGAAATTGTTGAAATCATGGTGGAATTCTTCAAGGGCTTCTTTTCCATGGGTCCAGATGATGAAGATGTCATCAATGTGGCGCAAGTAGTGTAGGGGCATTAGGGGACGAGAGCTGAGGAAGTGTTGTTGCTCTAAGTCAGCCATAAAAATGTTGGCATACTGTGGGGCCATGCGGGTACCGATAGCAGAGCCGCTGACTTGAAGGTATACATTGTTCCCAAATGTGAAATAGTTGTGGGTGAGGACAAAGTTCAGCCACCAGGTTTGCCGTGACATTATCGGGGATACTGTTCCTGACGGCTTGTAGTCCATCTTTATGTGGAATGTTGGTGTAGTGGGCTTCTAAATCCATAGTGGCCAGGATGGTGTTTTCTGGAAGATCACCAATGGATTGTAGTTTCCTCAGGAAGTCAGTGGTGTCTCGAAGATAGCTAGGAGTGCTGGTAGCTTAGGGCCTGAGGAGGGAGTCTACGTAGCCAGATAATCCTGTTGTCAGGGTGCCAATGCCTGAGATGATGGGGCGTCCAGTGCCTCCAAACTTTGGTTAAAGATCCACAATCTTTTCCAGAAAGGAACTTTTTTCAGTGATTATTGGGTTAAATGTCCTTCTGGCCTTAAAATCAATGAATCTAAGAATATTTTAATTTTTCAAAAAAATCTCTTGTAAAGTCCATATAACCCTGTGTATTTCTCTACCTCCTCACACTTCAAAACCAATGTTTGAAAGTTATAAAAGATGGATATAAAAGCAAAGCCATCAGTAGCTCACCATTCATGAAGAAACCTGCAATAATAAGCCAGTATATGCATAATAGAGAAAAAAATAAGGAGAGAAACAGTTTGAATGTATACCTTGTTATAAACAGTGAGTTGAAAAGTATCTTGACAATGTCTTTAATTGTAGCTTTTTGATTTTCTTGTATGATATTTTCTTTTAAAACGGGGGGGAAATCTCTTTTGGAGCTCTAAAATAAGCTCAATGTCTCCAGTCTTCAATGTAAATTCATACACAGTAAATATTTTTATGAAATTTCTTTTCAAAGTTATGGGCATTTGCAATGGCCTCTTTCAAAAGCTATTTAAAAAAATGGTTTCTGTTTTCTGGCTACTCAAGCTGATTATACCATTTTATGGTCTAATTGCCTGCCAAACTTCAGTTTGGGTTTTGAAATGAGCAGTGAAACCTGGGAAAGATTTCAACCTCTTGTACCCATTAAAGTAATATAAAAAGTACATGTGTTTACTAGCTTCACCCTTTTTAGTTAATGAAATACAGGGTCACCAGTTCTGCCTTTCTGTCAGGCTTGTCAATTTGCTTTGTGGAAAGTAGTTAAGGAAAGTTGGGCTCTTTGGAATTCTGAGCTGTAGAATTATTGTTTTGAAGACACAGGAACTCCTGAGAAGCAGAAAAATACTCCCACCTCTATATTCTTAACAGATCTTTCAAGTGACCTGACTTATATAGCCACAGATTAGGTAGAAAAGTCATAACTGGCACATACTTAGAAAGCGAGGATTGATCACTATAGGCCAAATTTTGGTTTAGCTGGAGTCAGGAGTAAAGCTTCTTTTACCTTTAATGGGACCAGGATTTAGCCCTAATCAAAATAGGAGGTTTTGACAAATTTTTTCTCATTGCTTTCAGCTTTTCTTAAAGTCAGTAAGACCCTAACAAAGACACCTGGAAACCTTTAGACATGTAGAGTTCATTGCTAAATGACCTACCAAGGACAATTGTATGATGATGTGGCCTGTTAGCGACTAAAGTCATGCTCATGCATGATTCCTCTTAATTTTCCATGGAGCAGTTTTGCTTTTATTGTTTTTATTTTTAAGTACTAGCTGTTTTAAAATCAAGGCATATACAAGTGCAGAGCATTTATAGAAATGTACTGTGTTATTCTGGTGACACCAGGTGTTGAAAGGAAAAAATGTAATGCATTCCATATTCAGAAACATGCATTTTTGTATTTGATAGTTATACTGAAGTAAATATTGAATTGTGACATGACAAACTGTTTCACTGATATTTTTAGCAATCCATTTTTAAACAAATGTCAAAATGCAGAGAATCAAAAGTGGACATTTCCTGTCTTTTTGCTGGAATTACTTATTTTGCTGTAGAATCGTAGGACCTTAAGAGGTCTTCTAGTCCAGTCCCCTGCACTCATGGCAGGACTAAGTATTATTTTTTGATAAATACAAAGAAAAATATTTTTCTTTTTGTAATGACTTTTTAATATTTTGTGCTGTTTCTGTTTTCCCCATATCTTGAATTTTATGCCTGTTTTTCAATTTACAATTGAATTTAGCTCAGTAGCTCACTAGTTACATTGGGCCAAATCCACAAAGGGGATTTAGGCTTATTATGCAACACCTAACTCTAGGCACCCTGCAACCTAATGGAATCCACAGCCCTGAATTAGAAAACCATGGTTCCTATACAATACATAGGGCCCTACCAAATTCACGGCCCTGAAAAACGTGTCACGGATTGTGAAATCTGGCCTTTGCATGCTTTTACCCTATATTATACAGATTTCACAGGGGAGACCAGCTTTTCTCAAATTGGGGGTCCTGACCCAAAAGGCAGTTGCAGGGGGATCACAAGGGTATTTTAGGGAGGTCACAGTATTGCCACCCTTCTGCACTGACTTCAGAGCTGGGCGGCCGGAGAGCGGTGGCTGTTGGCTAGGCACCCAGCTCTGAAGGCAGCGCCCTGCTGGCAGCAGAGCAGAAGTAAGAGTGGCAATATCCTACCATGCCACCCTTACTTCTGAGCTGCTGCTTTCAAAGCTGGGTGGCTGGACAGTGGTGGCTGCTGACTGAGGGCCCAGATTTGCAGACAGCAGTGCAGAAGTAAGGGTGACAATACCATACCATGACATCCTTAATTCTGCGCTGCTGCTGGCAGTGGCTCTGCCTTCAGAGGTGGGATCCCGGCCAGCAGCCGCCACTCTCCAGCTGCCCAGCTCTGAAGGCAGTGCCACCACCAGCAGTGGTGCAGAAGTAAGGGCAGCAGTACTGCAAAGCGCCCTACACTAACCTTGTGACCCTCCCCCAACTTTTTTGGGGTCAGGACCCGTACAGTTATAACACCAGGAAATTTCAGATTTAAATAGCTGAAATTATGACATTTACAATTTTTTAAATCCTGTGGCTGTGAAATTGACCAAAATGGACCGTGAATTTGATAGGGCCCTAAAAATACATAGGGAATGTTAGGTGCCTGAGAATGGGATCCACAAAAGCCAACATGCTGAGTGGGAAGCTGCCTTAGCTAGCCCTTAAGAAATGCTGGGTCAAAGGGAGGCATTTCTCTTTGCCTGGAATGCACTGGCTTGAATGCTCTCTGGCAGTTAGGTGTCTAGGCCTATTTCTGCCACACACAAATCAACAAAAAACAGTGGTGGTGCCTCTTTTTATAATCTTTAGCTCAATGGTTGGAACACACCCCAGGATGTGGGAAACAGAGGTTCAAATCCCCCCTTTGCTTGACATAAGCTCATATCTTCCACCTCTCACGAGAGTGCCCTAACCACTGGACTATGGGGTATACTGGGATGGGCCTCTATCCCTCCTGTTGAGTCTGTTCCACTTTGTAGAAATAATTAAATAGTCATTGGAAAAGGAACTGGAATTTGGGTCTCCCAGAGCCCAGGTGAGTACTCTTAACTACCAGGCTGAAGTTTATTAAGGAATCACCACCACTTCCTCTCTTTTGTGTGAGGTCCGGTCTGTTAGGTGGCCTCTGAGAATGCCCACCTGATTGTGTCCCACAGGTGGGATCCTCGGTTGAGGATCCCACCATAAAATAGGCACTTGGCATCAGGACGTAGGCATCTGTATATGATCACTAGCAGATTTTTAGGCACCTGGCAGACTTTATTAGTGGAAAGTTAAGTGCCTATAAATTTAGGCACCTACTTGGGCTAGCAGCTGAATGGGGTTTTTGAGGGTCTAAATTTTGCACTGCCTAAAGTGGCAGAGACCTAAATGGAGGATCTGCTGCCTTGTACTATTTTGCTTTCTCTTTCTCCAGTTAATTAGCACCAATAAGTAAATGTTTGCCTGAAGGTGCTGCTGTAACATTAATAAAGGCTCATAAGTATCCCTAGATAATTGCTGTCAAATATAGAGCAAATTCTATTAAAGTTTATATCATAATCTACTTGGGGATGGGAGGGCTGTCTCAGCAATTTGTATGCTTAATTGCATCAGCGTTCAGTGTAGGTTGATTATGGGAGTAAAGTCCTTTTCCACTAAGTTGTTGGGCTATGTAATCCATTTAGACAGTTGTGTATATTTTGTAAAGTGAATGATTATCTTTAATTTTGATCATTTCTCGAGTCCAAAACAGTATAATTTTTTATGTTCAGGTTATTTTATATGTTTAATAATGTAGTTGTAAAATCTAAATCAAAATTGTACTTTGTTTCCCGTTTCTTAGGGTCCCTGCTGACCTTTGTAAAATTATGTTTTTGGTATGGATGGCCATGAGTGCTTATCTGCTCTCAGATATAGGCCACACACCCTGACTAGGATCAAAACTATCCCTCTTCATGCTATTAGTACTACTTTTCTTTTTACAATTCAATCAGTCAACAATGTTCAGTCCACTCCTCCTCCCCGGGCTTGGCTGCTCCTCCGGTTCCTAGCTCACAGCTGCTCAGCCCACTCCTTAGGTCTTCTGTGCCGAAGAGCCAAGAGCCCTTGGTCAAAGCAGCTGTTTTGTGAAGCACATTGCTTTCCTTTTTATGCCAGTGAGCTGGCAGTCACTCCCATAAGGCTTAATAGTGTTGCCAGGTGCTGCGGAGCTGGCTTCAGCACCTGCCTCTAGAACAGACCATTAAACTCTTCCTGCCCTTGTCCAATGTGAGGTGTATCCCCCCCTTTTCAGAATGTGAAACACCTATTTTGTGGGCCAGATCCAGTGTGCTTAATAAATTAATCAGACCTTTAGCAGATTAAAATTTTTCACAGTGTAAACTTTCATTCAAAACAAAAATAGTGTTTCTAGCCCTTACGGTTGCAAAGAAAACCATCTCATTGTGAATGGATTAATTGCTGTCTATCTAAATCGGTAGCTAATAGGCCTTGCTTACACTGGATAAATTTTACACAGCTTGCATCCAAACACAAGAGTTACATATATAACAGGCATCATTTGGATGCAGATCGCTTTAAGAAAAACTATTTAGTCCTCATTGTTTCAGTCTCCAGTGGAGCAGAACCAGTGTAGAGGGGAATTGTAGGCATGGTGCAAATAGGGCTCCTACTACCATCGCTGTGTAGGTCTGGTCTGCTTTCTGCATTCCACTGCATGGGAGTTGAGTTTGCTGGAAGTTTCTTACCTATACAAGTAGTGCTGCAAACACCCAGGAGCTCAGTTGCATACTGTTTTCACAGTGGTGTATTTCATCCTCAGCTTTGGCCCAAAAAGATTCTATTGCCAACATGTCTTAGATGAGACTATATTACAAACTTGCTGCTACTTGGACTGATGTTAATGTGTGGTCTCTGGTATCTTGGGAAGAGGAGAGGAAGAGCAGATGTACTTGGTCCTATGCAATATCGACATGAGTGTACGACTAGGTGGGTGAGTTACTGGAAAAGATAGGCATCACCAGTAAGTAGTACTGTGAGAGTAAAGGATCAAAGACCTCGTATTTTACTTGGAGCTGGTCTGAATTCTTAGGACTGGCCCTTCACCCTCAAGATCACCTTGCTACTTATTAGCACAGAAGCATCTTGCAAGTTAATCACAAGGAATGTAAAGGAAGTGGGAACCAGCAGAGGTCCATAAACTGGGACAATTGGGGATTTGAGGAGATGAGTTAGGAGATACCAAATGCAGTGCTGGGATCCTTTGGATCTCTCAGGGGGAGGGGGAAAGAGGGGGGGAAACTAGGATCCTGACATAGCTGCAGAAACAACAACCAAGCCAGCTCAGCGTGAGGAGGCAGCTGGAGACAAAGGGCCCACTGCAGCAGATATGAAGCCTTTTTGATATTACCAATGCTGGCTAATTTTGTAGGCTCAGGGCCTGGGGAAGAGTTTCTTGATTTTTATAAAGAGTGGATAAAGCCTTGCATAAAGGAGCAAGCATCCACCTCTTTCTACATAACTCCCCCAATCTCCATGGCATAAGAGGCAGAAACTGACCCCATTACCAGCACTCCTAGGGAAGTTTCCTTTTAAATCTAAAGTGTTTGCATCCCTCTTGAGCTCCCCTTCTGGCTGTTGATGAAATGAGCCTTACACCATTCGTTGCCAACAATTCCACCTCATGTAAGAAGCGTCATCTCACACATCCTTTTTTTCCATTTGAGCTCTGGTGACCAGGAAAATCAAGGATAATGAGCTTTGTGTAGCACCACAAGCCTTGGTTCTCCTCTCCAGAGGACTTGTCAGTCCATCTTCCATAGTGATTGATCCTCATCAAAGATTACATGATGGGGTTACCAGTATGCTGCCAAGATCCAGGCAAGTTCTTATTGGTGGCCTGGAAAACAGAAATTAACTTTAATTTAATGTGGCTACTCTGAGCATCTGATTTTGTTAGTCCAGAATGTAGGACCTACTGCAGTAAGGTACGTCTTCAGTTTCAGGAGTGCTGAACATGATCTCAGTGCAAAAGTTCCAGTCAAGGCCTGCTGATGGTTTCTTTCTGACAGATTCATCAAGGCCTCAGTACTTTCATGTGGCTCTGCTGGTGTTCTAGAGACTTCTTCTAGAAGAGAGAGTTTGGCATTCCATACCCACATTTCTAGAATCGTAAAAGCAGTGGTGAAACTCTGCCAGCCTCTCAAACTACCCAGCACCAGCTGAAAGCTGAATTTATTTCTGAAACATTTAATAGAGCAGCCTTTTGGGCCTATGGTTCTTTGTGACAATCATCTCTGCAAGATGGTTCACTGAGAATACCTTGCCAATCAAGAAACTATTTCTACAGTTCTTTCTTGACAAAATAGTTTTAGGAACAAGTACAGAATTCTTTCTAAAGTTGTTTCTAACTGTTAAATCAGGACATCACATTGCATCTGACCCAACCAACCTCATACTAAGGATTTAAGATGGTATCACCTGAATGCTTCCAAGAGTTGTTGGATTTTACCTGAGACAGAACAAAGTCTCTCGGGCAATCAAATGCTTTGTTCATCTTTTATGTTGGCAAGAACAAAGGCATAAAGGCATCCGAAGCAACCGTCTCTTGGTGGGGTAATCAGTTGGTGTTCAGTCTTATGGGAAGGCTGTTAAAACTTTCTTCCAGGCTAAGAGCACATTCTAGGAGAGCTGTTTCAACTTCTTGGAGAGAGAGGTGTAGAACTTTGCTGTGCAGTGACCTGGCCATCTCTCCTATCTTTTATGAAGTGCTACAAAATGGTTGTCATCTTCTCTTTTAATGCTGCATTTGAGGGCTTTTTTACCTGGTGCATTAGTTTGCACTCAAGGGATATAAATTCTACTGTACACTAGTGTGTCGCATACTATCTGGCCCATGTAGACCCTGCTGGTGCACACTAAAAATTCCCTAATTTGTATTAATGTAGTGCCATTTGCAATTGGACATTAATGTGCACTAGGGAACTTTTAGTGCTTAGCAACAGGGTCCACTTGGGTCATTTAGTGTGTCACACCAGTGTGAACAGGAATTTAGACCCCTCTAGGGTGGACTAATGCACCATGTAGACAAGCCCTGAAACTTTGCAGTCTGTTGTGCTCCCTATTATCCTTTCCATTTCTCTCTCCTTCCCTTTTTTTGAGTCATACTCAAATCATCTTTACACTTGCTTTGTAGTAAGTGCTAACATTTCTACATGATAACTGGAAATATTCTGGGAATTGGTATGTAAATTAATGTGCTGACCTGGCTGCAAAAGCTCTGTTCCAGGTTTAAAAATGCCTGTATTCTGCCTTTACCGGATATGGGTACTTACTTTGAACCAATGTGGGATGTGTGGCGTGCTCTGCTGCATGCAAATATACATAGCAGTGTTTGTGCCTGCACTGGGCACAAAGAAGGTGTGGTACTCTGTGCAAAGTTACTTTCTGTGTTTTTCTTCAATGCTGATTTGGCTTTAAACCCCCACTACCTTTTTTCCTTCTGAAAGTGAAACAACGCCCTAGCACTTATGCCTGTAAGACAGACACATCTGTATATAAAAACTGAAGCTTGAGGTCCTGGAGTGGCGATCAGATTCTGGGCTGGTTACTCTGGCATGTTTATTTTGCAGGATCACAAGGTGGACATTTCTTTTGTTTGGTGACCTTCCCTGAAGATTGTTCAGACACTTCTGTATTCTTTCATATACTGTTAACTTTTGGGATGAACAAAATCATATTTTGCAATATCTGAAAAAAAAAATTGCAGCGAAGTTTCTGTACATCATCAAAGTGAATGTGACAAAAACGTTGCTGATTTTTACAACAATGCTAATGAATTAGTGCTAGGAACTTTCACAACATTTTGATTCCTGACAGTCGGAGGGGACATTTTAGCTTTAGTTGCTAGTTGTAAATATCTTCAAGATAGTAATGCTTAGGTTGAGGTATGCTAACATATCTAATGCTGGAGTGAAAAGGAATCTGTAAAATAGGGTGGTGCAGTGTTTCGGGTACTCCCCAGTAGTGTCCAACATGGCATTGGTTACTATAATGCTGTTGTTTGTTTTCACAAACCAGCACTTCATAGTTTGAGAGAACAACTGCTGAGAGGAGACCATAACCTCTTGATTTCAAAGGAACCACCATTTCACTGGTGCCTCTGTGGTTAATGTAAGAAAGGTGTTTTGCCATAAACTTTTCTGAGGGATTCAGCGAGGTTGGAAAGGGGTCGGCCCAAGCAGGAAGCCCTTGTCTGTGCCATAAAGAAAATAGCAAGTAACAAAATGAAAGCATCAAAGAACCAACAGGATGCAGTCCCAAGAGTCCTTTCTGGCATGTTGGTCCTTCTTGAAAGTTAGCATTGAGTGAAGAGTGACCTTAAAATTCATTTCATTCAAACAGACTGAGCTCAAGTTTAAAGTTCAAGGCATTTTGTTTTTTCACCTGTTTCCTACAGTTTTAAGAAACTTCTGAAGAATTAATGTGTAACTATATCTGGTCACTGAGCCAACACTAAGAATTTTTCTCAAGGGAAAATAATGTTACTGTATAAAGGGAGAGAAATGGATACGTTTCTTAGCTGCAAGAAAATATTTCAACAAAATAAAACCCAAATGGCTGTTACCATGATCCCTAACTTCCCTGGTGGTGCTGCTGCACTAGTGCAGTCTCCTTTTCAAACCCCTAGAAGGATCCAGTAATTGTCTGAAAAATCACGGAAAGGATGTTTTATTATGGGATTTACAGTTGGACATACTAGGCAGTGGTTTTGTCTTAGAGACAACCTTGGAATAAAGAGTCTAATTGTGACAGTTGAATTTACTCTGCAATTACAGTTTGACTAAGATAACATTTAGCAATCGGTCTGGCCATCACTTTCCTGTAGTGTTTGAATAGTTAGGCAGTAAGGTGGGGGAAGCACTAGGCAGAGACTCGGTCATTAGACAGGCTTATAAGTGAATACAGTATTTAAACCTTGTTACTGCTCATGTTCAGCACCAACCCTGTTGGTTTTCTAGCATTTTTATAGCTGGCTTTTACCCGAACCCAATTACAGTTTCTAATGTCATGATCCTAAACTCCAGTTACTTCTAGTATTTAAGTCTAGTCCTTACAAAATGACTAGTGAGAGGTTGCATCAACAGTGTGACAGGCAGTCACTCATGGTTAAAAGAAATAATTTGAAGAGATGACATTCAGATTTCACTCACATTTTCCCATGTCATTAAAATGTAATAACTGTCGTATGAATATTTCATGAAAGTACTTTTGAATGGGTTTGTTTTGCCCAGGAAGCTAGTGTACGTTCCAGGGTCTGACTTTCTGTGGCCTAGGGCAGTAAAGGTATGATGGGTCAAACTGGGTTACCTGAAGAGGCACTTTTTTTGTTTTTCACTGTTGAATATTCAGTCTCGAGTACAGCTTAGAACTATTTTTAGAGTGTGGTTTAGCAGTTCCTTGAAAGTCCTAAAATTAGATCCTGCTCTTTAGTCTCTTGCCACAAGGTGGCTAAAAATGTACTTAAATCAGACAAAATATAACTATCAGAAATTATGCTAATAATTTGCAACTGGCTCTGTGATGCAGTGAGCAACAACTAGGGTGGGAGACTGGATTTATTGTTTATTGTGCAGAGAACTGTATAACTTGTACTTACAGGAAACTACATTCAGCAGCTTTCTTCATCAAGTACACAAGTTCACCGCTCTTGTTGGACCACGTTTAATTTTTTTACAAAAGTTTGGCCAGGATTAAATGATTAGTTTTAAAGTGAATTTACTGCAAAGCAGCGTAACCACTTTTTATTGTGTGTTTTAAGGAGTCACAATTTTTGAGGCAAAGCAGCTCAGGCCTTGTTACATCAGACGAGGGACAGTGATTGAAACTTCCATTCCTAGTTGATCTTTACATCGTAAATTCCCTTTTTTAAATATCGTGTCACAAACTGGAACTTTTGACCAAAACCAAAGTGGTAAATGTTGAGGAGTGCTGGGACTGCATTAGCAATTTTAAAAATGGATGCAAATGAAATGATATTAAACATTCAGGTACACCTTGATAGAAGAAAATGTGATGCATACATTTCTCATTTAACAGTCTTCCAACTAGAAACTTTTTCAGAGAGTTGCTTCAGATGTACAGTAAGGAAAATCTTATGCTTCATTTCCATTAAACAAATCTTTTTCTTACAGATGCACCATTTACTGTTGGGCTTTTTGTGTGCATTTTAGTTTCCCCTTTTATATTTTAACTTATTAACTCTGACAAGTAACCTCTTGGTTGTGAACAATTTAATTCACAATTCATTTTTCTCATTCAAAGTGAACCCAGGTGCCCCAACCCCCTAATGGGAATTAATTGCATGTTTCAGTGCTTACCTCTGATCCTTTCTCAGTCCCCACTGGGACAATTGTCTTCCTGAAGGATCTGTGTCTGTTCTTCAAAACCCACGCCGCAAGGGAATGCTTGTTCTTATAAAAGGGAGCCAGAGCAACCGAATAGTAATGTTCTCTTTATTGTAAGGGAATGAGCTGTGTCCCAAAACTCATTGGATGTCATGAATGGTAAATTCTACTGAACTAACTTGCAACACACAGACCAAATCAGTGTGATCTTTTCCCCTCCCAAGTGGGGGGGGAAAGTTTGTTTTTTATTTTGTTTTGGGCAAACAACATAATATTGTGGAAGTAGTCATTTTTTTCCTCACTGAAGTAATAGCATTATGCAAATGGTCAAATGGGCTGCTGACTGTTTTAAATGACAATCCTGTAGACCAATAACGTGCCCTTTCGAATAATCCAGCTCTACCCCATCTGCCATAAATATCTGGCAGTCACTAAAATAAGAACAATTAGCAGAAAACATGTCAAGAAAACCCTTTTAAAAGCAAAATTGAATTCCTATTTGAGTTTAGTCTAATAAACCTCTTTCAAAAAGGAGTGTTAGGCTCGCCTCTGGTGGGCAGTTGGCTGCCAGACTGCTGTGTTGGGTGAAAATGAGACAGTCTCAAGGTAGCTTAGTGACCGATGGTGAAATTTGGAAGAGCATCAGACAGGTTGAAACTGCTTTGGTGTTACACACACACACCGACCTACACACGCAAAATGGGGGAGGAGGAGGTAGCCCAGGAATGATGAAGCTAATTTTTTTCCATAACACAGCCCCTTTCTCCCACACTAAGCCCTATGGACTGTTATACTCAAAAATAAAATGAAGATTCAGAAAATGTATTCACAGCCTGTGTTCAAGTGACACTCAGGAGCGGTCTAGGGAGGGTAATGTAAATTAAGGTTGAAGTGCACTGGCAGAAATGGATTTGAGGATTTGGCTAGGGATTGAACAACACATTCTGTACTTGCCTTTTATACCAGCTGAAGTCAGGCTGTTGTTTCACTTTCATGAGCACTGAAATTCACCATCTCCTCCCCTCCCCCCTCAATGCTGGGTGTAAATCATAACATTTGTACTGTTCATTCAGAAAAGAAAGGACTTGTAGTGGATAAGCTTCTGAGAACATTGTCCTTTGGTACTACCCAGTCTGTAAATTGTTTGTCATTTAATAGTTGTTACAAGCACCCCGGAGCACCTTTTTCTCTAAATGTATGAGTCTAACGTGTCCTTTGCACTTGTGACCACTGCTTTCAACTATCGGTGACTCAACTGTGATCTGATTTCCCTGCATTCCCCCACAAATCTGGTATTCCTATTATTTTCACTCTTTGAATTCACAAATGCTGACTCCCAAAGCTGAGGTTACAGAAGATTCTTCAGCAAATTACATGAAACAACCCCAAAGCACACTTGATGTGCCTCACTTTGGGACATTTCCTCCTGTTTCTGAGCCTATTGGCTCAGATTTACCCTTGTAAAATCCTCTCCAATCACTGCTGCTACTCATCCTCTGTTTCCTAAGGCCAGAGCTCAGGTTACTGCTACTATAAACATCTTCAAGGCTCTGTTCTTGCTTTAATGTTGGGACCAAGCTTGCAGCATCATATGGAAAAATAAGCCTTATTGTCTCCTTCTCAACTAAATGCTGTTATGCAACATAGCATGATGATGTGATGCTGTGTTCAAAGCCTTGAATTTTGCTTTTAAATGACCAGTGCCACACCACTGTATTACCCTGTGTGAAAACTCGCCATGCAAACATTCATACTGAAATGTATTGCTTCTGTTCTAGGGCAGCAATGCACTTTCTTCAGTGTGAAATAAGGATTCTCAAATGTGTTGGGAGGGTAGCCACACACTTCTCTGAGGTGGAAAGCACCCAAGTGGCAATGACTCACTCATTGCCATGTTAATCCCAAGAAATCAAATGCAGTTTTAAAACATGCTGCACCCAACTATCCAAATTGTAATCATGAGCAGAGGAACAGACAGTTAAAAATGTGACTGCTCCTGTACAGTACATGAACATAACTAAAGGATTTCCAAATTGTTTTTGGTAAAGGACATGTCAATTGTAGTGCAGTTGTTTTGGTAACTGAAATGGCTCCCTGGGTTGCTTTTGGTGTGTCACAAAGCATCATAGCACAGTAGCATTAGCATGGCTGCAGGAAGGGTCATGGAATCATGTGAAAGAAAGAGGCAAGATATGTTCCAGTTTCACTATGGTTCAAAAATACATTTGGTCAGTGTTGTGGCTGCTGTAGTGAAGGAATGGAAATTAATCCATTTGTAGGAAAGAGAATTAAAAATTAATAGACTTTTCCCAACCAGTTTTTATGCTGGACTTGAGCAAGATGGATAAATGCTGTTGCTGGAATTTATATGTGGAAGAAGAATCATGTAAGAAAATCCCCTTGCTCAGTTATATTTCCAGATCGTTTTGTGTGTGCATGTACCTTCAGTGCACATTGTACACTGAATTTTCTATTAAATAGATTATTAGTAATACTTATTTTTGTGTTTGTTTCTTCTGTAGGTAGAATGGCTCGTGTTTTTGTGTATGGAACCCTTAAAAAAGGCCAGCCCAATTACCAGCACATGTTAAATGGTACCCATGGGACAGCAAAATTCCAAGGCAGGGGGCGCACCGTGGAGAAATACCCTTTGGTGATTACAGGAAAATATAACATTCCTTTTTTGCTGAACATCCCAGGAACGGGACACCATGTTACTGGAGAGATTTATTCCGTTGATGACCAGATGCTGCAATTCCTTGATGAATTTGAAGGTTGCCCAGACATGTATCAACGTACTCCAGTGAGGCTTGAAGTAGTCGAGTGGGAAGATAAAAGCAGTGCACCTGAAGAGAGGCCAGCTGTTAACAGCATTATAGAATGCTTTGTGTACAGCACAACCACCTACCAGCCAGCGTGGATAAATCTCCCATACTATGACAATTATGATTCCTTAGGGAATCATGGTCTTCATTATGTGCTACGTGAAAGTAGAGATTAAAAATGGAAGGTAACACAATGTATTAAGAAAATGCACTGAGCACATGTTGATCACAAGCCTCTCTCAAGTAAATCTAGAATACTTTTACTGAAGCACCCAAGACCTTTTGTAACCTTTCCAACCACAAAATCATTGATTCTAACATCATTACCATAGAGATACAGACTCTGATGCCAAGTCTGACAAAATTTTACCTATTCCCTCAGACAAGATGAATAATAGTATTTTACTCACCAATCAAAAACATTGTGTTTGGGTTTTTTCTTTCTTTTAGTAAAATCAAGGTAAAAGGGCAGCTGAGTCGAAGGGTTCTTCATGCTACCTGGTAACGTTTCATATCAGTTTTGCAAAACAGTGGTGCTGCTGCAACAGCAGATAATGAAATGTGGCTGATTTCAGTATATTGAAAAACCAGCTCAGGTTACTGCACGACAATCCTCGGTCAGTAAATGGCTCAGAAGAAAACAATTACAGCTATGGAAAATGCTGTAAGGAAAAAAAAGGTGATAGTAAAGAGAATTAGAAAAGCCTAAAAATAGAATGAACTTCTCACTGGGTGGTGTAACCAACTGTTCTAAATTTTGTCTGTTAAAGCTAACTTGATTGTAATAATTGTTTGTAAGATCTACTGGGTTTATAAAATGTATTAGGATAAAATCTTGGGAATGTACAGCAGTTAAATTTAAAATCATGTTTTTATTTTGTCCCACTAGACCATACCAGCACTTTTGGGGCCATTACGGTCTACTGAGTAAATGTGTGCTCAGGGACCTTTTAAAAGCTGATTTTAGCTGCCCAATACATTATAGCAGATAGGACTGTTTTAGCAAAGTACTTACTGATATAATAGCTCGTAAGTCTCTAGGAAATCTTTAATGCAAAAATGGCAAATACATAAAAACTGAACTGAGTTTTTGTAAGCAAAAACCTTTTAATTAATTTTGTTTTTTAAAACACCCAAAGGCCCTAGTAACATGGAAAAACTTCACAGGGTACTTTTAAACATGCCTCTAAGATAGATGGAGCTTTTATTTCAGGCTGCCTGACACACTGAGTCCCAGTTAAGTTTTCTTCACAACTGTAAGGGCTAAACACGTTTTTACTGAAACTTGGAAGAATCTCACATGGTTTCTTGCTAAATATCTCAAGCAGACAGAGTTTTATCACACACTGCTCTAAAACTAGGACATTGGAATGGATACACTGTTGAATATTGAATTAAGTATAGTGATACTTGACAAAGTAAAGTGGTCTGAATATAGGACAGGGAGGGGGCATGTCTATACTACAATCTTATGTCCTAGGTTCATAATTACTGTGGTGGCTGATGTCCACGCTACTCGGAGCACGTCCATCAATTGAAGAGGGGCAGTGACCCAGGGCTCTCCGCACCCCAGTGGGAGCAGTGGGGAAGCCACCTGTGGCTTCTCACCTCTGGTGGGGAGATCCACACCCAGAGTCCAGTCAGAGGCATGCTCCTGGCAGGGAACTGAGAGTTTGGGGGCAGAAGCCGGGCTTTCTTGTCAATTTCACGGCTCTGCTGACAAGATAGGGAACAGCCAACGTAAGTAACAGTGTCAGCATTGACACTGCATCACCCTAACTACACTGACATAAGCCCTATGCCTGGTGGAGGTGCAGTTGGAGTCATGTGAGTGTAGTAGATACCTCATTGGCCAGAGCAAGACTGTAATGTAGACACTGATATAAGCTGCCTTATGTTGACCTAACTATAGCATAGGTTAGGGCTTAGTAATTAGGACAGGCCTGAATCCTATCCTGACTCTTTCTGGGCCTTAGACAAATCGCTAAGGGCTTGAGGTAGAAGGAACTCAGAAATCAAGGTCATACTCTCTACCACCTGGAGTATCTCCAGTTTCACCATGTGAGACTGGAAATCGCCCAGTAGTAAGGCTCTAACTTCACTTTCACCCTGAAATGAAAAAAACCTCTTGAATAAACACTTCAAGCGAAGTGGGCCTTTGGGGAAAATTTCTAACTGAAAATGAAAGTCAATGGGATTTAGGTATCTAAGTCACTTAAATAATTTTGAAAATTTTACCCTTCATCTCCATTATGGAGGGGCTCCTGGCGTGCTAGATAGGAGGATGAGATCTTTCTAGTAATTGTAATGGTTAACTACTATAGATACTAGGAGAGAAATTGGTGGCATTCCTACCCAAAACAAACTACTACTAATCCCCTCCTAGGGACTCACTCTTGGGTAACAGTACAATCCAGAGTAGGGCTGATGACAGAATTCGGCTTAGGGGATAAACACTTGGACTGAGAATGCAGCAACCAGGTTTGTGGGAGCTGTAGGCATAGGGTTTAATGCATTCTTGTAACTGTGGACGGGGTGGGGTGGAAAGAAACCTCTGCAAAATTACCTAAAGTGAGGATTCTGCTCCATGGCAGGTAGTCTTTAAATGCAGGACCTGTTTACTTTCAGGGTGATCTCTGCCATTCAAGAGAGCAGGGATGCTGCTGGTAAAAGGTTAGTAACCACTATCTACAGCTGCATGTTAGGATGCTGGAGAAATTAATTTTAGTCTGGAATGAAGTTTGAATCATCAGAGTATAAACAAAGATCAAAGTAGTTTTAGATTTTGTACAGCTTTCTTTGCCTCTGGTTATTTGAGTAAACTAATGCAATTCTTATGCTCTGCTTAAAGGTGTTCTTGTAAAGCTCCAGTTTAAGTTGCCAGTTTGGTAACAACTTTCAGTAAACACACTCTCACGCTTCCTTTTGCCTGCAGTAGACAGTAATCACAAATTTAGAACTAATGCTCTTTTCTTTTAAAACAAATTATTCTGCACAAAATTACCACCTCAGCTGGCCTGAGGCTCTAGAAGTAATGTGAGGGTTTTCACCAGGAATCACAGTTCTTTCAGCTTTGTAAGGACCACAGTGGATTACTGGAGACCTGCATACATTCATTTTTACCAGTTAGGAATATAGACTTGCTTCTCTTCTTTTATAGCATCAACCAACAATGGACTATGTTTAGAACATCAGCTGCATATTTTTTTTTTTTTTTGTCTTGGTGGTGGTAGACTTGTTCCACATTTTCAAAATTCTTTCAGGTACAATGCATCTGAACAGAAATCAAGCACTTAGTAGTTATTGTTTAGGGGAAATTGCTCTTTTTAATTATTTTTTCACTTTTATCAACTATTCTGTACAGTAGGGCTCATGCACATTTGAAATTGCAGATATTACAGTGGCTGACATTGAATATTATCTACTTTAAAATACATTCAAAGAGGCTTTATTTAAGCAGAAATGTTCAATTTTATTGATTTATATTTGATACTGAAGATCATGAGAATTACAAATCTTATATGTACAATTATTTATAGAAATAAAAGTCTGACATCCATTGGTGGTCTTAATATCTGTCTACTGAATAGAGAACATCACTCTTATAAATACAACTGTGTAAAATCTGCTCCATAGGAATGTCTGTTTTACACTTTTCTCTGTATTAATACCTTCATTGTACATGATGGATAGAAATAGAGAGTTAATTGATGATATGAAGGAAGCATGTTTCATTCCAGTTCTACGAGCAGATCTCCTTCCCCAACAGTCTCACCAGCTTTACAATGCACAGCTTTCACCTACAGTGTGAAGGTGAAAATAAACATGAAATCTTCCCTGAAAACATGGCTTTGTAAGTTCATTAGCTTGCGCAACCTACATTAATGCATATACCTGAATGTACAGTACATACACAGAATGACGGATTGCTGAGTTATTAAGAATATTAGAATACCTAGCGCTTCATCAGTAGATCTCCAAGCGCTTCACAATCTTACAGTGACACTGTCTGCAAGGCAGCCACACAACCTTAACTCTACCCCAGAGAGATGTCAAGAACTCAGAACATCACTGTTACCCCTTCCTAAAAAAATGTCAAAAAGAAGTCAAAGAACCATAGTTGTCAAATAAATGCAACTGTATATTTAGTTTAATCATGTTCACAGTTTCCTGACTTTCTTTTTTTACTAGTCCCACATACCCAGTATATGGGGGATTGCAGCGTATAGAGCATGTTTTATTTCAATATGTACAGCGCAACATCCTGTAGTCCCACTGAAGACCCTACACTGGCAAGAACATTGTGGGATTTTTTTTAGAACAGATCTTTAATTCTAAATCAGTTTTCTTCAAACCTGCCAGACCTGTACGTCTGAATCTTTTAAACAGCTACTTTTAAATTCTGAATGCAAAAAGATTTCCAAAAATTTAGTCTGAAAACACTTTACTTAATTAAAAAACGACTTGTCTGTTCTCACAGCAGTTTCAGCTAATGGGCTCCCCTAAGCTTTCTGAAATTTACTGGAGTCAGCTTGGCCAACACCTAGTTCTGACACATATAGAGTCTAGAACCTTCATCAGGCAACCAAGTTGCTCATTTTTATTCATTTTACAAACGTCCATAATACATGCAAATTAAATAAAACCCAAGCCACTTGTTTTAGCAGTTCAGAATATAAAAACAGATTTTGGATGTGGAAGACAATTCAGAGGAAAAAAAGGGATACTGAGCATCTTCCAGCTGAACACAATGAAACTGACCAGCATGAAAGAGATTCAAATGGACAAACCTAGTCCAGCCCCAAGAGTACCAAAACACACTATCTCCACAAAGGCATCAAGTTGCCTTTGCTATGGGAACCATAACTGTGAATTTTAGAATGCTTGACCATGTCATTGTTTTTCGCATTAGAATATAATTATTTTTATTTAGCAAATAGCTTTAATGAACTGACACTTTTACTATCTACTGCTCCAAATTGTTTTTATTTTTTTAAATTACATCATTTTATTTTAAAACAGACACTCCTGTGGGGGCATACAAAGAGACCGCTTAGACCCTACTTAAATCCTGCTTTAAAGGTTTAAGAGGGACATAAATGACATATTGGGCATGGTACAGGCCAAATTTTACCCATATGCAGGGGGGAAGGGCATATGGACAGAGGATAGAACATTACTACTATCAGGAGGTGTGCAGGGACTTGGGAGGAAGCTCAGAGGCTGGCTATGGGGTCACAAAATGAATCAGTCCGAGCGAAGGCAAGCGTGGGAATTTGTAAAGGTTAAATTAAGAAAGAAGGAAAATAGGATTTAAGTAACCAGTTCAATATGAGATTAGAATAAAAACTGAGTAAATAAATGAGAATTAAGGAGAAACAAATAAGTAAAGATCAAAACTAATGGTAACAAATATTAAAAATGAAAAGTAATAAATGTAAAAGAAAAATCTGGTCTTACAGCAAAAGAATTAATACCAAGAGGATAAAAGTCAAGGGACAACATTACAGTAATAGGAACGAATGACAGAGGCGTTGACGTTGGTCTCTTGTCCTCTTGCCATATTTTGTTTACCTAGGTCCTGATCCTGCCTCAGGATCTGCTAGTATCACAGTACATGAAGCTGAACATGTACGCGTTTGCAGCTCTGAGGTCTCAGATTGTTTATTCTTTGCAGCAGGGATCTGTCCTAACGTATGTCTGTAAAGAGCTTAGAACACTTCTAGACACTCCACGTTTAACAACGTCCTCATCAAAAAATACTCAGCCCGGAACCTGTTACTTTTTTTAAAGCAATATTCTTTTCTGGGGTAAACGCTATTCATCTACATTACTGATGTATTTTCCATAACTTATTCCAAGTATCAGGACAATGTGAAATGAATGTACATTTAATTAATTTAATTGCAAAAAAACCTCTGCTTTTGAGTGCTCTCTGAAAATATGGAATTTGGAGAACTGGCTGCAGCTCCTCCAATCCTTCAAACCAATCTGAATTACTCTAGATATTAAGGAACAAATCCTTTTGAAGAACTCATTTACATTAATTTTTGCAGCCTGTAAACCACTTCATGCTGCATCATCTAAGTCTCATAACTGTTTAATAGCTTTCCTGGTTTTAGACGTAAACGTTAAAAATTAAAGGCACCTCATTTTGAGAGATCTAGACAATGAAAAACAATTACACTTCTAGTACTTTAACTACCACAGCCCTCCTCTCTTGTTTTTGTACATTCTGTCCAATATGACAAGTTACATGCAGTTTAAAAAGATGAGCCAAAGCATACCTTGCCACTTTTAGCAGCGATTAGACTGTTCTGCATTTTCATAGCTTCAATTACACAAATCTCCTGCCCTTCTGAGACCTGGTAAAATTAAAGCAGTACAAAAATGAGGATTGAGGACTTTTAAATGCACTAAACTTGCATCAGCTGTCTGCAGAATAAAGTGATTAATTCCTTAGGCAAAGTTTATCAAAGTCTAAAAATTTTTTCCACAGAACAGCTGAAAACAAGCTGTCATATAGAAGTCCACAGCACATGAAGTGTGATGTGCCATGGTTACCTTTAGCTAATCAAAATTAAAACAGAAAAGGAATCAATGACGTAGTGGGTGAAGGAGGAAGAAAAAACAAAACAAAAACAAAGTGATCCCCTCCAATCCCATATGTGAAACCTGAACTTTCCAACAGCCATCACATTCTGACATCAATAAAGGCCACAACAAAATTTAATTGGTGGGGTTTTTGATTGAGGAGCCACTGCTGTACTTCCCTGGCTCAGATCCATAGGGATACTAATCCTGACTAAGGAGCCAGTAAGTTTCTTGGCATTAGTTCTATGGAGCATGGACTAGAGTCTTTGACAATACTCGGTAGCAGACTAGTGCAGAGCAGGAATGCACACCTTTGCACATGTCACTATATGGACGGTAGTTGATGTCTTTGGACTGCTTAGAGGGAAACGCCAATTTTTATCCACCTGGGAGGGTTCTTGGAGGCAAAATGGCAGTTTTCACCACAGCTGACAGCTTTTATAGGGAAACTCTCAAGTTTCCTCTTTCTGCTTATTTGCACTCTGCTAACAGACATATACAAACTCAAGGTCATAAGTAACCCACTGTGTAGCTCTACTTTTGGGCTGACTATGGCTAGGAATCAGCTTCTCTCTTCAGCACCTTTGACTATGCTGACCAAAGGAAATAAGCCATTTGAGGTTTTATGCTGGTTATGCAGGTTACCCATTTACGGTGGTGGGGGGAACCTTCATGGTCCAAATTGATTCCTGGTGTAATCCCACAGACTACAAAGATTGTTTTGGAAACCCTGAGATGATCATCAGAGATAGCAGCCAACAGATTTACACTTTGGATGGCCCTGTGCCCTGTGTGCCAGTAGTCACGCCTTTGTGGTTTTGTTCAGTGTCTGTAAGGATGAACTTTCCAGAGACATCTGGGTAATCTTCATGAGTTTCCACTGCAACTCCTATAGTACAAGCAGTTTTAGTGCCTTTGAACTCTGTCCTCTTTTCCTGCACTGTTCAGATGGTGGTATTTTTTGGTACACGAACATGAAGGGATGTGATTCACAGTGATGGCCTATGCCAGGGATCAGCAACCTTTGGCCCACCAGGGTAAGCCTCGTGGTGGGCTGGGCTGGTTTGTTACTGGCCACGTCCACAGGTTCGGCTGATTGCAGCTCCCACTGTTCGCGGTTCACTGCTCAAGGCCAATGGGGGCTGCGGGAAGCGGCGCAGGCCGAGGGATGTGCTGGCTGCCGCTTCCCGCAGCCCCCATTGGCCTGGTATGGCAAACCACGGCCAGTGGGAGCTACGATCGGCCGAACCTGCGGATGCGGCAGGTAAACAAACCAGCCCTGCTCACCAGGGGGCTTACCCTGGCAGGCCGCATGCCAAAGGTTGCAGATCCCTAGTCTATGCAGTCTTGGGCATGTTGCTTGTCTCCGGGTATTGTAACCTGGTATCCTAGGACCAATTAGTGAGGGTGTACTATCCAATAGAGAGGCATGAGGGCAGCCAGCAAAGAAACCATGTATGTGAATACATTGAGTGTCTAAATGACTTTTCTTATGAAGTTATGTATTGAAGGTATGCATCTACCCTAACTCTGTTCTGGGCTGGTGTGTCCCTGCTGAAACATCCAGGATCCTGAGGCAAGCCAGAGATACTCATTACTTCTAGACTAAAAGAAGCTTCTGCACTATCCCTCTGTCAGACTTACCAACAGCAGTATGGGAGTTTTGGAATAAGAGCAGATAAGCTTTGCTCTAAGAACTCTGCATTCTAACCAGATATGCTGAACAATTAACATGAAACATTGTAAATACAGAAATTCCATCATGAGAGTCAGGTGAACAGTTTAAGTCATTAACACCCTGAGATTCTATGTATTTTACCAAACACTTGTTCTTTACCACCAGTTATGTCTCTATCCCATCTCTGCCTCTCTTTTGTCATTCACCGCCCCACCCCACCCCCCTGGCTATTCTATCTACAGGGCTTTTCCAGCAGCTCTCTCTCTTTCCTGCTCCTCATTGTTGTTATTCCCCTCCCATCCCCACTCCCTGCTCTGGACCTTCCAGCCATTTCTCGAGTTATTAGTGAACTTGTTAGGGTTGTGGAAGCTATTAACATAGACTTTAGTTTAAAAAAACAACAACAACAAAACTAGCTGCAAAATTGACAAGTTCTTTCTGGGCGTACAAACAAGAGAAATCAAACCCAAACCCACCCACATTACAGTTTAGACACCAACCTACTAAAGAAAAAAAATTCAGAGATTTAAGACCATTCCATTACTGTACTCTTAGAAAAGTTTTGCAGTCAAGGGTCATGAACAGAGGACTGGGCTCCAGAAAATCATAAAATGCTCATCCTGGCTCTGCAACTAATTCTCAATGTGACCATGGGCAAATCGCTTAGGCCACAATTTTCAAAGCTGAGTTCTCAAAGTTAGACATCTAAATCAGCAAAGTCAATGGGAGTGGTGACTACTTAAGAGCTCTGAAAAATATCTGGGCATTTAGGGGCCTAAATATGGATTTAGTGCCTAATGTCAGGCACACAAGTTATCCAAAACCCCTATGCGGTTCAGCTTCCCAGTCTGTAAAATGTATCATTTAGTCTGACAGGCGGCTCATTAATCAGTTAATGTTTATGCAGAGCCTTAAAAATGTATTTACTGTCTAAATGCTAAGTAGAGTTGTCTCTGTGCACCTCAGGTACTGCAGTGCAAATGGATGGAAATGAGTGAGAATCAGTATTCTGTATTCATAGAATCATAGAATATCAGGGTTGGAAGGGACCTCAGGAGGTCATCTAGTCCAACCCCCTGCTCAAAGCAGGACCAATCCCCAACTAAATCATCCCAGACAGGGCTTTGTCAAGCCTGACCTTAAAAATCTCTAAGGAAGGAGATTCCACCACCTCCCTAGGTAACACATTCCAGTGCTTCACCACCCTCCTAGTGAAAAAGTTTTTCCTAATATCCAACCTAAACCTCCCTCACTGCAACTTGGGACCATTACTCCTTGTTCGGTCATCTGCTACCACTGAGAACAGTCTAGAGCCAGCCTCTTTGGAACCCCCTTTTAGGTAATTGAAAGCAGCTATCAAATCCCCCCTCATTCTTCTCTTCTGCAGACTAAACAATCCCAGTTCCCTCAGCCTCTCTTCATAATGCATGTGTTGCAGTCCCCTTATCATTTTTGTTGCCCTCCGCTGGACGCTTCCCAATTTTTCCACATCCTTCTTGTAGTGTGGGGCCCAAAACTGGACACAGTACTCCAGATGAGGCCTCACCAATGTCGAATAGAGGGGAACGATCACATCCCTCGATGCCCCTACTTTTACAGCCCAAAATGCCATTAGCCTTCTTGGCAACAAGGGCACACTGTTGACTCATATCCAGCTTCTCGTCCACTGTAACCCCTAGGTCCTTTTCTGCAGAACTGCTGCCTAGCTGCTCAGTCCCTGGTCTGTAGCAGTGCATGGGATTCTTCTGTCCTAAGTGCAGGACTCTGCACTTGTCTTTGTTGAACCTCATCAGATTTCTTTTGGCCCAATCCTCTAATTTGTCTAGGTCCCTCTGTATCCTACCCCAACCCTCCAGCGTATCTATCACTCCTCCCAGTTTAGAGTAATCTGCAAACTTGCTGAGGGCGCAGTCCACGCCATCCTCCAGATCATATTCCTTGGCGTCTGTTCGGTGCCTCGAATTCAATGTAGTATTTTTGTGTTTGATATAGATGTATGTTACAGGGATGATAATAAAGGAGGTGGTCTTTATAAAGAAAATAAAAAAATCCAACACACAAAAGTAACTTAGTCAACATCTAATATTCTTATTCATTTAGAAGACAGCGCACGCTTTTTGTAGGTTCCCAAAGTTAAAATGCTGTGACAGTACTTCTGATAATGTGCAATTTGTTTAAAACTACTTGGTGAAAGCATCACTTAAGCACAGAAGTTTAATCACAGTTCTTATGTTAAATCTTTATGATTCCTTTCATTGTACAATCCTAAAATTAGGCATTTGTATCTCTCTATTTTCTTTTTCACTCTTTTGGGCTTTTTCCAATTTCTGTCGTTACATAATTGTGTGTATCCTTTAGCCTGTCTGTATTATGGAGTCTGTAAATGAAGATCTTAGTGGTGTGTACAACTTCTTCCTTCCTCACTTATTTAAGGATTAATCTGGGCTCTTTCAAGTATTATGCCTTTTTTCACATGTTCTGTTTCTTCCCTATGTATGTTAAACAGTTAAATCCAATTTTGATTCATAATCATCCTTATGTTTTAAATTTATAGGGATGGGTCATTGATGACCCAAATTTGTCAAAACAAATAAATAACCCCAAAATTCTGATTAGTTTGCACTGGCTCAGATCAAGTTGTTCTGTTTGTTAAAAAGAAACAAAGATTTTTTGTTTTAATAGATTTATGCTATATAAACTCTACATTTAAATTGCTTGGATTAATGTGAATATGAAAATGGACAAGTCAGATTTAGTTTCTAGAATGCATTTTTAGTGTAACTCCGAATATTTCAATGGTTTATTTTTTTAAATCCATTTTTATTTTTAAGCAGATCCAAAAATGAAAGGAATTGAAGAGAAGGGAACCTAATATCCAACTGCTTCTAACAATACAGATATTAAATTTTGGAATAGCAAATCACATTTTAACTCTTTCTCTGTATAATTTAGGGATTGCATGGTCTTATTTATCCAATCTTAAAGACAGATTACAGACAATAGGTAGAACTGTCTTCAGTGTTTTTCTAACCAAATAATTCAGGACGACGATTGGAAGTGGAACTTGAAAAGTAGCAACCTTGAACTATTTTCATTATGCATACAGGAGGAACATAAGGATTAATTGTACTCCCAGAGATGGCTCTTTAAAATTCAGAGGTATAAAAAGACATCTGAGGGCATTACTACTGAGAGATCTTTGTGAGTATAGTACATGTCTCTAAGACTTTTGTGAATCATTTGATAAAGACTTAATGATTGTGACAGGATGTCTTCAATGTTAGGCTTACGAAATGGTCACAAGTCCCACAAGTCTTTTTGATAAACCCAATCAGCACTGATGTATTTCTCCACTCTATGTCTAATTGGTGTAAAGTTTGTAGATCTGAATCTTGTATCTTTCATCCAGCTTTCTGCATACTCTCCTTTGACACAGGGTCAAGGTTCACATTCGCATCCGATTATCAAAGTGGCACTCATTAAGCAGCAGCTTGCCTTGCACCAAAATGAGTTAGCTTGAAGGAAAACTCAGCCCATTTACTCAGCAGATTTTAGCATTTTAAGGAGGCCTGAATGTCACACAGCATTGCTACATTTTGAAGAGTTTCAGACATCTCCAGCTGATGATTAATTGTAAGTGATGGGAAATAAAATCCAGTAAAGCCAGCTGCTTGCCATGGTCGGCAAAATTACTATAATGGATATAGGCTGCCAATTTTCCAGTTTTACTGGCAAGTCTTCCAAGTGTAATTAAGGGAAGTTATAAATGATATGGAAATCTATCAAGTCCCATTTATTTTCAGAGGACTCTTTCCCCCAGAGACTTTTATCTTCAAGCTTATAGTTTGCTTTGTTGTGCTAATGATTTAAACCACTTCTTATTTCTGATTAAAGCCCCCAATATCCTTCATAAGAAGTTAGATCCACTTCTTTCACAAAGATTTAAAGAAACAGAACCCTTTTTGAGTTGTGTTTGTGAAACACAATCAGCTCTTGTTTCCTCTGTGCTGCATCTTAGGTATCTACCTACTTTTTGGATTTCAACCCATGAATAACCTTGAGGAGACAGCAAAGATTTTGGGGGGAGAGTTGACTTTTTTGGATTTCTCTATTTAAAAAAATTAAGATTGTAGCAACTACCTTGCATGCTAGGCATTTAGCAGAAGGTGGTTTTCCTCACTAATGTTGTTTGATTTGGAATAAAAGCATGAAAATGATGTGCAAAGGCCTAAAATTGGAGATGTAAAGGATGACTGCACAGTATTCCATTTCTCAATTTCATCCTTCAGAACCACAAAATGGGGGTGATACAGTTACTGGATGAGATTTACAGTAACAGCTGTGGTCTTCCCACACAAGGGAGGACCTTCTAATGGGCTAAGGTCTGTTTTGAACAGACGGGGAGTAACAAAACAAGGTTCCCTATTAAGGGTGTGCCGTAATATTTCTGATAAAGAAAACGAGAATAGCCAGATTGCTTTTAAAAGACCCAAATCCCCTTCTGCTGCTAAAAAATAGAATTATTTTAGAAAGTGCTAACTGCTAAATAAATAAAAGACTAAAGGGATGTAAAGGCAGGAGAATTTTTTTTTTAAATCTACTCTCTAGCAACTGTAAAGAATGCATAGGAACCAGTGCCAGTGGCATATGGCTTTCTACTGTGCTAAACCTTCATACAAAAGACAGGTTCATCAGTCATTGGTGTATCTGGATAAAAAATTAGCTTCTGATGGATGGTATTTAGAGCTTACCTGCTGCTAGTACATTACCAGAGAAACACAGGTTTTGAAACCCACATGACATTAGAAACTGCCGACCATGAATACAACACGTGCAAGCACACAATGTATGCCAGGTTATACAAAATAATAAATAAGCTATTTAAACCCTCTGCCTAAAATTGGGCCCGCTGCAAGGAACCCTGGGTCAGTCCTACACAGGCCAATTAATGCACAGCATCTGCTGTATAGAAGCAGTGCATGAAGCATTTCCGAATGATTTCAGCAATTAAAAGAAAACTGTTTCCTGCCTGTTCTGACAGCAACTGTGTTCAATGCAACAGTGAGCACCAAATCATTGTGTGCAGCTGAAAAAATTAAGTCTTTTTTTTTTTTTTGAGAAGGGGGTGGGTGGGATGAAGATTTCTTATGGAACAGGATAGTTCTTTTGTTGTCCTACATTCTGTGTTTTTCTGCCAAATTAGACAGAAGGCTCTGAGGGCTTACAGGGCCCTCTACAGTATCACCTTCTGGTGCACTGTGGCTCCCTAAAAAGATGGATCAATATCAACCCTGCTGATTTGTCTACAAAAGTGAAAATCCTTCAATTACATTTTTAATACCATTGTATTTAGAACACAGGTGTTTGAATGCAACACATTTTTAAGGCTTTTAGATCTGAAGAAAAACCCAGTAACATCCACAAGCAAAAAGCATCTCCGATTTGATTAAAAGCGCAGTTAGAATCCGATTTTAATCCTGTCTCCTTTCTGAGTCTGAGAGAGAGAGGGAGGCTGGTAAATTTCGCTCAATATTCCCATAATATCCAGACTCGCATCCCCACATATTTATGTATACTGAGAATGGACAATGGGAGACTATGCAATAATAAAAACAACAATCAAGCAACCTTGAACATACAAAACATTGCATATACTCTTTCAAAATTAATACAAACACGTGCAACTTGTAATCGTTATGGTTGCAAGAACATTACATAGTACATTAAAGCCGTGTTGCTTTTGTGCACTGAGGTATGTAGACAGCGCTTGAAAATAATGCTCAGTGTTACTTTTCTTAATTTTTTTTTTTTTTTTAAAAACTTAGTCCATTTTGGTATCATTGCCCTCCCATGATGTTCTTTCTCTATGACTTCTTGGCATTCTGGCAGCAAGCACCTAAGTACAAAACAAATCAGGAGGAATTGGATGAGCAGCAATTGAAATTCCTTGATGTTGTCCAAATGTGTGTAAAATAATTAGTACAGGTTTTCCCTTTCTTCCAAATTAACTTGGAAACAGAATCTATAGAGCTGAAAATATAATTAACAGCAATTAACAGTGCTTGACAAATGATTATTCAACTTTTTATGCCACACTCCTTTAATGAATGAATGTAGGTATAGCACATCGCAGATTTTCTGACCTCTAACTGACCAAAGGTCAGCGACGTCCTCCTGACAGCAATGAGCACTGGTCATTGCACACCCCCTTATCCAAAACACTTGTTTTCCCAATGGTTTCAGAAATTTCCAAAACTTTTTTGGGGAAGCTGATGTGCTACATATGTGTATTGGTGGTAGCAGTTACCACCAAATACTACACACATACATGGTCTTGACAGCCTAAGACAAAGGCTAGTTTCTGTTTTAGACACAAATATTTTGATTTATGAGTGATCTTTTAAAAGTTCTTATGCATTTGGTAAAACATCCACCATTTTTTTTTGAGAGGCATCTACACATTTTTCTCTACTAAAGCCTTCTAATTATTTATGAATTGTTTCTTATTATTACAATAGCATTTCACCTTTAATAAAATCCCACCCCCAAACAATCTTCAATTTCTGTGTTTACATAAAGAAATAAGTAAAATTATTAAAGTCAACTGTATATAGAGGAATGCAATCTTAGACCAATATAAATGTTACACTTTTAACAAGGAATACATTTTGAAAATAGTGGACACTTATTAGCATAAATCACAATAGAAAAATCAGTTAATCTAACTATTGCCTTCAACCTTGTGGTATCAGAATGGTGGGAAAATTGGAATCTTTTTGCTATTTGAATGTTATAGTTTTTCTGAAATTGTAAAAATGGTTTCAGCTTCAGTTTACTGATAATTTTCCTTACAATAAGACACAATTTATAATGAAATGTATATGTTTGTAATTAATTAATGTACAAACATATAACAAAAAGCATAAAAGGGCAAGTCAGAATCCTGATCATGTTTGATCAAGTTCATAGCTGCATATTTCTGTAAAATATGGGTTAACATCCACACTGGGAACACTGCACACACACAAAAAGGAAAAACTGAACAGAAAGGAATAATTGTACCCACAAATTATTGGTTTATTCATGACTGGAGTGGAGAATGTGTATGGTTTGTGAAATATTCTGGTATATTAAATAACGTCATAGATTTCTATGTAAAAAGTATAAATTAAATTACTAACCCCATTCCTTCTGTTTTCCATTTTGGTTATTCCCCCCCAACTGGAATAAGAATTATTATGGGCATAAAGTAAAAAAGACAAATCTACTTTATTTAGATTTTTGGGACTGAATTGCAAATAAGATTTGAAACTACAAATGAAGTGGTGAAAAGCAACAGGTAACATATAAAAGCCCAATTTCTTATTTTACAAGAATTTACAATGTAATGAGGACTGTATGTGTTTGGGTGGCAGAACTGTGGAGGTTTTGTTTTTTCACTCTAAATATTTTAAAGTTAAAAACTCTGACTGGACGTGTTTGTAATCTACGCAAGCCTTTTTCTAGACTTTACTGCCAGAGGATTTGAATTCAATTTACAATAAAATCTCCCAATTAGTTTCTAGCTTAGCAGCATTAAGTAGTTTTGCAAAATGAATTTACCCAACACATCTCACTTCAGCAGTTTTAAACAATCCTCAGGATTTTAATCTTAATTCTGAAATTACTCAAATCAGTTAAATTCCATAATATATTAATATTTTGGGGAAAACACTGTCTTGTGCATTCTCAGTAGACAGACATCTGCTAGTCAAACAAAAGTTTTAAATTGCAAATTACAGCTTCACTTTGAAAGTCATGGTAGTTTCGTTAAATGAGAAATGTCCATTAAAAAAAGTAATTTGACATGATAATATTCCCAAATCATGATAGTCTTACATTTATTGAAAAAAAATCTTGAAAATTGAGATAACAATCCTTAATTACAGAGAAACCTCTAGCAGTTTTCTTATGGCTGTAATAATATACAAACAAATTAAATAAAAAACAAATCCATGTTGTGACTGGACATTTTATCCACAATCACTTTTCTTTTGTATATATTTATAGATGCCCCAAGAGAAGAATTAAATTGATTTATCCAGCTCTGCAGGTTATAGCTTATTAAATAGTGTCCAGCTTATTAATGCCACCTATTTCTAGTTACTGCCTTTTTTAAAAAGTTTTTATTTCAGATACATGCAAAATTGAAAAAGTAAAAATAATATTTTCAGAGGGCCATTGAGACCTGTATGATCAATTATTGTTGCCATATACAATGACTAACAAACTCAGAAGAGTTATGAAGAGAACCCATTTTGGGAGCATCCTGGCAGGTTTTCTGTAACCATGATACAACATTTGAGCTATGCCCACAGAACCATAATATCTTTTGCTTCCCATATTCCACTGATTTCACTCTACAGCATTCTTTACACACAGAGCACAAAGCAGAATATCAGAGGGAAAAATAATATACAAAGGATTAGTAGGCACTGTTTTATTCTGCCCTCAGTGCTTAATACAGAATGAGTGTTGACATTTTGTTTGTTACATTGTATTTTTTGTAATTGTTACAAGATTAAATTGAATCTGTAGCATTTTACTGGAGGTTTATGAAGATGGCAATGTACACAATCCGTGCCTGGGGGCCAACTGTGCTCCTGCTGAAGTCAATTTGAGCAAGATCAATGCCTAGGCTATGATTTTGAATGTGTATAACCTCTCCTGTCTCATTTAACACTGCCAATGTCCTGAATTTTGACTATACCAAATGGCCTCTTAACAACAGGCTTTCATTCTAATATGTACTTCTTTATAATAACCCCCTTCACAGAAAATTAAAATGGATGTGCTTTACTAGAGAGACAGTGCTGTCATTACAAATAAGATATAAAAGTTAAGGCTAAATTGAAGATTCATCTGCTAAATAATATCTTTTTCTCATTCAGAGAGTTTTCAAGTTCACAATGCTTTTGTTGTTCACGTTACTTTGGTTTTAACTGTTCCCAGTGACAAGCAAGTGACATTTAATTACATCCCTCAGATAACGTGGGGAAAATGGTAAGGAAAGAAGAAAGCAATGATAAAGCTTAAAAATATCAGCAGAAGTCCTACTCCTCTTCGTATGACAAGTAGTGCTTTCCCCTAGTGGGAACTGAGCAGAGCAGAAGACTGACTTCTGGCCAACAGAAAATGAATTTCTTGCTTGTTGCACTACTTCTGGGGCAGAACTGAATTCCAAACGGGTTATCAGATTCGCTGGAGCACGCACATACAGCCTTCTATCATGCTGCAGCAGCCCAAAGCATTTTTCATAAATAGCAGCCAAAAGAGAACATTATTTTATTGAAAGACAATGATATAAAGTCTGAGGAAAACTAATGAAGAGACCATCGCTGGCTTCTCATTTGGCTAAGGACACAGAGAGAAACTAACCAATACCATATGTTTTACCTGGCCAAGCAAAACGCCCAGAACTAAATGGCTGATAATAAAGATAGTTGTAAATGCAGCCATTCAAACAAAGATGATGTGCCCCCTCACTAGGAGTTTCTTTTCTATTTTAATGTTACCTCTGAAGTATGGCTAATGGAGACTACCTCCCAATGCTATTGAAGTCTCTGAAATAATCTCTTTGAGAGCACAGCCCTGGTGTAGAGACTGTTATTTGATCTTCCAATAATATTTAGCATAGATCACAAGTTAAAAAATATCTTGGAAGAGCTAATAACAATGCTGTTTTATTCATAATAGCTGTAACCTGAATGAAAACAAGGAAGAGCATCTCATTTTTCCCTGCTTTGCAGCTGCATTGTTTTCAGACACCATTACAATTTTAACTGGTAAATACAGCTGGAAATACAAAGACGACTTAAATTCTTTAGTCAGCCTGAAAAACAAGGAAGATCAGAACACATTCAAGCAGTGGGACAAAAAGGTTTGTATTTATCAGAGCTACAGTTCCCTGTTCATCGTGCCTTGAACAGCTGTAGTGCGTGAACCGAGTTCTGATGGACAGCCAAGACATGTAATCTGAATCACACCATCCCACTGCTTATTCAGTGCAGATAGCTGATACTACCTCAGCTCCTTTTTAAAGTTTTGACACTAGTCCTGGAAAGGGAGGATTTAAGTTAAACCCTTTCCAATAACTCAAATGTGTTTTTGTAATTAAAGCCACACAATTAGCATTGACAAGCTCAGGTCGGCAGAACAGAGATTATGCTGTTCAAGTGCTCTGCCACTCAGTGCCTCCAGCAAAAAGCTGCAGCAGAGGAGGAGAGAAAAAAATCCTCACACATTATTTAACAACTTGTACTCTTGCACTGCACCACTTGTGGATTTGTAAAGGGAGGTTTTTAATTCCTTGGCCATGGCCCCATTCCCCCATGGTTCTGTTCCTTCAAGACCACAAAATATTTGTCAGGCACAAGGGAAACATTTTATAACATCCAGCAGAATTAACTTTTTTTAAACCCATTCCATTTATACTATCAAAAGTGCAATGTAAAAATGGTTCAGTCTTGCAATATTGAAATACCTTGAAAACATTATCTTTTCTCCCACAAAAACAAATATTTGCATAGCATCTTACTCACTATGCAACTCTTACTGCCTCTGTATAGAAGCAGTGGGTTTCACTCTCCACATGAGGAGATGAATCTGTTGTAAGCAGTCAGTTTTCCAACCAGCTTTTAGGCAGATCTCAAGATTAGCTGTTTTGTTAACTAACAACAACTGACGGTTCATTTTTATTCTTGACACATTGCGAATACTTTGCTGTAAACACCACATGATTTACTAATAAGCTTTTCTGATCGCTTGTGAAAGAGGCATCTGAGTATTTCAGGCCCTGATCCTGCAGACACCCCCACACTAGTCACTTTACACAAGTGAGTAATCCAGCTCACTTCCATGGAGCTATTCCTGTGCATAAAGTCACTTCCCAGGCATAAGAGTTTGTTATGATTCAGTGGTGAAATAGGTTAATTTTAAGTGAATTCAACAGTTTTTAAAAGTGCACATATAACAACTTTTGCCACAAGCAACAATTACAACAGTCAAGAAATATTCATACCTTTGCCACGTGACACAGTGGAGTTTTCCTTTCGGCTGCATTTTTACCAAACTGGAATTAGTTCAGATTGTGTGTGTGTACATATACATACATTGTATTTATATATAATTAACATAATATAAACATATAGATATTAACATATTTAATATAAACTTATGGAGGCAAAGACCCTCTTTTCTGGATCTTTGCATCTGGAGCTTTTATTTCCGCTCTCTTTTTCCTACCAACGGAGAGAAATGCCTGTATGTATGCTGTGTAAAAGCAGAGAAAGCAGCATGGAAATGTGTAAAACATCACCCCCATTTTACAGGGCAACACCTTTTGAGATTAAACATGTAGTAATTTGGGGTCCTTATCCAGTTTGTACTCAACCTCTCACTGAAGTCGGGATTGTACCGTGGGGGTATGTCTACACATCAAAACAAACAAACAAAACGGCATATGTCTCAAAGCCAGGGTCAGCTGACTCGGGGTCATGGGGCTCATGTTGTGGGGCTAAAAACAGCAATGTAGACGTTCGGGCTCAGGCTGGAGCCTGGTCTCCGAGACCCGCCCCCCTCACCATGTTTTAGAGCCCAGACTCCAGAGCCTGGGCCCCAACCTGAGTGTCTATACTGCTGTTCTAAGCCCTGCAGCACAAGCCCCAGGTCCATTGACCTGGACTCTGAAGACTTGCCGCTGCTGGTCTTTTTTTGCTTCACAGGAGGACCCTAAGATTATAAATTCAGGGATCAGGATTTTCTATTTGCCTGTAAAGTGCCACATGTCTATTTATGGCACTGTCTAAACAATAACAGTACTATGCACTTTAGACTCAGGCTTCGGTTGCTTCATTCTAATGTCCCCTATCCCAGTATAACACCACCTCCTTGGCTCAGATTCAAGACCCTTAACCCCTAAATATAATTTTATGTAATGTGGTTGTGCTTGGAGGTCACCCAAAACTGAGTAATGTAAAGCACCTACACGTAACTCTCAAACATCACATTTTTTTCTAGTTCTGTGTGTTGGAAAAGAATGGAAACCCCCAGGATAGTGGTGATGTGTCCTGTTACCCTCCTATCCCGAGTTTTTGCTCCTTAGACAGGGTGAGGGAATCGCCTACAGAGATTTCTTATGGTTTCAGAGTAGCAGCCGTGTTAGTCTATATTCACAAAAAAGAAAAGGAGGACTTGTGGCACCTTAGAGACTAACCAATTTATTTGAGCATAAACTTTCGTGAGCTACAGCTCACTTCATCGGATGTAGCTCATGAAAGCTTATGCTCAAATAAATTGGTTAGTCTCTAAGGTGCCACAAGTCCTCCTTTTCTTTTTGGGGATACAGACTAACACGGCTGCTACTCTGAAACAAGAAACAAGTAATGCACACACACAATCATACTCTCCAGATAATGTTACAAAAGAAAGTTCTGTAAAGGAGACTGGCTCAGGCTTTCAATTATACTGTGGAGGAAACTGTGTGGAAAGGGACCGAGAGACTTTTTCCATTGGACCATATAAACTGGAACCATAAACTCACTGAACATTAAATCTCACCACATGAGAGTAAATCCATCCTCATCATCGTATCCACTCATTATACTCCACACCTGAACATAGCCATTATATGAACAACATACCCTCACATCTCAATGTCTGTACTTTGACCCGTTAACCTTTTACCCCAAATTGGGGATATTGCAGATTATGTATTCCTTATGCCATCCGACCCTAAACTGAACTTCACACCCCTTGATAATCTGTACGTTATTCCCTGATAACCAGAAACTTCTACGCTTAAACTCTGTATCGTTTTCTTTTTATTTTAACATCATCTTAATAAAATTATATATAGTAAAAGAGCCTCTCTTACCAAGTCTCCAGGCTTTACAGAAACCGCCACCACTGTTCCAGGCATCGGTGATCTCAAAATACTGGTTGTATCCTCCACTGCTTTCTCTGGCATGTATTTACTCAACTCTGCAGCAAGCTTGGTTAGTATTCGTAACTTGTACTTAAGGAAAAGACAAAAAGAAAAATGTTTTAAAATATTTAATCTCATGTCTCTTGTGAATTCTTTGTAATGATCTAAAAGTCTCGCATTGATATACTATTTGTATGATGACTTAAGACATGGTGTTTGTATACTACACACATTATATGTATAATGTATATGGAACTGTCTAAAGTTTGGAATCTGAGTCACAGTTTTCACTACCTGAGTAAAGGGGAAAAAAGTAAAAATACAAGACAACCCAAGACAGCAGCACTGAATAACTAAAAGGGCAATATCAGATTAATAAACTGGTTAACACATCTCAGGTTCTTTCCCCCCCCCCCCAAAAGGGAAAAAAGATTAAAATTTAAAAATAATTTTAAAGCGAGAAAATATCCTTTTTCTAACCAAATCCTACACTCAGTTACCCTGGTTTAGGTCTGGAGTAATTAGATGGAATAATTTCAGACACACACCTGTGTATAACTGAGCAGAATTAGAATTTAGCCCTGAATTACTAATGCCTCCCTAGACTATTAACAATGAATGAATTTTAAAACATTACTTTACTTTGTACTATTAATTCAGTGTTTTCATCTTACACTTCATTCAGCTTTTGCAATCAAAACAGATCAGACAATTTCACTTCCATAATATTGTGTACAAGCATAGGGCTGCAAACAAGGCATGGAAATGTCCTATTGGTAGTTCTATGTGAGGTAAGAAAGAATGGAAACCCTCCAGGATAAGGGTGATGTGTCCTGTTCAACCTAAACTGTTTAACTGTTTCTGTCTAATTTAAAAAAAAATATATTTCTATGATGTTTTATAAATTAAAAAAAACAAAACAAAATGCCAGGGCCTGAACTATCTAACAGCATCCCTTTAAACTAAACCTTTCTGAAACTATGTACATTTGTATGTCAATTTCCCTTTTTACTTTAGTTCTGAAAAACCTGTGTACACTTTCATGGACATTTCATTGAGTTTGTGAGAATTTTTCTTCAAAGCTGCTGCAGTGCATGTGAAACTGAATGTAGAAATCCAGTAGATGGCAGCATGTCTCTGTGAGAAACTCCTTATCTCCCAACACCAACTGAGAGTGAAAGAACAGCATTGCACTACATCAGTCATTTAAACAAAGGTTTCAGTAATAAGTGTTGTAGGCTGAAGTTCATTTAAAATTCAAATTTGTATTTTGATGAGGTAAATTTTAATACCTTTTAAAAAGTATATTGTCTACTGAAATAGTTAACCATTGTTTTGTTAAATGGAGTCTCTCTGCTTTTCATTTTTATACAAAATGACACAGATGAAGGCAAAGGGGAGTCTAACTTCTGCTTCAACAGGGAGCAAAAATGGGATACTCGGAAAAGACAATGGTAAGCTAATTAACTGCAGTGGAAATCTTTAAAAAACAGCTTTCTGAAGACACACATTGTTTGGCTTTAACAGAGGGTTATCATCCTACATAAATGCTGTCCAGATAGATGGAACATGTGCAGTGAGCAGGGTAACCATTTGGTTGGAAAATATTTGGAACTTATCAGAAATATGAGATACAATTTATATGAAACACATAAAACCTTTAAA
This sequence comes from Chelonia mydas, assembly GCF_015237465.2. Classification (NCBI taxonomy): domain Eukaryota; kingdom Metazoa; phylum Chordata; order Testudines; family Cheloniidae; genus Chelonia; species Chelonia mydas. The sequence goes on along the minus strand of NC_057849.1, from coordinate 99,040,121 downwards.
TTTAGTCATGTGCCACTGTAATAAATGAAGCTATACCCACCACATGGAGATTTTCGGATTTACCAAAATACGTATGCCTTGAGTACTACTGATGCTGCACATATGAGCTTGCACCACTTTGTATATAAAAAGCTGCTTTAACTGAAAACATCCTGCTGGCAGCATGCTGTCAATTAGAGTGTGGAGTGTACATTTTCAAAAACAAAATAAGGTAAGTTATTTACCTTTCTGCACAAATGACTAAACTGAATGCAGTGAGCTGCTTGCCGTGTCCCTTTAAAAAAAATAAAACTGTGCATGTGCGTGTATGCACACTTGTGGGGGGTGGGAGAAGATGCCTAGAGGAGATTTGGTAACGTAAGTTGCAAGCAAAATTGCGACAACGTGACAGGTCAAATAACATCTTATGCATGTTTCTTTACTCTTGAGTGTGTGTGTTGCAATCAAGACATACAAGTGTCTGCCAGTTTCTGAAGGATATGATCCTTAAGTGAATTACAGTGCAAATAAAAGCTTTTTGCTCCTATTTAAATTCATCTGAGTCATAAGTGGCAGGGGAAAAAAGCTAGCAGAGTGCATTCTGCTGTCAATCTAATAAACATTCTGTGCAGAGGGACTATTTATCAAAGATAAATTGTACTTAAAAGTCCTTCATTAAATCTATGGGGGGGAATATAATTACCCCAAATTGCACAGTTTCAGTATCCATGGTTAGTGTCTGCTTTGTAATCATAGTTTGAAAATAATAATAATAAAAAAAAACTAGGTCTTGGAAGAAAACAAAAATAAGTCAGCTTTCTGGACTGGCACTACTGTATGGTGTTAGTGATTACTTCGATATGGTTTTCAAAAGTTATGGTTAGCCTCCATTTGGTTTTCTAATTATTATATAGATCAATTCTTCTGTACTGCCCAACCTCAAAATTTAAACTTTAAATGCAAGAAAAAAATCTGCTTTAATTCCAAGGAACAAGCCGTCTTACAACATTTCACTGAGGTTGAAATACTTAAAGTAATTCCCCATCCACATCAAAACCTGCAGCAATGCAGGGGGATGGGAGACAGGGAGAGTGTCCTGCTGTACGTTGCACTTTAAAGCTCAATTTTCCATACTAAGTTATAGTATCCCTACCAACCAAATGCTGAGTTTTTACCATCTTTATAATTTTCATATCTTTTACATTCTTTTCTCTGCAGGACTCCTGCTTTTCTTGGAATGAGATGTGAGAGTCAGTAAACTAACAGCTTTCAAATGCAGGTCTTTGTTATTGATGAGCTGTTCCTTTTGCTTTTGTATTTGTTTATTGTTCTTTAGTCTGTTTTGGGGATAAGAGAGTTATTGTAATCGAAAAGTACAAAATAACAACAGTAAACTTCTCAGGAAAGGCCTTTTTTGGTGCAGTTGGCTAACAAATGACCTTTCGGAATATAAAAAAAGAAGACAAAGCACCAGTTCCTTCTTTAAGGTTACCTTTGATGTATTTCTACTTTCTGCTGGACCCACTAAATCCCCACATAAGCATTCCTTTGTAAAGCTATCTCTTAGCTCTCAGAAACCATATTACAGAAAGGGGGGTCAGTGAGCTCTTGATCCTAACCTGAGACATAAACACGTGGCTTGATGAGAACTGCAAAGGCCTTAGGAAGACCAAAGTAATCATACAATGATTACAGATGTCTCTAAAACAAAGACAATTAGGGACATACCAAGAGTGTCTATATCACACAATTAATACTGTTGCACTTTTGGCTTTACTGAATTAAATCTAAAATCTGAAGTGGATGTTTCCATGTTTTTTTAAGGTGTTTTTTGGTTGGGTGGTGAGGGGGAAAATGGGGAACGTTACAGAGGTTGGATTACAAGTGGAGACCATAAGGTTTTCATTGGTCTAAAACAGAAGAAACATCTGCTGGAGTCATAAGCAAGATTGTCTGTTGGTGGACTTTAGCAGCAGCGAAATCTGCCATTGATCAGATCTGAACTCATCAGCAGTCGTCTCTGGTCACTGCTCCACTCTGCGGGGTTTCAGAGGGTAATTCTGCCAGCCAAAGTAAAGTTAATAAAAAAGTACCTGAATGGAGCCAGGCATGCCTGATTGGGTGGAAAACAGGTATTTCTTTTTCACAGGATTGTTGAAGTCCACTATCAGTAAACAAAAACGACGGTAGGGAAAGGGGATGTTAGCTAACAGTCTGCTTAGGGTAACAGTACGCTACCAACAGTCCTAGGTCTCTTGGTAAATGAATGTTATGGTGTATGTAATGGAAAACCACCTCTTACAACTAAATCTCTGTGACTAGAGAAAAGGGCATAATAATAACAGATGTGCAGGAATAAAGGTACAAAGAGAAGGCAATCAAATGAAAACTATATATATTTATTTTAAATCTACTGTATAAATCTCTTAAGTAGAATAAGTGGTAAAAAGAGAGAGAGAAAAAAAATGTAGGCAACCCGTTGTGATTTAAAGGAGGTCACAAGCACATATCTAAAATACATTTCCACTTAAAGAAAAGCTCAGTAAACTATACAGGTTATCCTACCAACTATGACAGAATATAATATGCCGCAAGTATGATGCTCAAACTGCATCCTGTTACATTTTGCATTAGTTCATTAAATATGACCTTCCCTACATACCTTAATCTCACATTCTCATGAGTTGTAAATACTCAAACTCCACTGGATATTTTATAGAGCAATCTAACATAGCAATATACATATGTAACTTAAATACCTATTTGGATTGCTGACCAGAAGCAAATTTACAGTAGGCTTTACATGATATTCAGACATGTTTTTAAAACCTGTCATTTTTCTGGTAGGAAGGTTAAAAATTGTAAATTGCTCAGCTTCCAGCAAATAAACTGCCCACTGTGCATCTTGATTGTTTTCAGTACAACAACTACACAGCATACAGTAGAATAATGTCCATTTCTGAATTAATAAACTCTGAAACCTTTTAATTAGCTAGGTAATTTCCCTTTAACGCTCTTAGGAAGCTTCCTTTTCTGTCTCAAGTCATTTAACAGGTGTCAATTGGCCATCAGGAACTCATGAGTAACAGTTTTCCAGTAATCGTTCAAGTCAATAATAAGTAAAGTTCAATGATAAACTGCTATCAGCACATTGTCTTTTTCGTTATTTCCTCTTTACCATTTCAAAGCAGTGACCATATCCTTGTTTATATTTTCACCATGGCAGATAAATAGGAAAGCTTGTGTATTTATTCCATACTAGTTGAAGATGGCAGTCATCATCATCTTTTAGAGACAAGGACTTCTTACTCAACCAGGAGATTTAAAGTAAGTCTCACATTACAGTGATCTTGAGCTCTGGGTTCTGGAGCTAATTTACTTCCACTGTAAGAACTACTAGTAGTAAGAACTAGTATTAAGATCTCCACACAAGCAACTACATCCCTAATATAGTGCAAGAGCAAACACTGCACGTGCTAGAAAATGACAGTCAAAAATGAATACCCACAAAAAGCATGATCCTTTAAAAGCGGCAAAAGGGAGAGGGGGAAGAAGGAGAAAATCACCATCATACAGAACACAGTCCAGCAGCAAAAACTTAATTAGAATTGCAATCCAGCCATGGTTCCCACTTTCAATTCATTGTGTGATACATAATTAACACTCCAGAAAAACCTAACAAGGGCTAAAGCCATGCAAAATACATCCCCTTCACTTTAGGCTACGGCTAAACAGTCAGGATCAAAAACATACAGCATTAAAGCTTGTAGATGTCCTTCTCTTGGAGTTACAACCCAGACGAAGAAGGTGAAATGAACAGACAGACGTTAGAAAGCTCTGTGAGCCTCAGAGCTTTCTACATCTGCAGTCACTGGCGCATCCTGTTAGCATAATGCTTTGACAACTCCATCAGCGCAGTCTCAAGGTAGCTGTCAATCAGGATGCATCATTTAATACAACAGCACTCTGAGGATTTTCTCCTACAACCCACATGACAGCATATCTACAGCTCTATTTATATCAGCGCCCAGTTGTGTTTACAATGCTGTTGTAATTAGAAAAGATGCAACAGGCAGCAATATTATTCAGATTTCCATTTTGCCATAGTGCCATGTAAAGTGCGATCTTGCTTTACAGAGTCATGCTAAATGACAAAAGCGCTATTTTCTTTCGTCTCTGTGCTCAGACAGCACTTCATTTGCAGCTATCTATAATTAGATTAATGGTGTAGTACAGTACAAAGCAGGCCCACTTCACATCAGATAGCATATGAATTAGGACAAACACTTATTTCAATTCAAGGCAGAGAAAGCAGTGACTGGGGTATTTAGCATACCCTTTATGGTGGAATGAGATGTTAATTGTGTACCATTACCTCTAAACTGCTTGCTTGTTGTATAAATCACTGTGCTAATTGATGCAGAGATAGAAACGTAGCCACAGGCAAGAAAGCAACGGAATGAGAGCTGAAGATGGTGGATAAAGGATTATCAAGTAAAACCATATGGAGATGAGGTTCCTTTGAAACCTGCCCATGAGCAGTGTTTCTTAAACTACGGGGGGAAAAAGTGCGGTACTGATGTGTAGGAAAAAATAATTTTTACATCATGATTTACGAACAGACTCTACAATAAAGTGTTTGAGCTCAATAGAAAACTAAAAAAATACGTGTAATGAATCTGGACACATACTTGTAATAGGAAACTAATTGGGAGAGCATGACTTGTGAATGGTCACAACATTCTGTTTGGGGTTTGGGAGCCTGAATTAACACGTAACACTTGCAAAATATCCATAGCAGGTGTTTTGCTGACCCTTCAATAGAACAGAAATACAAATTCTTCCAACACACAAAAGTCTCTGTTTTAAAAACTAAAATCCAAGTTGTTGCTGATTAGTTAGAGACCTTATTAGGCAGAGAGAAGATGGAAGCTTGGGATCCCAGACTCCGACATGCTCCAATAATAAATTATATATTATAATATTCAGTCCAGTTAATGTAGGTCTATATAAAGGACAAAATCCTGGGGAGTCCCTCCCCATGTGCTGTGCAAGCCACCTTGAAGTTACAAAATATTATATATTCTCTTGCAAAATTATTACAAACACATAAAACTTGTAATCATTATGATTGCAAGAACATTAAAGTGGTGTTCCTTTTGTGCACTGAGGTATGCTGAAAGTGTTTGAAAATAACGCTCAGTGTTACTTTTCTTAATTTTTCTTTTTTTAAACTTGGTCCATTTTTGTCTCATTGCCCTACTGTGATGTTCTTTCTCTATGACTTGTTGACATTCTGGCCAAGCACCTTAATAGAAAACAAATCTGGAGGAATTAGATGAGCAGCATCTCTCAAAGGTAAAAAGACCACTACAAAAGGGAAGCTGGCTACTGAGCCTTCCAACACTTCATGTCCCAGAAAGCTCTGCAGATAAGCGGCATGTTCAGGCTTCTAGTCAGCAACGTGCCCTATCCAGTGGTGTTTGCTGTTTCTTTTAGAGCAGTGGTGGGCAACTTGCAGCCTGCACACGGCCCGACAGGGTAATCCCTGCAGCCCGTGCAGGAAGCGGCACGGGCTGCAGGGATATGCTGGCCACCACTTCCCGCAGCTCCCATTGGCCAGGAATAGCAAACCGCGACCACTGGGAGCTGCAGGCGGCCGTGCCTGCGGACAGTCAACGTAAACAAACTATCTCATGGCCTGCCAGCAGATTACCCCGATGGGCCGTGTGTGGCCCGCAGGCCACAGGTTGCCCCATCACTGTTTTAGAGCCATATTAAGATCTGCCTGGCAGAGGTGTACTGCTAGCCCACAATGAGCTATCTTGAACTAACAGGACTCTACTTTTTAAACCAGAAACGTATGGCAATATCCTGTTTTTATACAGCAATAAAGGGGTGGAGGGTAAACAATTAGCTTCATATTGTGGTCGCCCATGAAATAACCACTGTCAATAGAAAGAAAAGGAGGACTTGTGGCACCTTAGAGACTAACAAATTTATTTGAGCATAAGCTTTCGTGAGCTACAGCTCACTTCATCGGATGCATTCAGTGGAATTCAGTTTTTCCACTGAATGCATCCGATGAAGTGAGCTGTAGCTCACGAAAGCTTATGCTCAAATAAATTTGTTAGTCTCTAAGGTGCCACAAGTCCTCCTTTTCTTTTTGCGAATACAGACTAACACGGCTGCTACTCTGAAACACTGTCAACAGCGACCACGCTCCTCCCATTGCAAGCACAGGGAAATAAGTTGATATCTTGGAGAATGTAGCATGAAAACAGTGGGTAAATGCTGAGTTTCAATGGCAACCCAGCATATAGCCAATATCAGGTTCCAAGCCATGTGTACAGAGATATAAGCTATTTTAATTGCCATTACTCCACTGTGTCTGATTTGCGTTATAGGGCAAAGGGAACGGGTTATGTCTAGTAGTAGCTTCAGAAAAATTGTATTGGTCTCATTTCCCAAAGCAACACACACACACACAAATAGACACATATACATGTATAATATCGGTAGCATTTTTACAGATTTATTTATAATAAAGCAGTAATAATGTGCAAATTAGTGTTTGCTGCAAATTCTAGTACACAGAAGTTAACATGGTTATAAGTAAACTGTCTATTGGTTGAAAAAGTGAGTTGTTCGGTTAATTTCAGGATATCATATAAAATTTCTGTTACACTGTATATCAAATAATACCAAGCATAGTGTGATATCAGGAAAGAAATTCCCCCATGTCTAAAGTGGCACTCAGATTCAACAGTTTAGCTTTTGGTTACTAGACTAATAAAGCCTGTGGATAATCTTCTTTTACAGTGAAGCTTAGAACTGTAAAGAAACATTAGCTATATCTAGACAACCAAAGGGACCTATGAAATGGAAACAAACGGCAGCAGAAAAAAAAACTGTGTTGACTACTTTGAAATAACACCTCCCAAGTGTGCAGGTAGTTGACATAAATGGAAACGCATTGAGGAAAAGTGCTGTGAAGCTGTGTAACAGCCCTGTTTCTAATCATTAATCACTTTTTTTAGACCATTTAAACTAGCCCATTACAGCCTGCAGCAAAACGCCAACACTCCCATCACTTGCATGTCAGCAGTGCTGGTGTTAACAGGAGAAAATATATGGTTTCTACTGTTGTGCCCCAGTTCCCCAGCATTTGCAACCTTTAATTGAAAAAGGCAGCTAAACACAAGGTAAATCATTCAGTTAGCTAAGCTGTTTAATAACATATAATTGATAATGTCAATATGTTACAGTGATCTAATGCATCACTTTCATCACTCTTGCTTACATTTATAGGCAAATCCATACTTAAAACATTTACTTTTACATCTGTTATTTGACTAAAAGCCCAGTGAGAGCTACCTCGGAATGGAACACATCCACATGGCCTGTTGTGTGGCCAGAGATGGATTCTTGACACACCAGTTTCTAATGGGGACGAGCAGATTAGTTATGTTATCAACAGACTGTTTCTTGCTCTCACCACACTAGAAATTCCTTCTGGGAAGGTGGACATATCTCTGACAGGGTCTGTCTGAGAAAGTATTGGGAAAACCCCATAAGGTTTAAAGCAATAACTCAGATTTGCAGTCAGACCCTGATCCTGTTACCACTCACACATGTGCTTAACTTCACACATGTGAACAGTCCACTGAGGCCAGTGGGACTACTCACATTATGCAATTAGTCATAAACGTCTTTACAGGATCGAGGCCACAGTTTCCTCTAGAGGAGGAAAAAGACTGTATGAAGTGCTGTGAAACAGGGAGAGCAATTAAACCTAACTAACCCCATCATGTGCCATAATCTTTTAAATAGAGGTTTTATTTAATGTGCACAGGTATTTTAAATGTGCACGAACATTTGCCCTGCTTATTTTGTATTCGTAAAATTTAAGAACTGACAAGGCCTTCTCCCTCAGGTGCTCTCCTCATCCCACGGCAGAGGATGGTTTAGCAGCACAGCTAGTTGAAGAATGGGAACAAGTTTGCAAAACATGTCTGATTTTTATAAGAAAATGCCAGTGTTTTTTAACCAACTCTCATTAACATTGTTATGTGGGGCCGTAACTGCAGGCAGTGCTGAAGCAAATCACAGACCCTTGGTCCTAAGAGCACACAGGCTAAAGGCAACGCCGGTACAATGCAAAACAGAACAAGCAATAGCAGGCAAAACAAAACAATGCCCTGGTACTTAACCATGTTTAATTTTAACATCATTTCTGTTTGCTCGGATCTGAAATATATCATAACTATAATGACTACAAGAGCACAGTGTACTGAAAATACAAACACAATACCACATAGGTACCCAGCCTCTCTCCTCTTGTTCTTATAATTAGCAAGTAGCTGTAGTTAATGGTAACGTTACCATTAAGAGCAGGTCTTTAACATCTTTCAAAGGGAGAAAGTTTGGCTTAATTGTGGTAACTATTTTGGAGCTTGCTATCAGCAGAGAAGACTTGTGCAGGTGCACAAAGAATAAAGGTGGCGATGAACGGCGCTCAGCCCACAGGTGACTGCAAGCTGTCTAACAAGTAGGTGCATAAGTTGCAACGGTAATTTGCTGGAATAAGTGGCACTTCCACAGCCATCAAAACAAGGCCATTGAGAATTAACTGTACAATGCTCACAAAGGGAACATGTGCATTTTGGTTTGCCCAGAGGTCTGGGTGATACATTATAACTGATGAATAACTTAAAGAAAAGAAAAAATAATACAGATCTTCAAAAGCCTTGTTTTCAATGACAAAACAATGCCAACATCTGCTAAGGGAACAGGCTACTTCCTATTTTTTGGCTTGAATTGTTTTATTTAATTACAAGTCTATAAGCCATTAAGTAAGGTATCTTTTTAAAAAGCACTATACAATTTGGGGTACGATAGAGCCCTCGCTTAAAAAAATCTATAGTTAAAGGCGTATCATCTTACAGAGAAGTTAACAAAATAGTGTAAAAAACCCCAACAATTATCACCACCAACTATGGGCCCAATCCTGCTTCCATGAACGTCAATGGCAAAATTCACTCACCTGAGAACACGGTGAGGCTCATTGTCAATAAACAGGTAGGCTTGATAAACATGCCATTTTGCTGCAATTTAAGGAAAAAAACAAAACAAAACAAAAAACCAACAAAAACACTCCTGCTTTTTTCCTATTTGGGAGGTGACTGAATAATAAGGGACTGATTCTGCTCCCATCGAGGTCAATAGTACCTCTGATAGTGATTTTAAAGGGGGCAGGAGCAGACTCCGAATCACCTTCTCCAGTAGGTCAGGTGTGTAAGAACATGGAACAATTTAAAATGGACCATACACTATACTTATAGCAAGATGAGTTTTAATATCTTTATTTTACACAGGGGGACAAAGTGAGTGAATTGTGTAATTTCACAGTTTACAAAGTTTGCTGACGGTCGAAAAGTTATTGTTAAGAGCTTGCCTGTTTCATACAGTCAGCTGTAGCCACCTCACCCAAGACACAATGAAGTTTTCAGCATTAAGATGTCTTAACAGAGTTCGGAAGATTTAACACAGAAATGAAATAGCAAGTTAGAGACGGGTACAAAGGGAGGATGTAAAGGCTGAGACGCATTTGACACTGCTAAGCCCCATGGTGGAAGCAAAGGAGACCCAGAATGAAGGTTTATCCATGGTGGCGTCTAGTCTAGGGCCAGCCAAAGGGTTCAGTGACTTAGAGATTAATGTGCTTTTCTTTCATGTTTAGAACCACAATTTGAGTATAATTTCATAGGTAAAAGTAAAATAGGGTTACTTACTGATGTTGGTCTCAAAAAGGAAAGCATGCCTTAGTTCAGATACTCACATTTTAAAGCCTAACTACGAATATACTGTGCATAATCTAGCATAAGAAATCTACTCTATTTGCCTGTGTGACATGGCACCAGTTCACTGCAGTGGTATCTGGAACTTCAGAGTTAGAGAAGACAGTTGAAATCAAGGGTTCCAATATACTATATGGTAAGTCATACAGTCTTTTAGTGATGTGTTTTTACAGTGCCTACCATGGTGGGGTACATGACATGGCTCCTACACACTATCGCAATACGAACAACAAGGAATAATAAGACAAATGTGTGAAATTTTGTAATAACCTGAAAACAGGGCATAGCTACAAAACCAAGATTTGGATGAGTTTGTGAACCTATCAGTGAACCTGGGCTGAATTATGGGTTGAGGTGGAAAACACAAAGCCAGCGAACACTTGGTCAAAGCAGAGAAGTGTGACCATTCATGAAGTGAAACCAGGGAAAAGGTTTGACTGAACCTCTGTTTATAAAAGTCACCAGAGATGGTGTAGCTTGCTGTAAACTATGTAATAACCTCCTTCATGCACACTACCTGCTATTCGCCAAATCACCTCCACACCACTTCCACAGACTGGCAAGGAATTTAGGATTACTAGTAGCATTTCTCATATTAGCGACCGGGGTGAAATCCTGGCTGCATTTTAGTCAATAGCGAAACTCCCCATTGACTTCAATAGGGTCGAGGTTTCACCCAAGATGCTCTAAGTGCTTCACGCCCTTCATCCACTTAAAGGACAGATGCTATATCAGACATAAAGAGGCACAATGCAGATTGAAAAACTGTTCTTTTATAGACTGGTCCCCTATATTTATGATTTTCCCAGCAGCAATCATGGCATTAGGAGTGATCAAATGAATAACTGCTGATTAATACCGGGGCGGGGAAATTGTGTCAGTTTCTTCACTTTCCTTTTTCACTGTCCAGTCTTAGGCTGCTTTATTTAACAATTTTATTCCAGTTCCAATAAAACTAACAAAACAGACTGGGGGCAAGGTAAGTAACCATATTATTGCATAAAAACGCCTATTAATGTTATGATGTGATACTTAGTTTAATTAAGTAATGTATCTTAAGTACTGTGTACTAAATATCCAATTATACTGAATCTCAGCTTTATATCCCTACAACACCTAAGTTTTTGCATACCAAAGTATTTAGTTTCATGGGATGATTTCAGGATGCGAGACTGAGACCTGAATGAGTAATCTGAATCCACTGTCTATATTCTCTAGTGCTTTTAGGACAGAATGGCATGTTGTCCCATCTGGAATTACTAACAGCACTACTCCTGTTAGAAATGAGATGCTCTACTTACTATGTACTACATCTAATGCTGTTTGCAGTTGGAGCACTACATACTAGAACTGCTAAAGTCTAACGCTAGGAGCTCTGGAGTAGGAGAATGGGAAAATAAAGGTAAAATAAGAGGGTAAAAATGGAAAGAAAGAAAGAAAGAAAGAAAGAAAGAAAGAAAGAAAGAAAGAAAGAAAGAAAGAAAGAAAGAAAGAAAGAAAGAAAGAGGAGGGCAGAAGGGAGAGAAAGAAATACATGAAAATAGAACACAAAACAAAATATAAGGTAAAAACACAAGAAATAGCAGAAAATTGCTTTCAAAGGACTTCTCCCATGCTGAAGGTTAAGTACACTGATAAGTGCTTTGCTGAATCATGGCCATTATTTTGCAAAACTAGGACTTGTTCACAAATGCTTCACAAAGGAAAAAAAAAAAGACTAGTGATTGCAGAGTACTATTCAATCAGCTCTATGGTAGGGATGTCTTAGCCCATCACTACAATGCAGCCACAGCTGCAGGGAGTCAAGGCAGTCATTTGACAATCAACAGCAATACTACCCAATAGATTTAAGACATGAAGTGACGAAGATTATCACATCAAATTATACTGCAGGCAGAAGACAGGTGGAAGGTATCACCCAAATGCAATTTTGACAGATCACCAGGGTTAACAGACTCATGCTAAAAGCATCATGAGAACTTTAATAAGAAGTGGTCAGGACCTTGGTCTTACGACTCATCTGAATGATGGAGATACAGTACTATGATGGAGATTTCCAAAGGCAAAAGGGCATTTGGCTGCTGGGCATCCAAATGCCCTATGAGTCTTTGACAATCTCCCTGTCTCTCAGCACAAAAGTACTTTTCCCTCTCTTGACAGTCACCCCTTCTTGTCGACTGTTGAGAATAGGCCACTTCTACCTTAATTGAATTGGCCTTGTTAGCCCTGACTCCTCACTTGGTAAGGCAACTCCCATCTTTTCATGTGCTGTAATATTTATACTGCTTACTGTATTTTTCACTCCATGCATCTGATGAAGTGGGTTTTAGCCCACGAAAGCTTATGCCCAAATAAATTTATTAGTCTCTCAGGTGCCACCAGGACTCCTCGTTGTTTTTGCTGATACAGACTAAAACAGCTACCCTCTGAAACCTGTCTCTCAGTGTATCACTTGGGCTTTTAGAGTGTACTTCCCCCTTAGGCCTCCCCCATACTTCCTGATGTAACCTTGAATTGTGCTTGAATGCACTTTCTGCGATATATTGCTGAAGTGCAATTGAACCTACCTTCTATTGTAACTATTTACATTTTTGGGAGATTAGAAAAAGATGCAAAAATACATTTGCACAAAAGGCTTTTCAATTCTTACTACCCTGCTGAGCCAGTCTCCAAACTGCAACTCCATCTGTATTGCACATATAAATTATGGAGTTTTCTCAAGGGCTTAAAAAAAGTTAAGAATGTGAGCTTTGGTCATTATTTTACAACAGAGTTAACTTCTGTCTTTAGGGCACTATTTTGCAGCTTTTGTTTGAATGAGTCAGTATTAATTTTTTAAATTAGACAAAGATTTTGTGAATAAAGAATTAAGAACACGGTGTGTCTGAGTACACTGCTGGCTTCTGTGAACGCGTTGATTTTTTTTTTCAGGTAAGAGCAAATTGCATATGCTCCTATGAAGCTGTTACAGCCAACCTGAATTGCAAAAAAGGAGTTTTTTTCCGCAATAGCTAATGAAATTTTAAAACACAAAGAGAAATGGTTTTATACTCTGAATTAACAAATAGCATCTTGGTCCAACCAGTCCTCACTTCAATGATGATTCTTTTTGTGCCACAAAAAGACATTCCTAATTAGTTTTATTATACGATGAAATGTATTTTAGGATGTATTTGTGTATGCATATTTTGTCACCTTATATTTTATATAAAAATTATGCCTATCTACTTTACACCCTTGGATTTGCAAAAACAATCCAATTAATTGATTGGTCTTCTGAACTATAATAGTTTTCACTAATACCCTCTTCCCAGCTGCTCAGCAGTTTGGTCCCTAAAAAAATTATTTAAGAAGATCATAAGGCTAAATGCTTTGTTTGTGTAAATGGAAGATACTCCACTGAAGTCAATTTAGACGGGCAGAGAACTTGGCCACTAGGGTTCTGCTACTTAGAAGAGTGGTTCTTCAACTTTCATTCTGTGAGGTACTTCTTAACACAAAGTTCTTCTCATTGACTCACCTCCCTTCCCAAACTTACAGTTTCTGAACCACCAGGAAAGAGTTCTGTAGGCCACTGGTGCTCCACAGACCTCAGTGTGAGAACCGCTGACCCCAGGGAAGCATTTTAGCACTGTACCACTGATGTTGCAGCAGACCATTATTTTACTTTTTATTCACAGAATTTCAATGTACATGTTAATGACAACTGGCAATAATAGCCTGCAAACTGTATAAGAAGTTACATTAATCAATCTTACAAATATTCTAATATTAATAGTTTTCTATGAAGTTCAAAAGTAAACAAAAGTCTGCACACTTTGGCCAGTGTGTGGGGGAAAGGGGAAAAATCCACTTCTGCACGATGTGAGAACAATTACTAATTATTTCCCATCATGATATTCTTAACACAAAGAAATTTAAAAACTTATTCCAAACTCAGTGTAGATTTAGGAATACACTTCCAGATTCCTCTGCTGCTTTCAAGACTTACCAGTCTATTTGTAGACTTCAAATTTGTAAGAAAAATAAACTACACATCATTCAAAAATAAAAATTAAGTAAGGATAATGTTAAACTGGTGAGTCCTACAATACTAGTTAAAATGAAATTTTAAAGTGAATGTGATGGACAGAAATTACAGAAATTAATCATTTTTTACTTAAATTTATCCAAAATTATTGCATCTATTACTGCTAGAATTCTGTTACTGGCTGAGAAGATAACGTTGTTCTGCAAACTAAAAAAAGACCCTTCAGCAGAGGATAATGGAAGTTGCAGTTCATATGCAGTAGGGCAGAATGATACATTTAAAGAGGATAATGAAACAGACTGGAGTTTGGAGCTCAAGTTTTTAAAAAGTGACCCAGCTCATAGATTTTATGATTGTCTAGTCTGACCTCCTGCACAACACGGGCATGTCACCAAGTAATTTCTGCATGAAGCCCACAACTTCTGGTTGAGCTGGGGCATATCTTGTAGAATGACATCCAATCTTGATGTATAGACTTCATGTGACAGAGAATCCTCCACATTCCTAGGTAAATTGTTCCAATTGTTACACTGACTTAAAAATGTGCACCTTATTTCTAGCCTAAGCTATTTCTAGTCCCAGAGCCGGTGCACTGTCTACACTGCCACTGTACAGCACTGAAACTTTCTCGCTCAGGGGTGTGAAAAAACATCCCCCTGGTGATGTGCAAGTTTCAGCGCTGTGAAGTGGCAGTGCAGACAGTGCACCAGCGCTGGGAGCTGCGCTCTCACCGCCGGTCACTACTCCCCTCGTGGGGGTGGTATTTTTACAGCACTGAGACAGCTCTCTCCCAGTGCTGGTGCCGTGACTACACAGCCACGTTAAAGCTCTGCCGCGGCCAGTGCTTTAACGTTGGTAGCGAAGACATACCCTCAATTTGTCTAGCTTCAGCTTCCAGCCACTGGATCTTGCCATGCCTTGGTTTGCTAAATAAGAGAGACCTCTAGTATCAAAAATTTTCTCCTCACGTAGCTATGTATCATGACATGATCTAGTCACCTCTTATCCTTTCTTGGATAAACTAGATAGAGTAAATAAATTTCAATGCTCTCACTGTAGGCAGATTTTCCAGATCTTGAATAATTTTTGTGGCTCTCTTCTGAACTCTCCTATTTGTCAAGTCTTTTTTAAAGTGTGGATGCCAGACTGGATATAGCATTTCAGGTATGGTCTCACCAATGTGGCACATAGTGGTAAGTCTCCACCACATTTTCCTGCTTATACATCTAAGGTTAGTATTTGTTCTCTTGGTCATTGGGTCACAATGGGAACTCTTTTTCAGCTGGTTACCCACCATGACTCCCAAGGCCATTTCTGAGTCACTCCTTTCCAAAACACAGTCCTCTATCTTGTATGTATGACCTACATAATTTGTTCTTAAGATGTATGACACTGCATTTAGCTGTATTAAAACACATATTGTTCGAGTGAGTCCATCTTACCAGGCAATCCCAATTGTGCTGTAAACCTGATCTGACCTGTCATTATTTATCACTCCATCAACTGTGAGATGCAAACGTTATCAGCAATTATTTTATATTTCCTTCCAGATCTTGATACAGATATTGAATAGCACTGGGCCAAGAACAGATCACTCTAGGACCCCACTAGGAACACACCTATTAGATGACGATTCCCCATTTACAATTATGTTTTGAGATCTCTCAGTTACACAGTTTTTAAATTAAGTTAGTACGTGCTATCTGGATTTTGTATAGTGTGAACGTTTTAATCACAGTGTTGTGTGGTATTAAATCAAACCGCTTACAGAAAAAACGGTTACTTACTTTCTCTTAACTGTTGTTCTTCGAGATGTGTTCACGTCCATTCCACATTAGGTGTGCGCACGCTGCATGCACGAGTGTCAGAAACTTTTTCCCTTAGAGGCTCCCGTCGGGCCGGCGGGCCTCCCGAGTGGCGCCACTGTGCCGTGCATATATACCCCTGCCAGCCCGACCCCCTCCAGTTCCTTCTTGCAGGCAACTCCGACAGAGGGGTAGGAGGGTGGATGGTGGAATGGACTTGAACAACACATCTCGAAGAACAACAGTTACGAGAAAGTAAGTAACCATTTTTTCTTCTTCAAGTGCTTGTTCACGTCCATTCCACATTAGGTGAATTACAACCTTACCTCTGGAAGAGTGCAGGAATCATGGAACAACTGCCTGAGGACCGCTCTGCCAACTGCCGCATCCTCTCTGGCCTGCTGGTTGACCGCGTAGTGGGTCGTGAAGGTGTGCACCGAGGACCAGGTAGCTGCTCTGCAGATCTCCTGGATTGGGACCTGTGCCAGGAAAGCTGTGGAAGTCGCCTGCGCCCTGGTCGAGTTGGCTGTGACCGCCAGGGCCGGAACACCTGCGAGCTCATAGCACGCCCGGATGCAGCTTGTAATCCAAGACGAAATCCACTGCGCTGACACTGGGAGGCCTTTTATCCTCCCGGCTACAGCCACAAACAGCTGCACGGATTTGCGAAAGGGCTTGGTGCGCTCCAAATAGAACGCCAGTGCTCGACGCACATCCAGAGTGTGCAAGCTGCGATGACTCAGGTCATTATGGGGTTTCAGGAAGAACACTGGCGGACAAATGTCCTGGCCCAAATGGAATTGGGAGACCACCTTAGGGAGGAACTTGGGGTGTAGCCAGAGCTGCACCTTGTCCTTGTGAAATACTGTATATGGTGGCTCAGAAGTGAGGGCCCTCAGTTCGGAAACCCTTCTGGCTGAGGTAATGGCAACCAGAAATGCCACCTTCCAGGAAAGGTGGAGGAGAGAACAGGTAGCGAGGGGCTTGAAAAAGGGGGTCCCATGAGTTTAGAGAGGACCAGGTTAAGGTTCCATGGAGGAACTGGGGGGCGGGAGTAAGGGAACACCCTCTTCAACTCCTTAAGGAACCGTCCCACCACTGGGTGGGAAAACACCAAGCCCCCCGAGAACCCCGGATGGAAGGCGGAGATGGCTGCCAGGTGCACTCTGAGTGAGGACGGGGCTAGTCCTTGCTGCATGAGGTGCAGGAGGTACTCCAGAATGGCCTGCACTGGGGTCTGGCCCTGCCGCACCTGTCAGGGTTCACACCAACATGAGAATCTTTTCCACTTGGCCATACAGGCCGCCCTTGGTAGAGAGCTTTCTACTGCCAAGCAGAATCTGCTGCACGGGAAGGGAGCACTGACTCTCCAGGGCATTTAGCCACGGAGCCTCCACGCCATCAGGTGCAGTGACTGTAGGTCGGGGTGGAGAAGCCACCTGCCATCCTGTGTAATGAGGTCCCGGTGTAGAGGCAGGACTACCGGGGCCTCCACCGACAGCTGTAGGAGTGATGTGTACCAGTGCTGGCAGGCTCAGGCTGGGGTGATGAGGATCACCACCGCCCTACCCTGTGCACCTTGAGCAGGACCTTGTGCACCAAGGGGAGCGGGGGGAAGGCATACATCAAGCCCCCTCTTCACGGGATCGCAAACGCATCCGCGAGTGAGCCCGGGCCGCGGCCCTGGAACGAGCAGAACCGCGGGCACTGGGCGTTGGCCCTAGTGGCAAACAGATCTACCCGGGGAAACCCCCACCTGCGTAAGAGCGAAAGCACAACGTCCGCCGTGAGCGTCCACTCATGCACGCGGTACGACCTGCTGAGGGAGTCTGCCAGCTCGTTCCGCACCCCCAGTAGATAGGACGCCTCGAGTGAATTGCATGGGCTATGAGGTCCCAGAGGAGGAGAGCCTCGCGACAGAGTGGCGAGGAATGGGACCCGCCCTGTTTTTTTTATATAAAACATGGCAGTAGTGTTGTCTGTCAGAACTGTCACGCTGTGACCACTCAGAGTGGCGTGAAAGGTCTGGTAGGCGAGACGAATCGTGCTGAGCTCCTTCACATTGATATGGAGCGACCGCTCTGCTCCAGACCACAAACCCTGCGTCATGAGGTCTCCCAGGAGAGCCCCGCATCCGTGGTCTGACGTGTTCGTCACCAGCATCAGGTCCGGTAGTGGGGCGGCAAAGGGGATGCCTTCGCAAACCACAGGCTGAGACTGCCACCACAGCAGGGAGTCCAGGACATCCCTTGGGTGTAGGATTCATACAAGGTTTATGCGCTTGGCAACATTCAGGGCACACCCGGAGTGTTGTGCTGGACCTGTGCACACACAGCTCCTCTCAAGGGCATGAACCTTGGAATCTCGCCCAGATGACATGAACCGTGGGAAGCCTCCCAGGACTGGGCTCAAGGCCCGAGAGCAAGGAATGCGGTAGATAGAAATTGGTAAATAAGAATGTTAAACAAAGCCAATGTATTCCTTTTATCTGTTGGAGAATGTAATGCGCGGGGGGAGAGAGAGAATAAAGGGAAAGGTGGAAAGCTGACAGGAAGAAGTCGGTTTGCAGACCAGCCTGTTTGCTTGCTAAAAGCTGTGTTCTGTCTTGTCATTGAACCGCCACACTTGGGGGTGTCACCACCAAGTCCAGGGGGTCCCTGCCTGGTCGGTACACCCGAGCAAGACTGCAGAGTCCTGAGTCTCAGTCTGGCATGCCTGATCATGTGCATGCATGCTGCCATGTGACCCAGCAGGCAGCACCTGGCCTTTGTCATTGGAAACCGGCGCAGGGAGGCCACCACTTGTTGGATAGCCCGGAATCGGGATACTGGGAGGCTTGCCCTGGCCTACATCGCATCCAGGACCGCCCCTATGAATTCCACTCTCTGCATGGGTACGAGCGTGGACTTAGGGATGCCGAACAGGAGTCCCAGCTTGCAGAACAATCTCAGGGCCACCTCCACATGGCCCCGCACCTCCGCCTCGGATTGGCCTGCCAGGAGCCAGTCGTTGAGGTACGGGTACACCCAGATTCTCTGCCTCCATAAGAAGGCCGCCACCACCACCATGCACTTTGTGAACACCCGTGGGGCTGCGGCTAGACCGAACGGGAAAACCGCAAACTGGTAATGTTCTTGGCCCACGGCAAAGCATAGGAACCACTGATGTGCTGGGTGGATGGCGATATGAAAGTACGCGTCCTTCATGTCGAGGGCAGCATACCAGTCCCCCGGATCCAGGGAAGGGATGACGGTGCCCAGAGAGACCATGCGGAGCCAGGCCTTGACCAGGAATTTGTTGAGCCTGTGCAGGTCTAGGATGGGGCAAAGGCTCCCTTTGGCCTTGGGGACGAGGAAGTACCGGGAGTAGAACCCCTTCCCCCTTAGTCCATGTGGCACCGCCTCTACCGCCCCCGCCTCTAGCAGCAAGCGGACTTTCTTCTCTAGGAGGTGCTCGTGAGAGGGGTCCCTGAAGAGGGGGGTGGGTGGGGGAGGGAGGAGAACTGCAGCGAGTACCCGTTCCGCACCATGTGTAAGACCCAACGGTCTGACGTAATGTTGGACCACACACGGGAGAAACGGGACAGGCGGTTCAGGAAACAAAGGGACGGATCCAGTGATTGGTCTGGTACGCTGTCCTCGAGTGCACCTTCAAAAGCCTGACTTAGTGCCCGGCTGGGGTTTGTGCTGGCCTTGGTTCTGGCCCGGCACGTTATTGTTATTATTGTTGTTGCACCGTCGCTTCTTATCCCTGCCTCGCCTATGGTAAGGCTCATGCCTATGGCGAGGCTGGTACTGGCGTTGAGGGGGAGGCTGCAGCTCAAAGGGCTTCCTCTGGGTCTCTGGGGTGTGCATACCCAGCGACTTGCCCATAGCTCGCGAGTCCTTGAGGCTGTGCAGCCTCGTGTCTCTCTGGTCCGAGAAGAGCCCGGACCCTTCGAAGGGGAGATCCTGGAGTGTATTCTGGACCTCAGGGGGCAGGCCTGACTCCTGGAGCCACGCCTCGCGCCTCATGACCATCCCTGACGTGATTGTTCTAGCCGCTGCGTCTGCCGAATCCAGGGAGGCCTGGAGAGAGGTCTTGGCTACTGCCTTGCCCTCGTCCACCAGGAACTCCTGTTGGGAACCTTGCGGAAGGTTGTCCTTAAACTTCCCCACCGCCGCCCAGGAGTTGAAATTGTGCCTGTTGAGGATGGTCTGCTGGTTCGCAATCCTCAGCTGAAGGCCCCCAGATGAGTACCCCTTTCTGCCAAAAAGGTCCAGGTGTTTTGCCTCCTTGGCCTTAGGGGCCGGGGCCTGCTGTCCATGGCGCTCCCTTTCGTTTACTGCTGAGACCACTAGGGAGCATGGACTCGGGTAGCAGAACAGGAACTCATAGCCCTTAGATGGGGCAAAGTATTTACGCTCCACTCCTTTAGCCGTTGGAGCGCTGGAGGCCGGGGTCTGCCATATAGTCTTACAGTTGGAATGATCGATCTTAATGAGCGGGAGCGCTATTCTGGATGGGCCTTCAGGGCTCAAAATGTCCACCATGGGGTCCTCCTGCTCAACCGTCTCCTCAGCCTGCAACCCCAAATTTTAGGCGACCCTGCGCAGCAATTCTTGGTGGGCACTATGGTCTATCGGCGGAGGACCGGACACCTGTGATCGGGGGAAGATGAGGAGGTTAGCTGCTGCTCAACCCCCTCTGGTTGGTCCTCCTACTCCTCATCTCCTGTGGTAGGGGCCTCCAGCTTAGGCCGGGACAGGAGTCCATGGGACGGCACCAGGCTCGGTTCCAGACTCTCTGGTCTATGCTGGGGGCATGCTGGAGGCCTGGATACTGTTGCCTCCGGCATCGCCTGGCATCCGTGTGGGGACCAGGACTGCTGCATCGAGTAACTTGCCCTGGATGGGGCCCCTTGGCGCTCCTGATAGGCCCAGGGGGTCCAGAAGGGCCAATGGCTTGGCGGCCCCCATTGACATTCCCTGCTGTCCGGGCCCCGGTACGAGTAGCTATAGTGGCTGGAGCCGACGTCGGACTGTGACGATGCCGATCGCGAAGGCCATGGCAGTGCCAAAGATCTGCGCTGGCGGGAGAACGAGCGGCTCCTGGCTGAGCAGGACTGGGAGCGGTACCGGTATCCCTGGGACCAGGACCAGGACGGGACCGGGACCACGACCGTCTGCCGGAGTCCTCTGGCGAGGGCCTTCTTGACGCCTCCCGGAGCAGGTCTCTGGGCAGTGCTGGAGAGCAGCATGCCCCTTCTGGTGCTCATTCGCGTCGACCTGCTGCCAGTGCCGCAACCTCCTTCTGGGCTGCTGGCAAGTGTGAGTCCGCAGAGTCGGAGCTCGACGGGGACCAACTCCGGGAGCAGTGCTGGGATGGTGTCCTCGAGCAGCACACCATTGCCGACTTACCCCTCGACGGCACCCGAGGCATGGGTGCCGGAGGGTTCTCCTCATACGGGAGGGAGCTCGCCGCCGACAGCTCGATGAGGTCCTCTGCAGCCTCAAAGGTGCCAGGCGTGGAGGGGTGATCCGTTATGCCCTCAAGCCTGTTGTCTGCACTGAGCTCATTTAGGTCTGGGCTCGGTGGGGCTTGTGCTGCCGGGACCGCCTGTGTTCAGTGCCGGTACCGCAGCCTTCCCGCTCTTATCAGCGCTCGGGGCCTTAGGAGGCGCCGGCCTCCTGTGCGGGGAATGACCGTGCCTACCTTTAGGCTGCGCTGGGGGCTGCGCTGGGGAGGACGAGCGGTGCCAGGGCCTAGCCTGGCACTCTGGGGCCGACAGTTTATGGTGCTTAGCC
The DNA here is from genome assembly GCF_015237465.2 of Chelonia mydas. Lineage (NCBI taxonomy): Eukaryota > Metazoa > Chordata > Testudines > Cheloniidae > Chelonia > Chelonia mydas. The sequence continues at coordinate 99,018,661 of NC_057849.1, read as the reverse complement.
AGTGCCGGGTCTCTCGACAGCTCCGGGGCACTACGCACCGAGGAAGCCTTAGCCGGCGTCGGGTGGTCCGGGCCTGGCGGCTGCATTGCAGCCTCCATCAACAGCTGCTTTAGGCGAAAGTCTCTTTCTTTCCTTGTCCTTGGCTTAAACGTATTGCAAATCCTACACCATTCAGTTTGATGTCCATCCCCCAGGCAACGTAGACACGAGTCTTGGGGGTCACTAACTGGCACAGCTTTGCGGCACGTGGCACAAGTCTTAAAGCCGTGGGCCTGCGGCATGCCCCGCAGCCCGGGGCGGGTGCTGGAGGCCTCCAAGCACCTAATGACTTAAGTGTCCACAATCTGTATATAAACTAACTGATAACAGCTACTCTTCTACGAGGGGGGGGGGGGTTGTTCCAACGCCACCACGGATGGTAAGAAGGAACTGGAGGGGGTTGGGCCGGCAGGGGTATATATGCACGGCACAGTGGCGCCACTTGGGGGGCCCGCCGGGAGCTGCTAGGGGAAAAAGTTTCCGACGCTCGTGCATGCAGCACACGCTCACCTAATGTGGAATGGATGTGAACAAGCACTTGAAGAAGAAGTTTGAGTATATTATATCAACAGTTACCTTTGTTAACCAAATTTATAATCTCAAAGAATGATATCGTTTGTTTGGTGTGACCCTATTTTCCATAATACCATGTTGACTGGCATTCATTATTCCACTATCTTTCATTCTTCACAGACTGCATCCATATCAGCTTTCCCATAATTGATTCCTGTGATCAGTGTTGAATTAAACAGCTTTAGTTACCTGGGCATCTTTTTAAATACTGACAAAACATTAAGTTTTTCCAGTGCTCTGGAACTTCTCCAGTATTCCAAGATCTGTTAAGTAACTATAACGGCTAAGATAACTCATTGGCCAATTCTTTAACCCTAGAATTTTAAAAGTTATTCAGTCCTGCAGACTGAAATTATTGAAAGTAGTTGTTGTTTAACATCCAGACTGCTGCTGAAATAGAAAATATTTCATTGTCACTGTAAGATGTTATTTGTAAGAACAATTGTGAAGAAAATGTCTGCATAGCTTACATTTGTAATAGCTTTGCCTGTAGCATCTGTCTATCTTCATTGCTCTATTTCAGGGACAGACTGACACAAAATTAAACAAAGTTTACGTCTACTTTTTCATTTTATTTCTGTTTACTTGCTCTTTTTGTGGGTTAAACTTTTTTTGCAACTAGAGTATATATTTTTCGGAACAATATCTGATGTCATATCAAAATGTCCACCATGGGGTCCTCCTGCTCAACCGTCCACTAATTTGTCAAAATTTGTCCACTAATAATGAAACAAAGATGGTGTAAGTATAACTGTGGATCTGTATTGTTGTAGTTAGCAATTAATTTGCATGGCAGAGTTTTTTTAACCAATTAGGATGCTATATTAAGAATAATCAACTACAGTCAGTGGAATATTTTTAAGAAAAAAAAATATGTTCACTGTTATTGTAAAAGGGTAGCTTGTAACCCTGCTAAGGCCTCTGGCTGCATCTTGCCTCATGATATCATATTATTCACGACCTTCACTGTTTAAATAGTCAATAAAGCATAATTAAATAACTTCATAGAACTAAATCAATTTCTCCTATGCTCTATTCATTTTAAAATGGAATCAATATTATTTACCCTACCTGACAATAATGCCCTATGCTGCACATAAAATTGACTCAATATCAGCAGGTAGTTATCAATGAATGCACTTTACTGTAGTAAATGAACACAATCGATTCTCAGAAATGTGTGTTTTGTGGTGTATGAACAAAATGTAACTGAAGTGAGCACTGAGTCTTGCTCACAATATTTTAGTTCTTCTGCTAGGTTTTACACAACAATTTCTGTTCGAGATTTTAAATTTCACAGCTAATACTATTTACTGTAAAGGAACTCAGAAAAATTAATCACTGGTCCCATTATGAACTAAATATTTCCCTCCTCCACTAAAGCCTATAATGGGCAGAATGACAGGCAGGAAGTTAAAAATTTAATGTATGAGTCTTATTAAAATTTCCCCACTTTTCCTTGAAAGACTTTGCTCTTTGCATTGTCAGTGATTTATGAGAGTAAATTTAAACTTAAACTTTTTCCATTTTCAAAAAATCATCTTTTAAAATGAACAGTGAGTTGAAGGGGAAAAAATCCACATGTTGTGGAGAGCGTGTAAAGTAAAATTCAGTATGCTCCATTCAAAATAGATATCTTGGATAGACACCTAAAATTACTGATATCCACAACATTTCTATTATTCATCTGAACAGAACAAAAAGAACAGTATAATCTACTGATCCAATCAATCAATAATCTTTAAGACATATACAATGTGTATTCAAAATCATAAAAAGAAACTCATGGCAGAATTTTTGATACCATTTTGCTGTTAACTACACAAAAGAGCCAGAGTCTTTGGTTAACTAAATAATTTCACTTTGGATGTTTCTTAAGCTAAAAAAAAAAAAGTTCAAGGGGGAGATTTTCAAAGACACAGTAGGATGTAAGTTCCCAGCTCCCACTGACATGCACTGGGTGGTGGGTGCCTAGCTGCCCTTTGCGCCTTTGAAAATTTTCCCCTAAATTACTCCAAGCCTACAGCAATATCTTCAAGGCAGCCCCACGGAAGTTTTTCAGTTTTTCCACTGAAGCCTTTACCCAGCTTGGTGTGCTGTTCTCTTAAGCCATGTGTAATGTCACCTTGCCTCTTGGACATTCCCTGCAGCAATCATTTCCCTAGCTATTGAAGTACTGATCCTTCCTTCTGGCAAGTTTGTCAACTTTCACTTACATTGAGCAAGCCTGGTTTTATTTCACAGAAAACCTAGGGAAGTATATTGCTGTAAATCCCTTTCAGAGTACAACTGTTCATAGGCTTTACAGATGATTTACTAATGAAATGTTCCTTTCGGTAAAAAGCAAGCAAACGTAAACAAATTGCTTTGTTTAATTGGGGTTAATACTGATCTATTTTATGTATTTGTATCTAAAGAAATGTATTCCAATTTTATACCTACTGGAGCTATATAGTTCATATCTGGCGTAATCAACAAAGCTCCGCATTTTCTTTTACTTTGTGCACCTTAACAGGACAATATCTGAACTAATGTCTGCGTTCTCAGCAAAAATGTGCAAACCAATTAAAACTTTAGAAGGAAGTTTATTTCCCAACCAAAATTTTTCAATTAGACATAAAAGCTGGGATTGTTCTGGTGTGCAAGCTTGGGGAAAAAAATTTTCCACATCAAAAACAAGCATAGAGACTTGGAATGCTGCATTGTCTTTCTTCCCCCTGTATTAGCCTTTTGCCGTGCAGTGTTCCATAATATCTGACTTATAACATTTTGTGTCCTATTAGACCTTTCTTTACTTGCTTAGAATTGAGCTCCCATAATTGCCTCAGGAAATTACATGGACCCTATTTTACTGTAATTTTAAAACAGTAATATAAAAATTAAATTGAAAATATTATAGCTAGTATACTACATTTGAGATGTATTTCATCTAAAATACTGATACAAGCAGAAAAGAAGCTTGCATAATTTACATTTTGACTGCATGGGGTGGCAAACTGAAATCAATACAAACATAGGCTCGATTCAGAAAGCTACTGTAACTGTAGGAGTCCCTAAACCTCACCTCAGTCCCTGGAAAAATCATGGAGCAGGTCCTCAAAGAATCAATCCTGAAGCACTTAGAGGAGAGGAAAGTGATCAGGAACAGTCAGCATGGATTCACCAAGGGAAGGTCATGCCTGACTAATCTAATCGCCTTTTATGATGAGATTACTGGTTCTGTGGATGAAGGGAAAGCAGTGGATGTATTGTTTCTTGACTTTAGCAAAGCTTTTGACACGGTCTCCCACAGCATTCTTGTCAGCAAGTTAAGGAAGTATGGGCTGGATGAATGCACTATAAGGTGGGTAGAAAGCTGGCTAGATTGTCGGGCACAACGGGTAGTGATCAATGGCTCCATGTCTAGTTGGCAGCCGGTGTCAAGTGGAGTGCCCCAGGGGTCGGTCCTGGGGCCGGTTTTGTTCAATATCTTCATAAATGATCTGGAGGATGGTGTGGATTGCACTCTCAGCAAATTTGCGGATGATACTAAACTGGGAGGAGTGGTAGATACGCTGGAGGGGAGGGATAGGATACAGAAGGACCTAGACAAATTGGAGGATTGGGCCAAAAGAAATCTGATGAGGTTCAATAAGGATAAGTGCAGGGTCCTGCACTTAGGACGGAAGAACCCAATGCACCGCTACAGACTAGGGACCGAATGGCTAGGCAGCAGTTCTGCGGAAAAGGACCTAGGGGTGACAGTGGACGAGAAGCTGGATATGAGTCAGCAGTGTGCCCTTGTTGCCAAGAAGGCCAATGGCATTTTGGGATGTATAAGTAGGGGCATAGCGAGCAGATCGAGGGACGTGATCGTTCCCCTCTATTCGACACTGGTGAGGCCTCATCTGGAGTACTGTGTCCAGTTTTGGGCCCCACACTACAAGAAGGATGTGGATAAATTGGAGAGAGTCCAGCGAAGGGCAACAAAAATGATTAGGGGTCTAGAGCACATGACTTATGAGGAGAGGCTGAGGGAGCTGGGATTGTTTAGTCTGCAGAAGAGAAGAATGAGGGGGGATTTGATAGCTGCTTTCAACTACCTGAAAGGGGGTTCCAAAGAGGATGGCTCTAGACTGTTCTCAATGGTAGCAGATGACAGAACGAGGAGTAATGGTCTCAAGTTGCAATGGGGGAGGTTTAGATTGGATATTAGGAAAAACTTTTTCACTAAGAGGGTGGTGAAACACTGGAATGCGTTACCTAGGGAGGTGGTAGAATCTCCTTCCTTACAGGTTTTTAAGGTCAGGCTTGACAAAGCCCTGGCTGGGATGATTTAACTGGGACTTGGTCCTGCTTTGAGCAGGGGGTTGGACTAGATGACCTTCTGGGGTCCCTTCCAACCCTGATATTCTATGATTCTATGATTCTAACCCTAGGGTTCGCCAATGGGGCAGCAAGGTAATTTAAGGTTTCACTATCAATTCAATCACTACTATATAGGAATAATTCATTTTTAGTTTAACATTTTGTTTCACTCTGCCTGCTCTGGTTTTTATTTTACATTATTTCATCTGGATTATAAATTTCTATATAGTAATTCCATCAATTCATTTAATATTTGAGTAAATTCTGTTATATGATAACAATCAATCTAAGCTGTTATACCACATGCATCACCTTAATATCTGAGCACTCAATGCAAGAGCATCTCTGCAATTCTGCTAATTGTCTAACAACTTTTATAATCTAAAATTCAGTAATTCTTCTTCGTTGTGGAATCATGTTTTGTTTTTCAAAATTTTTTGCTCTTATAAGTTTACTTGTGTGGATAGAAAGAATTTTGGGTTGGGGGCAGAGGGGAGAAGAGTTTGAACAACTGGAAAAAACTCAGATTTTTCCTTTCACTCACAATCAGCAACATTAGAGAGGCAGTGATAGAAGTTTTGACTTTGACATGTACCTTTTTAGGCATCTCCAAAAAAAGTTCTCTGATAATATGAGTCACTTATTCTTAAAAAACTAACAGTTCTATATCCCTTACAGCCAGCTAACATTTACATTCAGCAATATTGATATGTTTGAGTCAAAAAAGAAAAGGGCAGTTTTATGATTAAGGCTCTGGGTTCAATTTCAGGGGCTCTGCTACAGACTTCTAGTGTAAGAGTGGCCAGGTTACTACTTATCTCTCTGCTTCAGTTTCCCAGTAAAATGGGGATAACAATGCTTCCCTACCTCTCAGTCGTGTTATGAGAATAAATTCATGAATGTCTGAAGCACTCAGATGCCACAGTGGTGGGGATCATATCAGGTAACATTTTCCATTCTGGAACAAGGCCTCTCCTCTGCCTGGCACATTTGGGATGTAGAAAATGGTATGGAAGCTTTATCAAGGAGGGAGAAATACAGGATAGAAGAACATGATTAAATCAGCTGCTAATTAGAATAGTTGTACTATGTTGGGACAACTGCTTGGGGCAGCTTCTTCCCAAAGGATTGTTCTGCAGAGAACTGCAGATTGAGGCTGTGAGTAAACTGTACCTTTACAAAGCTGTTGAGGGAAGACCTGGTGTCAACTTGACAGATTTTCCCTGTTGCAGCTGGATCCCTTTTCTGATCAGGATGCTGCAGTGGAATATACTGAATAGGTTCTGATCCCTTTTGGATGCAGTGTATCCAACCAAAGCTGTGTATCAATCTGATCCATATATGCTTGAAAGATTTAGTTTTACAGGCTGAAGTAGGCTCGGTTGCAGTCAGGCTGATGGCTTGGACTGAAAAGGGAATCGATCCATTTCCTGAACTTTTGCTCTTCTATAAGGATTTAGAAGTCCTCCCTAGAGTAAGCAGCAAACACTCCGGTTGAGATTCTGATGCTGCTCTGGCCATTTTACACTAGGTAATGGGCCAACGCAGTACAAAGGGGCTCTAAAATCTCTGCATCTGTCCAAAGTAAAATTTCCCTGGACACAAACTGAGCAAGTCACCCACATGTTGCATTCCAAGCACTCCTTCAGAAGCCCTGGCATGGTATGCCAAGGATGTGGCAAAAGCTGGGAGGGGCACATTGGGGTGCGCCTACAGTACATAGTGCTGGGAGATTCTGGACAGTGATACTACCCATAGGCAGCAACAGGCAACCCTTCAGGACTGTCGAAGGCACAGCATAGACTCTCACCCTCCATCTTGTCTGTATTGTCAGTCACTACCTTATCAAGCTTCTCCCCTTATATTTCTCCAAAGGGCCTTGAGGTGCAAAAAATTGTTTTTAACAATTATTCACTGGCCAGGGTTCGAGCTACAGCTGATGTCTGGTCACTAAGTTTTCTGCCATGGTCCTTACAGCCTCTTTGATGGAATCTATTCATCCATCCATTACAAACATGATTGCAGTTCTGTGGTTTGATTCTTTTCGGCTCATCATGCCAGGACATCATGAGCCTGATGAAACATATGGTAGCTACCGAGACTCCGAGGGCCACCGACAAGGCTTTGAAGTCCTTTCTGAGAGTGGTCTCTATTTTTATATATGTGGAGTCTTCAGGAAAATAGCTCCCTCCTGCCAGAGTAACAGCATGCTTCACCAGGGATGTTACTTCAGAATGCACATTAAGAAACATAAGAACAGCATCCTTGAGGCTCTGACACATCATAAATTGAATGGCTTGCAGACTTAGCATTTTCTCTCTAACAGAATTCTCTTATTCCTCCCTGATGCCTTCCCTGTAGGAAGAATTGAAAGGGATTGCAAAATTCTGCCTTGCTTTTGGAAGGGGAGTTTTCGCTTGTTCTCCTGCTGCTCCTCCTCATCCTGCTGACTCTCAAAGGTAGAATCACCTTGTGAGCCATGACTTCAGACACATGGGGGGAGAAGAATTTCATTTCTCTGGCTCAGAGTTATCATGGTCTTCTAAAGCACAGACCATGTGCTCCTTCTTTCAGGGAGGAGCTGGAGCTAGAACTAGTAGAAGAGGGTCAGGGTCTGGAAGGCCTCTCAGCCTTTTCCTTATTCTTTCTGGCCTTTTTAGATTTTTAATTTTCTTTTGTCATTTGGATAAAGGATTCTGATCCCTGTCAGGATTGGCTTGGTGCTTATTCCTAGATGATACACCATCAGGCTAAGATCCAAAAGGACGTGAAGTTCAAGCTCCCATCCACCTCTTTATAGGACATTAGTTAGAAAGGAAATGCAGGAGGAAAGTCCTATGAGAATCCAGATACCCTTCCTGAAAGGAAAGTGAGTTGAACAGGATACCAGGCCCCTTCTCAGCAGACTCCATTATCCACTTGGGGACCAGAAAAGGGGCTCTGAAATTTTTCTTCTTACAACTGGATGGGACCAGGGGGAAGGCATTTGGGAGAGTACTTGGGCTTACCCACAACAGGTCTCAGATTGGAGCAGACTGCCCTGCTTGCTAGGTCCCAGACACTGAGGACTGATGCACTCTTGCAGAGGCATGTCTGGATGTGACTCAGCTGGTGGCAGGATTGGGGTAGTGGATGTAGAAACTCCCAAACACCATCCACATTCAGAGACCCTTCTCCTGGCAGAACGTGGTGCAGGCTGGGAGCAAAGCTTACAGAGTTTCCTTCTGTGGCCCGCGAAGGCTCTCATCACAGGTGGACTATCTGACGTGTTGATCTCAAGGGCCAAAAGAATTAAAGGTGTTATAAACTCTTTCACTACTAAACAGTGTTAAACGAGGTCTGGGGTCTATTATACAGAGACCTCAGCCAGCTTAGCAATATGGCAAACATACCACTAAAAATCCTTTAAACCTTTTATTAAAGATACAGAAAAGAAGGAAAAACAGGTAAAGCATTTGAAATGTAAAGTAGTAAATAAGTCTTTCATTTTAACAACATGCCTTGTTCCCTTTAGCTGGAGAGAGGTCTAGAAGGAAAACCCCTTGTTTGACCATCTCTTAGATGGTATTAAAGATGGTAATAATTGTCCTCTAGGGGGAAAGAGAATAAGTTAGTGGAGATGGGCTGGAGCTGTTCTTGCTGCTGTTAAAGCCTGATCCCCTTTCATCTCAGGAGGTGTTCAGGATTCAGCTGGAGCAGATAGGGGTGGCCACGTCATCTGGATCCTTCTCTGGCCCAATTTGGTCAGGATCTCTCACGATCAGCGCAACGAAGGCCCAGGGCCTCAGGAAACAGCGACAATGGCAGCCATGATGGTGAGGCTCACTCCTGTAGCTCTGTCTGTTCTCTATTTTCCCCCAAAGTTTCTTTCCAAAAAGGGAGCAAGGGGTTGAATTGCCCTGCCCCTCATTGTTTTGTCCACCAATTAGGTCTAATATCCAACAGGCCTATTTTGGTTCATTAATTTCCAGATCCGCATCTTCAACTTTTACAGAGCATAATATAACTCAATTTTAACATAAGTTAAGTTATATCAATAGGCTTTTTGTTTGTACTAATTTAGTCTGTCTTCTTTTCGTACCTTTCCCCATCAACATTCATTATTATAGGTTATTGGGACATTTTATGTGAAATTTCACACACTTTTTACAGATGAGCTCACAATTAGAGTAAATTTGTAGGCCCATTTATCAAAACATACCTTCTCATCTTTGCTTGCTGGGAGGAAGATAGGAACAAGCAGAAGAAAGGACCTCAGCAGTAGGTCCTGTTCCATGAAAGATTCTAGGGCTAGGAGTTGGTTTTTTGTTTGTTTGGTTTTGTTTGAATCTCCAAATGCGCTCCCAGTGAAGGAAACTGGTGGTACTGATGGTGGGGTTTGGGAAGGGAGTAGTATAACACTGTTCATCAACTACTGTCCTGAAATTGACTTTAAAAGCCTGGAATTTAAAAGGAAAGGAAGGGAAGAGCTGAGTTACTGCTTTGTTCATCTGGCCAGCACCAAAGAATTTTAGGAGCAATTGTTTGGGACATATCCAGTCCTTCCTTTGTAGCCCAAGCCAGCTTTTCATCAATGGAACACAGGTACTGGATACAATACTTAGTGGCTGGAAAACAAACAGTATAGAAATGTTTATAATACCTACAAAATAGAGTACTTACTGGGGGGGGAGAGGGGTGTACAAACTCTTCTCAGAAAATTTCTATTTTTGGGTGCTCTGACTCTGCATGTAGCCTCTGCCCATTATCCTTATAATAAATCATGAAAAGTTTCAATCAATTTTCGAGATTATATTGTCACTAGTTCAAATTATTAGCAAGTTGACACAGATCTTTAAGCTGAAGCTTCAGTTTCACAAACAAAAGCTAACCACCTGAGACCACAGAGGACAGGATATGAGCTACTTATAGCAACTCTGAACCAATGAACAAGAATAGCAGGAAAACTGCCTTTTTTTCAGCAAAGGCCTTTGAAGTAAACTATTTATTAAACATTATAATACTCAAAACAAAAATCTTTGAAGGCAGGTTATCCTCCTCTGCACCATGTCCCATTGTGAATGAATTGCTTCCTTTTCCTTTTGGGACTTTTTTCATTTGTGAAACTGACACTCAAATTGTTCCCCTAAACTACTCAAGTGAGCCATTACCTTTGGCAATAGGATTAATCTATCCATCAGCACAGAGAACATTAAAAAATATTTGTAGTTAAACTATTCCAACATCACTGTGATATAAGCAGCCATGCTGTTTCTCAGGCGTTGTTATATAAATACAATAAATAAAGTTCCTCTTGCACAGTAAAACAGCATTAATAAGTAATGATGAAATGAAATCATTTGAAACAGAAGCAAGAATTCTAATTTTGAGACTTCATTTTTTACTTTTTAATTAAAAAAAGTAAAACCTACCACTAACCCTTTATTTACGAGTACGCATGGATTTTCTTTGTTGTTCTGATTAAAACATTTTTCTCTCTCTTTCTCTGTTGGATGAAGTCACTTTCCTGTACAGCATCACCATAATCAGTGGGATTTTCAAAAAGAATCATATAGAATCACATTTTCAAATATATGTGCGTGTGTTGGGGTGCTATAACTATACATATCTAATTTACAGCATGTGTGTCAACTGATGTGCATACACTGACTGAATGTTTCCACATGCGAATGGCCACTTAACTGGTTGCACATCCATACAATCACCCAATGCATACTCACTCGTACAAAAGATATCTGCACAAATTTATATCCACACAAAGACATAGATACATCTTTGAAAACCTGGCTCTTATTATGTGCACTAAAAAAGAAGTCTCTGACGCAACCATTAATAACCATTTCTGCATGAGAAATTCTCTGTCCAAAGCCTGGAAATGACTCATAACAAGCGAACTGAAACTCCCACTGGGCCAGCATGCATCCCTGCATAGTAAAGATGTCACTGATGAACTACAGACAAATCTGCAGAAAAAAAGTCTATAGTTCTATCAGTTGACAGAAATAACTTGCTCAGAGTTAGAGACTGTGGAGAAACCTACCACAATAGTGCCCTTATTCTGAAAGATGTTAAGCACCTTCAACTTTCACTGACTACTATTGGTGGGAGCTTAGCACTTCTGAAAAGCAGGCCACAGAAATAGCCTAAGTCAGGGATTGGCAACCTTTGATACGTGACCTGTCAGGGAAATCCGTTGGCTGGCCGGGGCTGTTTGTTTACCTGCAGCATCCGCAGGTTCAGCCGATCGCAGCTCCCACTGGCTGTGGTTCACCCTCCCAGGCCAATGGGGGCTGTGGGAAGCAGCGCGGGCTGAGGGATGTGCTGGCCGCCACTTCCTGAAGCGCCCATTGGCCTGGAACAGCAAACCGTGGCCAGTGGGAGCTGCGATCGGCCGAATCTGCGGACCCTGCAGGTAAACAAACCGGCCCGGCCCACCAATGGATTTCCCTGACAGGTCACGTGCCAAAGGTTGCCGATCCCTGGCCTAAGTGCTTGTGCCTTTTCTTATCTAAGGGTCAGACTCTGTCTTTACTCCTGTGCAATAAGGTACTACTCATCGAGCAATCCCATGTTCTTCAATGGGACTACTTTGTGGAGTAAAGTACTGCTCTGCATGAGTAAGGGTGGTAGAAGTCTGGCTATAAACATTTTAAATCTGTTTCCTTCCCTTCTCTGTAAGGTCCAGTCTTTGGTATGGTATGGTAATCACAACATAGTAAGGCTGAAGAAATAATACTAAATACACAGGCCCAGATACTTAGAGGGTGTAATTTGGCATAAATCAATTACTTCAATAGAGCTATGATGATTTACACAAGCTGAGATTCTGGCCTACTAAGAATTTGTTTGTTTTTGTTTACTCATATGCTGCCCGCTGCTAGATTTCAGCAGGTATACACTAGCATCACCATGCGATAATGTGACTGCTTCTTTTATCATGGGAGTCTATCATCTCCTTCATCTAGTATGGTTAGCAGAATTGGGCATAGGTAAATGACATATGCTTACAGCCGAACTTGGAGGTCCATTATGGGCTTTGATGGCCACAGGCCTTCATGATGTTAGGGTGAACTTCGTTAGTCAAGGAACTAGTTAGATGTTAGTCAAGGAACTTTGGAGAGCAATAGCTCCAGAATGTGGGAGCTCTCATTTTTTTTGTCTCCAGAACTCTATTTAAATGTAATGCTGGTGTGAGAGGTTGCTGTCCAATCCCTCTATCCTGCATTATAATAGGGCTAAAGAAACTCCTGCACACTGGCCTGCAAGAGGAACTCACTGGAATTTCCTGTAGCTTAGACGACCCATAGAAGCCTGGAGCTGCCCTGGAGGTCACAAATAGCCCTGGCAATATCTTTTGAGCAGTGCATAATAGTTGATGGTAACATCTTAATTTACCTAAACTATTTGCATATCTAATATAACAGGACACTGGCAATGTGGTGATTCATTGACCATCTTAATCTTCCACCTGAGCTAGCAATAGGAAATCACACTCATTCATTTCGAGCCACTGAGTATGGAGGAGGGTAGGAAATCTCATATCTGACTTCTGTCCTTTCTATTAGAGGACATCAAGAGATCAATCAGTAGCATTGTCACTTTGTGGATTAAATCACTGAGATCCAGACTGTCATTTTGTGATAAGGGAGCAGTGTCTCAAGGAGATAAATGATAGGTCTTCTCTTGCCCCAGGAAACAAACTTGCATCAGCATAACTAAGTTGCCAGGAGTGTGCAAATCCACACCCCTGAGCGACGCAGTTATACTGACCCCGGTGTAGACAGACTATGTCACAAGGAGGGCTTCTCCCCTCAGCACAGCTACCACCTCTTGGGGAGATGGATTAACTATGCTATGGGAGATGTTGTCCCATCAGTGTAATAGCATCTGAAGTGGTGCCACTATAGCATTTTAAGTGTTGATCTGCCCTCAGTTTCAGCCAGTGTCACTTATTGAGGTTCTGGGGGAGTAGCAGTGAATCAGATTCTTGTTCCTGGCTGGTGAAGCCCAGTAGCACTAGGTTCTCTTTAGAGGTGCAATGCAGACACTTTTCTTTATGAAGAAACGGTTATAAAGCTGTTCAAGAAATCATCGCTTCACAGTAATAATCTTGTTAATTATCAACATGTAGCCAATCTTTATTTTTGGAGGAAAAGCTGTTGACAAGGTGGAATCAGGATAAATTTGATGAGTCCCGGAGACATCAGATTTCCTTGATCCTAATGAAACACATTCTGGATATGGAACTGAAACTCTGCTAGAGACATTGGTTGAGGATCTCCTGGTGACAGATCAGGATAAAAAAAAAAAAGTGTCCATGTTGACTCTTACGAGACCCAACTCAGGAAAGCATGTGCTTCAATGTCTTTCTGAATCAGGGCCTTAGATCAGTAAGCTGCCTCTGATACCATTGACCATGAGGTGTTGTTGATATGGTTATAGTCTCTAACATGGGTGGATGGACTCTTAAGCGGTTCCATTCTGGTATTTTTGAGAATTCAAATAAGTTTCTTTGGTACAACTTATCACCTATCCTGAGGGATGGCTCTTTTATGTGGGAAAACACAAGGTTAAAAATCATCATCCTTCCTATTCAACTAAGAGGATTAGATTGGCAGTGTGTCAAAAGGAGGTTGGTTACAGCAGGTCTCTTGCCTGACCTACCCCAGTAGTTCCAGTTCCCTGTAGGTCTCTCTCTCAACTGAGCACAGTTTGCTTTTATATCTCCCTTCAGACCTGGTTCTCAATCCTGTGCTCCACCATGATGTAACCCTCATGGTCTGGCAGGTAAACTACTCCCAGGTGAAACTGAGCCCAAAGCCCCTTAGAAGGGGCCAGTTCATCCCCTTGTGACAATGTAAAAATAAATAAAAAATTGGAAACTTTTGTAGCCGAAAAGGTTCCTAGAATTTCCCTAAACACTTTCAGCTTAGGGAAATTCTAGGATTGATTTAGCATTGTTGTGCCCATATATGGGATTGCAATTTTGTTTTTGTTGTTTTAGATTACAATGACTTATTTTTACACCCCTTTTTGGTGTTTTGATTTCTTTAATGTAGTTAATAAAAAGTGTTTTGGCACTTTACAAAGCCATCCTTCCAAATCAAGCACTGAGCATCAAGCAGACTTTCACACTTCAAGAACTGCAGTTTATTTAGCCCATACAAAATACTTCGCACAACTACATATTCTATGAAAGCTGTATATACATAGACCTCTGTGTGTTTGTGTGTGCGCGTGTGTGTACATTCACATATATATGCTTTCCGTCAATACTTGAAATCAGTGACTGCTTCCCTTTCATCTTTTTCTAGAATTCCATTTATCATTTGTAAGGACCCAATTCTGCAAGGTGTTGATTTCCCTGAACTTGGGTAGGGATCAGTCCAATTCTCATTGAAGCCAAAGAGCGCTAGCATTGACTTAATCGGGAGTAAGATCTGTTTCTGAACCCTTAAAGCACTGTACAAGAACAGGGTCCTAAGAGCCTTCTGGATGTTAAATGTTATATTAGAAATGGGGGGGGGGGGGGGAATCAACATCAGTTGACCACAGGTTTGTTTTTTTTTATAGACCATTTCTAAAGAGAACATTGGTTCATATGTTGGTGCCACATACCTCACTATAGTAAGTTGTCACATCCCAGTGACAAATTCATCACAAATACAATATCAAAGTACAAAAATATGTTTTCATTCTCCCCAGAAAACAATGCCAGGTTGGGATGGAGATTAAAAGTAAGCCACTCCACACCAGAACAAAGTGCAGATTTGTCCACTAGGTTTTGACCTAAAGCAGTAGTGTTACAAAGAATGAAAAATCCAGAAGTCTTGATCTGCTGAGTCACTGAGCCAATCACAAAGGCAGAGCATGTTTAACAACAGTATTTTGGAAAATTGGTGGAGACAGGCCAGGTGTTCAATGAAAAATAGAGGATAATCTGGGGTGGGAAGAAGTAATTTACATTACAAGGTTATAATGGACATTATTTATTAAAAAACAGTTACAGTAATGACATTTTATTCATATTTGTGTCATTTATGGTCATATTCATTTGGGCTACTCTCTGAGTAAGAGAGTACTGCAAACTACTAAACATGACTAAGGTGGACAGAATCTGACCCTTAACATATTTTTTGGCAAAAAAAAATTCATATGTTTGAAACTGAGTTTTGAAATAAAACTAAACTAGCTCGTTAAACCATTTTCAGATGCTATTTACATCACCTACTCCCCTGTTCAAAATTCATAATAGCATGATTTCATTAATTCTCATAAAACCTTATTTCTCATTCAGCCAGTCAACTTGATTTTAAGTGCCACTATCTCAATCAGAAAATCAGCAAAATATAAAATACCATCAGCTGAATATTAAAATCTCCCACTGTGATAAACAGAAATATGAGGGTTCAGACAGAGCCAGATAGATTAGTGCTCACTTCCTATTCATTACGTGCTTTCAACTAACAGAGTACAGAAGTTCTATAATTTGACGGAAAAATGATTATACTTTTAGAGCTATTTTTCCAAGCTGATTTTCTCAGCCTATCCCTCTCCCTCCCTAAAACAAATGACTCGGTGTTGTTAGATGTATAGAGAAAACATGACTAATTAAATTAAATAACCCCAGTATGGCCAGGAATATATATTTTTGTCATCAGGAGAAGCACAAAATCACAGAAGAAAAAAAAAAACTATGCCGTTAGACATACTTCTTGCTTCAGAATTTATTTCCAGTTCACTATGGAGTCAAATGTCATACTGGTAATTAAACTTTGACTCCTGTTAGCAGCTGTATTAACGTGGAATTAGTCCCAGAGCAGCACTACCCAGCTCTGTTGTTGGGGTTACTCCCAGTGCTAAACAGCACGTTTGCTGACCAGCACAGGAAATCCCTCTCCTGTTCCTTGAGTTGAACCAAAGGGCTGGCAGAAAGAAAATATCTGAAGTATTCAGAACAAAACTGGACTCAATCTTCCCCTTTCTTAAGCCACTTCCAGATGCCACAGCTTTACCAGGATGTAGAGGCAATTACATTTCCCCGCTTTGAGTCCAAAGATATATTTTGGTAATCACATAAAAAATAATACGATACTTTTAACATAGCATTTTCTCATTCAGTGAAATGCTCTGTTGGCTCCGGATATCCATAGACTTGGTAGTTGGGACTGGAGGCCTTTTATATTTTATATAAGCCAAAAGTAGCTACAGATATGCTGAACCATTGACACCCAAATCACTGTAAGTGCCTCCTTTAAATAGGAGAAGGATAGATAAATCTAAGGATAAAAACACACTATCAGCCTTATTGAACACTGGTGTAATGGCTGTTCCATAGATATACCAGCTCAAGCACTTTATCCTTGAAGAAATAAGGTAAGCGTTATATTTCAGATAGAAATTGGAAATTAGCATATTGTGGTGTCTATTACCATACATCTCTGACACTAACACAACTGAAAAATACACTAGTTTGGATTGTGAAGGAATCCATTTTAACAAACCACAATGAATATGAGACAACCATAGGCTCATGTTAACTCACAATGCAGATGCACAGGCACTCAGGGTTACACAATAGGTCTCGCAATATATTAACTCAAGCAAACATAGGTAGCTGTGATGATACCTGTCACTTCCAGGTCATTTCATGTTATGTACCCACACTATGCCTGCAGATCTTTCGGTAGCATCTCTTGTGAGCAGAAACTGTAGTCTATTTCCTCACATATGACCACTACCCAGGCTGTCACACTGGTTTTAGTTGCCTTGGGTCAGAATACCTAGTACTGATCTCTTTAAAAACATCAGATGATACTTTGTCCCCAGTATATTATTTATAACAGTTACTCTCGGGTTTCTTGAACAAATTAGGCTTTTAACTGTCTAGTGATGTTACATAAAGGAAAACATACAGAAAATAAACAGATTAGCTTATAAACACTCCATTTTCCCCAGTGGAAAGGATCGGGGAACTAGCACATTAAACTTAGTGGTACTATGCATATTGCTTTTCTTAGGGGCTAGTGGAAACCTTTGTATCTCTAACAGCATCATTTCTTCTCTCTGATCCTATAAGGCAGCATGTTGGGTTTGCTCCAAAATAGACTTTCTTCCTCGCCAGTCTCTGAAACCTGCTTGTAACTGGCTCATACATTTTTGAAAGGTTATTCTCCTCGGGCGTGACTATCTCCTCTCAAGATCCTGCTTGAGTACTTCCAGGCAATTTGTTTATGACTCAGGCTAATCCTTCCTGGCTAGTCACCTTCCCTTTCCTTCCCTCACTTGCTATTATCTTTTAATTGTTGAACTTACCCTATATATCTAAGTCATTAGACACCTCCTTTCTGTGAAGGACTGGCTAAGCAGGAATTCTTAAAGGCAATTAACGTTAGGTTAGCCCCACATGCTTATATTTCAGTGGGTGACAGGACTTTCCTGACTTCAGGACTGAACTGAGTGTGGAAGTTTTCAGTTTAGGTAGGTCAGAAGTACAATTCTCATGCAATAAAATACAAAATTAAAAATCATGTGGGTATCTTACTCATGTAAGACCTTGTTTGCCCAACATTAAGCTACCATTGCAAACTTTTTGCTTCCCCACCCTGCTCTATCCACATATCTGAAATGTACTTTGGAGCAGAGGGGTGCTCTATAGAAAGATGAGGTAGCTATAGAATCTTTGGCCTCTCTGCTGAGACTGCAAACAGCAATGCCAACAAAAGGATGGTTATTGGATGGTGATGTGGACACCTGTCCAGTAAGAAATGAGAGACAGAAATCATCAATGCATTTTGCACAGGTCACTGTGATGAACAGCCATCAGACAGCACTGACTTTCATTCATTACCTATTGACCTAAGCTGGATTTCAGTCTGAAACCTGGTTAGGGGGATACCAACCCCACACTGGGCCAGCAAGGATTAATGAGCTGCTGTTGACCACTCAACCCTGCCTCACCACACTTGCCGTCAGGTGATGAAGGGGCAGTTAAAAAGGAAGGAGAACAGCTCAGTTGCTGGCCAACCAGAGATAACACATCTTATCTGTTGCTCCTTGAGGGAAAGGATCAGCTCAGGATTTCTACAGAGAAAGCAGACTGCCAGAACAAGGTAGGCCAGGCCTAGGACTACTGGGTTTATTTTGAGAGTATTTTTCTTTGCTTGTTTGTAAAAAGGTGGGCTGGGCTGCTTGGGAGAGGCCTGAGGGGCCTACTAAGACTGCTTTAGGGAATCCCTGCTCAGGAGGGGTGTAAAAAAAAAAAAAAAAAAACACCTATAGTTTTTTTTGCACCCTACTCGAGCCTGCCCTGTGGCTCGTCTGGGACCAGAGCATGCTCTCACAGACCTAAACGTGTTTTAATAGTCATTTCAATGTTTTTACAATGGAGAATTGGGGTTAATTAAATGTAATGTCAATCATATCCCTCCCACTGTAGGAATACAAGTACTGTAGGTGGTCTTTAGAAATGGTTTAACTTTTCTTTATATGGGCTAACATATAAAAGAAACACGCTAGATACTTTTTACTGATATTTTTACCATCTGCATTTTCAAGAAGTACCTGTGATTGGAGGAACCTATGAAGAAGCTGTCCAGCATATTGTAAAGAACAGTTTAAGCCATCACTTGGCTTGATTCTCAACACATTCCAGGAACCCCATAAACAAAGACAACATGTGCAATGTTAACTTTCTCTTTTATGCTGTCACCTTTTTTTCTCAGTATAATGACCTTCCTGCACAGTGTGTGTTACCATAAAAAGAAACAGAACCCAGTAAAAATTAGAGGAACTGCTTAATATCAAAATGTTTTATCTGAGGAAGACGACGCCAATGTAAATATAAAAGGCACAAGAATTAAAAAGTATTTGTTTTGCTATTTCTTCTTTAAGTTCAGATTGTTCAAGTGAACTTAGCCAGAGTTTTTTGTTACTACACATCATATTCTCTGTCCAGTAAATGAAATGCTGCTCCAGAGAACATGAACTTGGCTAGAAATTCAGACAGTTTTGATTTTCTCCATTTGACAAGCAAAAACCCTTTGAATGCTTTTGCCAGTAACCAAGAACTGGGATTAAGGGGGGGAAAAAAGCCAGAACAGCAAACAAACCACAATAGTTGCCTGATGTGGTATATGGTAGTAATGATTATTCATTAAAACAATGAAACAATTACATTTTAGGCATATAACATGGACATGAAACATACATCAGAGATTATCTTTTATACTCAGATAAAGAAGATGATCTAATTGTATTTTAGATGGACACAGCCGACATTTGTTATTTTGTTGTTGCTAAACAAATAAATGAAATGGTAACCTCACATCTATTTAAGGTTCATAATATTACATTTAATAAATAAAATTACTCTGTTCAAAGTGCAGATTTCTTTGAACTAAATATAGAGTTAAAACCCTTAATCACACCTTGCACAATTTTATTAACACACTCAGGAAGAAAACAAACTTTAAAAATATTCCATGAGCTGTAATAAATCCACTGTAGCCTCCTCCATGGCAGCTGGCCCACAAAGCTCAGGAGGGCAGGCTTAACACAATTCCCTAGGATTATTATTGTTCATATTATGGTAGCATTGAAAGGCCCCATTACCTTAGGTACAGTACAAGCCCAAAAGCAGGCACAGTTCCTTCTCCAAAATGTTTAAATGTACTACAGTAAGCATAGTGAGTCTGCATTTTCAGCAGTCAAAGAATGCCCCATGAAACAATGTATACTCTCTCTAACATGGAGCCTCTAGCTCCACAGAGCGGCACGCATGGGAACTGAGCAATAGCTGAGCGATGTCAATAGGATTTCACTGAACTTGCTGGTGAAGTCTCCCTAAGCAGACCAGAAACCCGAGGGAAGGAAATGAGAGTGATTATGTACAGCTGAGCAAGCACAGTACAGAGACTATAAATCTGTGATATGGTGTTCACTGTTGGTGTTCTGTGGTAAAAATGTTTACCATCTGCTTTACTCCCTCACTGTTATGGACACTAATGGAGCCTTCAAACATGAAAGAATGAGGGGGAGGGAGAACAATATTAAGGGTAACTATTTTAAAGCCAGTCTTGGTTGTCCATTACATCAGGAAATCTTGACACTAAATAAAAATGCTAATTTGCTCTGTACAAGTTTCTGGACTCAGCTCTGGGAGACTACTCAAATTCACACCAATGGAGAACAGGACACAAACCCTGCCCCACCACATCCCATGTCTTTAAGCCCCTTCTCTCACCTTACCCTGGGAGTATTGGGGGAGGACAGGCAGCTGGTGCAGGAGGTGGCTATACTGGTGGAGAACTCCTCTATGCAGGGGGAGTTCTCTACTAGCCATATCTGGGGTGCAATTAAACCTTAGTGCACTTGAAAATCCATCCCTCTACATTTAAATCAAGAACTGAAATACACTATTCAACTTTCATGCTGTATATTAAACCAGGACCTGACTACCTCAAATTAAAGATTCCTATGCTACTTGTACTCTGTATGAAAACAGGTGGTAGCCACAGCATCCAGTCTGAATTGCAACTCAGGTATTTATATTTTGCTCATCTAGACTTCTCCTAGGGAAAGGAGCTGCAGGAGCCTCTCTACTCCTCCTTCCCTACACCAGCCAGTAGGGGTTTCACAGTTCTCCTACATCCTGCTCACACAGCAGTACTCCAGGCAGCTAAAGCCAGTGGGAGTTCACTCTGCTCCTCTCCATGGAGTGGCACTGAAGGGGCTCCTCAGATTCTCCATTGCTTATCACCCCAGCTAGCCAAATGCGCTGGGAGGCCTGTCGTTCAAGCCCCAGGCAGTAACATCAGCACCCAACTCCAACAGAGTGGTAGGTGACATCACCACAATGGCTGGTAATACCACTGCAGATCACCCAGAACTGCAAGCAGAAGACAAAAGTGAAAGAGGAAACTCCTAACTGAGTCTGCTATGGACATTCATGTCCCTTTGCCCCACCATTCCATGCCCCTTTGCCCCACCATTCCAAACACTTCATCACATCCGCACATCATTTGCACATTTACAAAAAGCCAGCAGGCAAACCTGGATGAAAGGACAGCACAACACTGTCAGACCCCTAGCATCAAGGGAAAGGGAGGCCCAGCCCCTTCATGGGAACTAGGAACTACTGTCTCACACTCTCCCAGATCACTATTATCATTGGGATGCAAAGACATCACCCAAGAACACTAACATTACAGTATTAGTGATGCTGATAAATGCAGGATCATCTGTCAACAAAAAGAGTGCCATTCTGGATTTGATTTTGGATAAGACACCTGAATGAATGACTGGCACTGGCTCAATGCCATTTCCATCTAGGACAGCTAGTACGCACAGGAGACTGAATATACCATGAACCAAGCCAGAAAGAAGAAATGAGAAAGTGGAGCAGCAGTCTTGTTTCTCCCTATCTTTGGACAGACTCCCAGCATTCCCTCTGTGCTGAGAGTGGTTTTGAAGCAGGTTCATGCCCCCTGGAGCCAGTTCTACAATACATCTTCAACTAGGTTTAAAACCAGTTTTAAAACTGATTACAATTTTGGGAAACTTCCTTGGAGTAGACCATGCCTTATACAAGCTTAACTAAAGCAGTCTCTTCCACAATCTGATGTAATTTTCATGTATATTACATTTACTCTTGGCAAACTGGCTACTGATGCCAAATTGTTCAGTAATGTTTTTGTGAAAACATCATTCTTGAATTCCAGAGAAACCACTGATGCCTGGTTCCTTTTGCCCTCCCATCAAATTTTCCAGGATTAAGTTGAAAAACAGTATCTGATGCATAGTCTCATTTTAAACACTGAGCTTCTGCTGTATTGTAGCAAATAATTATGGTGAATCTTACATTGAAATAAGCAAGGTACAAATGTTGGAGGATAACAAAGAGCAAGAAATGAACGATTGAAAAACTGACATCTTAGATGATCAAATTACATTACCTTGCTGTTCTTTTTCTTCTGCTTACCCTCTCAATGAGCTTCTATGTTACTGAAGCATGCTTCTATGACCCTGGCATTCATGCAGTTTTTCTTCCTACAATAGTTTGTCTAGCATTCCCAGATGAAAAATGGTGATATTATGTACTACCATTGAATTTAAGTATTTTCCTTTTAACAAGGACACAAATTTAAAGTTTCCACTGAGGAAAAATTGCCCTCTATTTTGGATAGCGATTCTATTTGCCTGACACCTTGCGTCTAAGATCTTTGCTGTTCTCTAGGCACCCTACCGATATTTCTTTAAACCTTTATTTCTTCAGAGCACTAATGGTGGATTATTTCAAGAATTCCATTTATCTCTGGTGCTAATCTCTTCTTAACCTTCTCTACAGCTTCCATCACCACCTTCCAGCTGGATTTTGACAGGTTAAGCAGTATCAACCTGTCAATTCTCTTGATCTTCAAATATGTGCAATACCTTGCAGTTATATTCTGCTGCATGTATATTATTCTAGCTTGGGTCTCCAACTCCTCCTGGATTAAAACCAAAGGTTCTGATCTCTCCTCATTCAGGATACTGTTGGTGTACCAGTATGAGTTCTTGTAAAAGTTGCTTTCTCTTCTTTACACTCTTTCTGCTTTTCAAGTGAACTCAACACTACCTCAAGCTAAAAATACTGAAACCTAGTCTCTCCATATATGTTGCTCTTCTATAATGCCTTCATGAATCCCTTCTTTCCATATGAATTAATATGCTTATAATTCCTATATACGTTTTTGAGACTTCTTCTCTCTTGCCTTTTTAAGGCTGCAAATTTACCATGGATGTCGCTCACTGCACCTAGGTTTGCTATATTTGCCATTGTGTGATCAAAAAGACTCAACAGGGAACCATGAAACTCCAGAGTTCTAATCCCAATAGCATGGACTCACTGTATGGCTGTGGGCAAATAACTCTTTGGTGGTGGGGAGTGTAAATGCCTCTCTTAGAGAGGCCAGGTGGCCTAGTGCTTTGAGGGAAGGATCAGTGCAGCCTCTGCTTCACAAAGCCATCATATGAGATTGATAATCTGGCCAACTATAGCTTGATTTCATATTTCCCGTTTTGAGTAAGATTGTAGGCTAGCTGGCTGCAAGACACCTCTCAGAGTATCTAGAGGTCTCTGATCTCCTTCACCCTTGTCAAAGAGTGGTGCAGACCTGGCTTTGGCACAGACTACATTTGATTGCATAGCTTGCTGATCTAATTCTGAGGAGGGAAGGAGGATTCCCAGCACACTTCTATAATGCATTATTTTTTGAGCATCAATTATGCTTGGTGCTTGCAAGATACAAACAAAAGTCCTATCCTGAGGATCTTAAGCACTGGGAAACCGATAACAGGATATTAACTTAGATATTTTAAAATTCTAATATCACTTTTTCCCCCCTCTTATAACATTGGCACAAAGAAAGCGTTTTTCAGAGTTAGCATGTGAGAGTATTACAGAAAAAATGACTCTTTAGGAGGGACTGGAATGAGGTGAGGGGGGGAGCTGGGTGGACCAGGACAGCATTAGTAGAAACTGGACTTTGCAGCGCTGATGGAATCTTGCTGTACTCCCGCTAGATTTACCATATCCTTTGCACTGAAGCACTTGAGCACCTACCTGGGCAATTTGTTTTCACTGGTATTACAACAGTGCGGACTTTCCCCTTCCATTCCCGTTGTCCTGACCTCTCTCCTCTCTTCTCCTCCCAAATCAAACCACCACCAGACACAGGAAGGACCTTGTTGTGGCTCTGTTGCTCATAACACAATTTGCTATGATAATACTTCCTGTGCATGCTGCAAATATGACATCTCGCCAAAACTAAGGACCGGTGTTTGAAAGACCGTCACACAAGCGTGATACTTCCTGTGCTCTACAGGACCTACCACAACTGCTCTGCCCTTCACCTCCTTCATAGCCATTTACTTCTGAGAGTCAATGGCTATAAATATTTCATGGAAAGAATAAACTGAAGAGGTGGATGCCTACTTGTGCCAGTACTTATTTGCTGCAGGGTAGGCAGATTGGCTGATCTTCGGAGAATCAGAGGTTCCTGAGAGACCTGTTACAGCAATGAAAATGTAGTTTTAAATATATTTTGCTGCGGTGAAGAGAAAGTTTAGAGCAATTAGTTTTGCTCATCTGTGTCCACAATTATATCACAAGGGGACACTGGCAATTTCACAGTCCAGTCTGTTTCTCCACTCAGAACCGTAGTGCCCTCTCCTTCTCCCTCCATACTGACTCGCTCAATACATTTCTACAACAGTTCCAAACATCTCTTTCTTTCTATTCCCCGCCCCCCTCAGTTTTTTCAGCACTGATTACTTCTCACCTCAACTACTACAAACTTCTCTCTGGCCTCTCACCTTGTCATTCCTTACATTTCCTTTTCTCTTAAATGCTGCCACAGATGACTGTCTACCTTACCATGTCCATACCCTTCAATGGCTTTCCCTCAACTTTTACATCAAATCTATGCTCCTTGTCCATGCCTTCAATGTGCAGCCCAACCAAGCTCCTGCCTATTCCTCTGCCACCATCTTTTAATTCATTACCTTTGCTCCATCCAAGCTGCTCAATTTTTCATCCTCTCTTTAGTGCATTTTTTTCCTGCTCCTTTTTTCACAGCCCCATCAGAGGGACCTGAGGGAGAATGATACCATGAGCACATAAGTCAGCTGCTGATGGTGTAAACTCAGATCAAAGACGATATCTTGGAGAGACCATCAGTGATAAGCCCTCTGGGAAAAAGTATGTTTCTAAAAGAAACTTGGAGGAAGAGAAAGAGGTTGACTGGCACATAAGAAAAGTGAGAGTCTGAGCACCGAGGTATGATGGAACTAGCTGTGGAGACAAGTGTGGAAGAAAGATTGAACAAAAGGATGTTTAGAAGTCAAACAGGAGGAAATGTGACATGGGTAAGACAAAGTAATGCAGGGCCTTGAAAAGGAAGACAAAACTGAACTTCACATAAACGGCAGTGAGCCAGTTCAGAGAGAAGAGAGATAAATCAGAGCAGCAGGAAGAGATTATTTTAGCAGCATCAGAGCTGAGATGAAATCAACAAAGGAGGAGGAGGCAGCAGCTGTAATAGTCAAGGTGAGAGACAACCAAGTGTGGACAAGGGTTTGAACTGTAGAAATGGATGAATTTTCTAGTTGCTCTAAAGGAGTACACAGCCACATTACAGCTGTATTCAGAGTTCCGTACTGATTTTCCATCTGCTTCAAGGTGCGATGCAAGGTTTTCAGTTTGATTTAAGATTTGGGATGTGGATACTTTAGAGATGGCCTCTCTTACTACGTACCTTTCCCGATTGCAATGGTAGAGATCACCAGAGACAGTTCAGCTCATAGCCCCTTGATATACACACTACTGAGATGTGGAAGCAGAATGTTTTCACAGGAAGGTTCCTGACTGTCTACTTCACTCCCTCTAGTAGTCCACCAGAACCCAAGTCTACTGACCTTTGTGTCATATTGTTCAAGATTAAGCTTTCTGGTCAAAGATTTGTCTGCCTATAGATCATCCCTTGAAAGATTTTCTTTATGATCGGCTAGCGAAATTGAGAAGTTAGGCTATTTGTGCTGTCTGTTGTGACCACTTTAATTTAGTGTCTTGTTTTATGTCACATACCCAGACACTATGGCAATGGGAGCAAACAATTCATTAAAGAAGTGTACAGGAATCACTTCACCCACACTTGAAATACAGCCACAGCACCTGTTGACAGTGCACAGCAGCACCACAACTGTTTAGGACAGGAAGTGTAGAATACCAAATACAGCTGAAACTGCGGTGGGAATTTATGTAGACAGAAGGTAATTACACAAAGTGGAATTTGGCCAAGACACGGAGAATGCAAAGTGCTATGGGGCTTGTGCAAATTACCATGGGAACCTTAATGATTGTAAGTGAGCCGGCTCATCATTTACAGTCCCTCAAAAAGACAGCCCATTCAACACCACACTATCCCTTTGCTACCTTGAGTTACACCAAGCTGCACAGTGCTTCCTAACTTGATGGCATCTCCTGTGCCACAGCACCCACTCGTAACAGTGTTATAGAAAACAGGATGAGACAGCTCTGAAATCTTCTGAGCACAGGGATGAATTTTTTGTTCCCTGTTGTGATTTACTTTAGACTTATAAGAGCTCCTTTATTTTAGGTCAGTATGATGACAATGGAAGTAAGCCAATGTAACCTTCATTTTTTAAATTAGCATTTAACAAGAAGCGTGTCTTGTTCTTAGAAATATTTTCCCTCCATAAGGAAGAATAACCTTGAACAGAAGACAAAACTAAGCTAAGAGGAAAGGAAAATCAAATTAAAACTAAATATACTTATTTTATTTTACATGCCTTTAAAACATACTGAATAAAAAGTTATTTCATTTCCCAGAAGCAAACACTGTATCATATCCTTGTTTATAATCAAGCCCAAAGAGAATCTCTTTTCTCACACATGCTACCGACTATACCATGTGGTCATGTAAATTCATTGTCTATCCAGAAGGGGAATAAAAATACCACTAAAAAGCTGGCACAAGGCAGATGGCCAGTTTCACTAATCTGACCTTATTTCTTCCAGACTAAATCTAGTGAACTGTTACTACAATGATCCATTATTCCTATAATTCTTAGACTTGAATATTTAGGTTAGAAATGCAAGCAAATCTGGATTACAAATTCCCACTTCTAATACATCAATGCTTTGTCATAAATTCTATTCCTAGACTCCAAGGGTGAAGCAGTTCTTAAATCATAAAAATCATAAGAGAAAGCTTTAAATGCATAAAACATTCAAACATTGCCTCTGCAGAAAAGTGCATTTGGAACTTTTCATTAAGTGTACTTATACCTGAGTATAAAGTATGAGAAATGCAAAGAATTCTTTCTGTAGCTGCCCCCACGATATCAGAAGACAAGATGGAGCACAAGCTTCATCTCTTGCTAATTAAACGAATCAATTAAGAGACTATTGTTGCAACTGTGTAACTGCTGTTCTACAATGGCAATAACAACCCCACGGGGAGGTCTTTTACTACATTAAAATGCTGTCCTCCACAACTCTATTTGATATTATTAGAAACAGTTATTTGCGTCTTGCTGTCATATTAGTAGCAAAGGCAAATTATGGAAATATGCAGACCAGAATGGTCCCAGTATGAGATCAGGTTTGGTTTTCAGCCTCCAAGGGAACAATTGCTGAAATTCCAAAGTTCCCTAAAGTTCTTTAATGGAACTGATAAATCTATCAGCACAGCATCCATTTAGATGCTAGGTAAGGGTCACATATTTGCATACTTTCCTGCTAAGCTGATACAATTCAACTAGATATATTATCATATTAAGTTTACCCTCCTGAGTTAAACCGATGGAGTTCAAAATTGTTTTCGATGGTTGTCATTAATCGCTGTTACATCTTAAATGCTCACTTTGAAATCTAATTGTGCTGCTGTACCAAGGGTCATATTAATAGCATTCTTAATGTTAAATCTTGGTAAAACATGTTTACTTTACAGATATTATCACTGAAGCTTAGAAGACTAATGAGAAACAAAGTATATTTATTATCAATAAAAACTTAATTTAAAATGTACATTCTGAGACTTAAATTAGCTTTACTAACTTCATCATGCCTTTGTTTCATTAAGATCCCTGGTTAAGCTTCTCAGCCATATAAATTAATATCTCCTAAACAGCTCTTGGGTAAATGCCAAAGCTGCAGCCATCAAAAAGCTGTTTAAAAAAATGCAGGCTACACATATGTTTGGTTTTTTGGCAGCAGAAATCTGTCTCAGAAAAGAAAGGCTCAACATTCACCATGATGTAATCATCTTAATACGGCAGTATTCAATCACTACTTGTAGGTCTTAATCCACCCACAGGAAAATAATTGAACTACCTTTGGTAACCTGTTAACTTATCCTTCAAGCAGCCACCAAGTCTAAACCCTTGTCCTTGCTGCAGAAAGTATCAACAAGCTGAATAAGAGGCAGTCTAAATGTTTCAAGCAAAATACAGAGAAAGTTACAAAGTTCTGTTCGTTTTCCTGGGAGGCAAATGGTATCACTTGAGATATTCAAGTACTATAGTGCAATCCACCCTACAAATGCCATCATTGCTAATTCTCACTGGAAATTTTAAGCTTTCATTTAAAAACATTGGCCAAGATTTAAATAATTGGGTGCTACTTAGGTTCTTAAGCCCTTATTTAGGTACCTAAGCAAGTGGCCTGATTTTCAAAGAGCACTGGGCACCCAGCAGCTCCACACAACTGAAATCAATGGGAGCTAATCAGTACTCAGCACTTTTAAAAGTCAGGCCACTTATTCAGTAGCCTAAATAAGACTTTAGGTACCTAACTGCAGTAAACCCATTTATTAAAATCTTGGTTTAAGTTTCTTTTCTTTTTTTTGCTACTACAGAAGATAGTCACCCCAATCCAAGGAGACGTACTGCTTTACATTGGTAACCTAACTTTTCAGGAGTCAACTGCAGCAACAAATGTGGGAACTTGCCCATCTCTGAAGGCATGAACTTCAAAGACTAACTGGGACTATTTAAATGTTACAGCTGATAAACAGAAGTAATTTCTTGTGGATTTTTTGTTTGTTTGTTTTTTTTAAAACAGACAACTAAATGCAAAAAATACATATTTTATTTACTTTTTTGAGATTTCAGTTGGGATTTTCAAAAGTGTCTAAGTGACTTAGGAACAAAGTCCAATTGACATTCAGGGAGACTTGTATTCTGAAATTACTTAAGCACGTTTAAAAATCCCAACTCCAACGTATATCTTAATACGTTATTACTCTTTAAAACTATTCAACGTGACAAAGGGAAATCTCTGTGTGGCGATCACTCCTTTCTCTTGGCAGCATCCAGGGCCATTTTGTGGAGAGACGTAGGCAAGAGGATGCTCACCATCATATTCAAAAGGAATGCACAAAAAAATAACGTTTCCTGAGGCAATTATTAACTTTTCCCTGGAGTCCCTTTTGCACTGTGTAACTCCCCTGCCAGAAGTCACACTGGAGCAATGCTGCCAAGTGCTCTGGAGCCAGGGTAAAGAAAAAGAGTGATTCCCATGATTGCTATGATTTCAGAGGAATTCAGTTCAGATTAGCAAGGATCCCGAGTGATCTTCAGACTCTAGAGACCATACCCACTGCTTACTCTGGAGGAGCAAGCTTTGACTCTTGATTAGGGCAAAACTCAATTAGAGGTACTTTGTGAAAACAAACAAACCAAAAAAGAACTGTGGAAAACCAAGGTAAAGTTTGCAAGATTAAAGTGTGTGAGACATTTTTTCCTTGCTATTAATACTGTCTACACATCCCATTAGATAGAATATCTGTAGCTTTCACAGGTTTCAAAATCACTTTTGAAAGTCCACACAGGCCTTCATATCTAAAGTTTCAGTAGTGCTATATATTGAAAAACAAGCATGTTCAGAATTGGACTGATCTGTAATAATGAAAGAAGCAGGTTATTAAACATTTGCCATTGCAACCTGAGTCACAGTGTCATACAATGGAAGTGCACATTCTCTACCGCTATTTGGACCATGCAAGGATGCAAGAAAGAGAAGACAGAGGAAAGAAACTGACTATAACATTGCTTGAAAAGTTTCAAAGTCGACAATTTATAAGCATCGGCAATGGTAAAGGAAGGGTGTCTGAGAAGTAAGCACATACCAATGCAAGTCCATTACCAGGAAAAACAAACTGAAGAGAATGTTCTTGTATTCCTAGCTTTAATCTATAACTAGTACACAGATTTACTGTAGGTCCACAAAATGACAAAGTATTCAATAAACCAGGTAACAGGATGTGATGGTTTGGTGAATTTGTCTATGTAAAACCTATGAATTCTGATAAAGTTATACATAGAGTTTGTAAAATCAAACCATTAATGTGTACTGAAGCAGCTATTTGCTAGCAAAGATTGGACACGTATGTCACAAACCCTGTCTGGAAGTCAGTACAGGACAATTGAAAAATTGCTAACATTGAACAGCTCAGCCCTGATAGAACAATCGGGATGTTAAAGGAAGCTGGTTCTCCCAGACTGCCTGCAGGGGATAGGGTTGGAGCAATGGAAACTCCCTAGCAGAAAAGAAGGGAGAGAGAAAAAGGTGTTAGGACCTGCTGTTAAAAACAGACACACGGGGAAACCTAACAAGGTTCTGAACAATCTAAGGGGAGCTTGTTACAGGGGAGATAGAGAGACTCTGATGGCTGAAAAGGAGGGAGGGATGGTACAGGAGGGGGTACTGGGACCCCTGAAAGGACAGCCAAACCCCAAAGGTGGTGAGGACACCAGAGAAGGGATTTGTGTGCCAGTTGTGTTGTTTTTCCACAGATCTATAGATTTTGCTCTTGTGCTTTCTCTATGAGCAAAAGTACCTGTGCTTAAAAATTCCTCTGCAGAGTCTGTGAGTTACTTGTTTACCCTGTCCCATAGTCCCAGAAGAAAGACACAGTAAACCAGAAGGTCAACAGCTTTGGTGGAACTCTGGGAGAGTGCACCAGCTTTTGGGGAGGCTTGGGAGAACCAGCACTGAGCCTGAGCAACTGGACTGCCTCTGTCAAGAAGGGTATCAGACACAGTGTCTGCACCTGGAGTATGTGCCTAGAGGTCCAGAGACAGAGAGATGGTGCCTAAACTCTGCCAGCCCCAAGAGCATGTGGGATACAAGGTTTGGGTCCAGCGGGACTCACCAGGGTTGTAACATACGATATCAAAAGTTATGTAAGGTAATAATCTCTGCCAAGATTTTCAATAAGAAGAACTTAAAGCTAGGCACCTATATCTATATTTATGTCCCTGCCTGATTTCAAAAGTACAGAGAAGCCAACAGCTCCGACTGAGATCAGCAGAAGATAATGGGTGCTTAGCACTTTTTGATAATCAGGAACATGCCTAAATAAGGGGTTAGGAGCCTCACTTTAGATCTCCTATTTTTGAAAATCTTAGGCTTATTGGATAAAGAGAAGAAACAATGTCTTGTGAGACAACAGAGAAAGAGTTGTCTCCTGGTTTCCTTGTACTCCCCCCATCTGTCTGTATCCATCTGTTGTTTCTTGTTTTATACTTAGATTTTAAGCTTCCCAGGCCTTTTTTATTCTGTGTTTGTACAGCACCTAGCCCAATGGAGCTCTGGTCCATGACTAGGGCTCCTCAGTGTTACTGTTATACTACTCCTGCTAGTAATAACAACAACGCATGAACTGCCTAATGCCACTATGAACTAACAGAAGAGAGAGTCCCAAATAGCAAAGGCTTTCTAGTCATGTCCAGCAAAAGGAAACATTACTAAAGACCCACGTAGAACCTCTGAATTATGTCAACTCTGTGGAATTCAAACTCATGATCCCTACTTAATTTGGAAACAGTAGCATGACTTTTTCCATTTTCCCTTTTAAAACAGGAGAAACAAATACCTTTGCTGCTCCTTAACAGAAAATCTTTACAAGTTTACTACACATTATGCTTTAAGATTCATATTAAAGCCTTTTCTTTAATTGCAAGTCTTTCTGTTGAAGTGTATATTCCCCTGTCAGTTAACTAACTACAAGGGACGCCAATGAGGTTTCTAACAGAGAAGCATTCTCTGCTTCTCTTCAGTGTCTGTCAGCTTGCTCAGTGAAGTTGAGACTCATCTCTTATCAAAAACCAGGAGCAAAACTGCTTATGCTGTCTGTCAGGAAATCAAGTGAATTATTTTATCTAAGCTGATGCCCTCGTGACAAGTTGGATGACTGTGGTCCCAATCAGTTGGTTCTAAAAACATGTGCTGATGAAAAGGTATAGGGGGCATGTGCTAAGTAGCACCACACTGCTTGTCAGCATTGAAGCTCATGATGAATTTGCATACGTATGAAACTGAGAATGCTTGAAGCTAGTTTTTCCTCTCTCAATAGAAAATATTAAAATCAAATATAAATTGTTTTTATAACCAATTTCTACAGTGATGCATACCATATGCAAGCAGGATACTGAGAAATCTAAATATCGTATCACCAAATATTTCTTTCAAGCAGTTAGTGTTATGAGGGAAAAAAACCCACTGCCAACCTTATAATGCATTGATTATCCTTCTTTCTTTTAGTAACAGGCATGATAATGCATACATACTGGAGTCCCCAAAAAGAGGTTCCAGGAGTGGAGAAAGGGCTCCTCTTTTCTGGCTTTGGAGTTATATTTTTATTAGTTATTATTAATGATATGACAGCAATGCCCAAAAAGCACTAATCCATATCAGCCCTTCCCCCTGTGCTAGATGCTGCACCAACACACAGGAAGATGCTGTTACTGGCCCAAAGCTTGTAATCTGAAGAGAAACTCAGATACATGGTAGTGGAAAGGGGTGAAATATAGTTCAGAGTGACAGCTGACAAACATCATGGCAGTTCTGATTTTTTTTAATCTCTCCCCCTCTCTGTTGAGTAGTAGGCTGGGGTGCAGGGAAGGCAGGAGGGGATTTGTTAATAAGAGCAAAGGAGTGGGGAAGGAAGATGATAAGGAGAGCAGAATGGAGAGGAGCATAGACACCAGGGAGAGTGAGACAAGCCACAGGGAGGACTTTGAGGGAGAAGGGAAGTCAGAGCAAAGAGCCAATCTGCAAAGGAGAGAATGTCCAGAATTCTCTTACCTCACCCTGCATCCTTCCAACTTTCACCTACTATACCTCAGGGATGCTAACATCTTCTGTAGCAAAGGATTATCAATTCTGCTTCCAAACACTGAAAAGATCCTACATGTAGCTTAGAAAGCAGACTTAGAAAAAGGTTTGTCTCCATTACCATTTCTCTAATCTATGAATTAAAATTCTCTCTTTAGGTTCAACCAACAAGAAACACGTTAAAACTAGTCTATATTACGTCAGCCACATTAAGTGTCTGACGGTGCACACTAAGCCCTGGTCTACAGTAGGACTTTAGGTCGAATTTAGCAGCGTTAAATCGATGTAAACCTGCACCCGTCCACACGATGAAGCCCTTTATTTCGACTTAAAGGGCTCTTAAAATTGATTTCCTTACTCCATCCCTGACAAGTGGATTAGCGCTTAAATCGGCCTTGCTGGGTCGAATTTGGGGTACTGTGGACACAATTCGACGGTATTGGCCTCCGGGAGCTATCCCAGAGGGCTCCATTGTGACCGCTCTGGACAGCACTCTCAACTCAGATGCACTGGCCAGATAGACAGGAAAAGAACTGCAAACTTTTGAATCTCATTTCCTGTTTGGCCAGCGTGGCAAGCTGCAGGTGACCATGCAGAGCTCATCAGCAGAGGTGACCATGTTAGAGTCCCAGAATCGCAAAAGAGCTCCAGCATGGACTGAACGGGAGGTACAGGATCTGATCGCTGTATAGGGAGAGGAATCCGTGCTATCAGAACTCCGTTCCAGTTTTCGAAATGCCAAAA
The DNA here is from genome assembly GCF_015237465.2 of Chelonia mydas. Lineage (NCBI taxonomy): Eukaryota > Metazoa > Chordata > Testudines > Cheloniidae > Chelonia > Chelonia mydas. The sequence goes on along the minus strand of NC_057849.1, from coordinate 98,985,276 downwards.
CCTTTGTCAAAATCTCCCAGGGCATGAAGGACAGAGGCCATAACAGGGACCCGAACCAGTGCCGCGTGAAACTTAAGGAGCTGAGGCAAGCCTACCAGAAAACCAGAGGGGCGAACAGCCGCTCCGGGTCAGAGCCCCAAACATGCCGCTTCTATGATGAGCTGCATGCCATTTTAGGGGGTTCAGCCACCACTACCCCAGACGTGTTGTTTGACTCCTTCAATGGAGATGGAGGCAACATGGAAGCAGGTTTTCGGGACGAAGAAGATGATGATGAGGAGGAGGAGGTTCTAGATAGCTCACAGCAAGCAAGCGGAGAAACCGGTTTTCCCGACAGCCAGGAACTGTTTCTCACCCTGGACCTGGAGCCAGTACCCCCCAAACCCACCCAAGATTCCCTCCTGGACCCGGCAGGCGGAGAAGGGACCTCCGGTGAGTGTACCTTTTAAAATACTATACATGGTTTAAAAGCAAGCATGTGAAAGGATTAATTTGCCCTGGCATTCGTGGCTCTCCTGGATGTACTCCCAAAGCCTTTGCAAAAGGTTTCTGGGGAGGGCAGCCTTATTGCGTCCTTCATGGTAGGACACTTTACCACTCCAAGCCAGTAACACGTACTTGGGAATCATTGTACAACAAAGCATTGCAGTGTATGTTTGCTGGCGTTCAAACAACATCCGTTCTTTATCTCTCTGTGTTATCCTCAGGAGAGTGAGATATCATTCATGGTCACCTGGTTGAAATAGGGTGCTTTTCTTCAGGGGACACTCAGAGGAGCCCGTTCCTGCTGGGCTGTTTGCCTGCGGCTGAACAGAAATGTTCCCCGCTGTTAGCCACGGGGAGGGGAGAGGGTTGAGGGGGTAGCCATTCGGTGGGGGGAGGCAAAATGCAACCTTGTAACGAAAGCACATGTGCTATGTATGTAATGTTAACAGCAAGGTTTACCCTGAAAGACTGTAGCCACTGTTTTATAAAATGTGTCTTTTTAAATACCGCTGTCCCTTTTTTTTTTTCTCCACCAGCTGCATGTATTTCAATGATCAGAGGATCTTCTCCTTCCCAGAGGCTAGTGAAGATTAGAAAGAAAAAAAAACGCACTCGTGATGAAATGTTCTCTGAGCTCATGCTGTCCTCCCACGCTGACAGAGCACAGACGAATGCGTGGAGGCAAATAACGTCAGAGTGCAGGAAAGCACAAAATGACCGGGAGGAGAGGTGGCAGGCTTAAGAGAGTAAGTGGCAGGCTGAAGACAGGGCTGAAGCTCAAATGTGGCGGCAGCGTGATGAGAGGAGGCAGGATTCAATGCTGAGGCTGCTGGAGGATCAAACCAGTATGCTCCAGTGTATGGTTGAGCTGCAGCAAAGGCAGCTGGAGCACAGACTGCCACTACAGCCCCTGTGTAACCAACCGCCCTCCTCCCCAAGTTCCATAGCCTCCACACCCAGACGCCCAAGAACGCGGTGGGGGGGCCACCGGCCAACCAGCCACTCTACCACAGAGGATTGCCCAAAAAAAAGAAGGCTGGCATTCAATAAATTTTAAAGTTGTAGACTTTTAAAGTGCTGTACTTAAAGTGCATTTTCCTTCCCTCCTCCACCACCCCTCCTGGGCTATCTTGGTAGTCATCCCCCTATTTGTGTGATGAATGAATAAAGAATGCATGAATGTGAAGCAACAATGACTTTATTGCCTCTGCAAGCAGTGATCGAAGGGAGGAGGGGAGGGTGGTTAGCTTACAGGGAAGTAGAGTGAACCAAGGGGCGGGGGGTTTCATCAAGGAGAAACAAACAGAACTTTCACACCATAGCCTGGCCAGTCATGAAACTGGTTTTCAAAGCTTCTCTGATGCGTACTGCGCCCTCCTGTGCTCTTCTAACCGCCCTGGTGTCTGGCTGCGCGTAACCAGCAGCCAGGCGATTTGCCTCATCCTCCCACCCCGCCATAAATGTCTCCCCCTTACTCTCACAGATATTGTGGAGCACACAGCAAGCAGTAATAACAGTGGGAATATTGGTTTCGCTGAGGTCTAAGCGAGTCAGTAAACTGCACCAGCGCGCCTTTAAACGTCCAAATGCACATTCTACCATCATTGTGCACTTGCTCAGCCTGTAGTTGAACAGCTCCTGACTACTGTCCAGGCTGCCTGTGTACGGCTTCATGAGCCATGGCATTAAGGGGTAGGCTGGGTCCCCAAGGATAACTATAGGCATTTCAACATCCCCAACAGTTATTTTCTGGTCTGGGAATAAAGTCCCTTCCTGCAGCTTTTGAAACAGACCAGAGTTCCTGAAGATGCGAGCGTCATGTACCTTTCCCAGCCATCCCATGTTGATGTTGGTGAAACGTCCCTTGTGATCCACCAGAGCTTGCAGCACTATTGAAAAGTACCCCTTGCGGTTTATGTACTCGCCGGCTTGGTGCTCCGGTGCCAAGATAGGGATATGGGTTCCGTCCATGGCCCCACCACAATTAGGGAATCCCATTGCAGCAAAGCCATCCATTATGACCCGCACATTTCCCAGGGTCACTACCCTTGATATCAGCAGATCTTTGATTGCGTGGGCTACTTGCATCACAGCAGCCCCCACAGTAGATTTGCCCACTCCAAATTGATTCCCAACTGACCGGTAGCTGTCTAGCGTTGCAAGCTTCCACAGGGCTATCGCCACTCGCTTCTCAACTGTGAGGGCTGCTCTCATCTTGGTATTCATGCGCTTCAGGGCAGGGGAAAGCAAGTCACAAAGTTCCATGAAAGTGCCCTTACGCATGCGAAAGTTTCGCAGCCACTGGGAATCGTCCCAGACCTGCAACACTATGCGGTCCCACCAGTCTGTGCTTGTTTCCCAAGCCCACAATCAGCGTTCCACAGCATGAACCTGCCCCATTAGCACCATGATGCATGCATTGGCAGGGCCCATGCTTTCAGAGAAATCTGTGTCCATGTCCTGATCACTCACGCGACCACGCTGACGTCGCCTACTCGCCCGGTATCGCTTTGCCAGGTTCTGGTGCTGCATATACTGCTGGATAATGTGTGTGGAGTTTAATGTGCTCCTAATTGCCAAAGTGAGCTGAGCAGCCTCCATGCTTGCCTTGGTATGGCGTCCGCTCAGAAAAAAGGCGCGGAACGATTGTCTGCCATTGCTCTGAGGGAGGGAAGGGCGATTGACGACACGGCTTACAGGGTTGGCTTCAGGGAGCTAAAATCAACAAAGGGGGTGGCTTTACATCAAGGAGTATTTCAGGCAGGACTTCACGGAGGGTTCCTATAAGAAATGATGCACCTAAGTTATTGTTCTTATTGGAACAAGGAGGTTAGTCTGGCCTCTGATTGATACATGGCTAGATTTACCTCGCTGCACCTTCCCTGTGAGTGACTGCAGTGTGACCTAGAAGAATGAGTCCCCTAGACGGGGGAGGGGGGGAAGCAAATGAGTACAAAACAAATCTGGTCTCTTTCTTGTTTTGATCCACTCCATCTATCTTTTACATCTTTGGCTGGCAGCAGACGGTGCAGAAGGACTGCATGCCATCCACATCTCATGGCTGCCCGGCAGAAGATGATGCAATAGGACTGCTAGCAATCCGTATCGCCTGCCTGCTCACCATAAGATGGTTCAATAGGACTGACTGCAGGACTAAAGAGAATGACCTGGTCGAGTCACTCCAAATTTAGTCCCTGCGCCCATGTCTGCCCAGCCGCTCCTGGCCGACGTGGCCAGGAGCACCTCGGACATGACAATGACGGCTACCAGTCGTACTGTACCGTCTGCTGCCACAAGGCAAGGGGTTGATGCTGCTGTGTAGCAATGCAGTACCGCGTCTGCCAGCACCCAGGAGACATAGGGTGACGGTTACCTGAGCGGGCTCCATGCTTGCCATGGTATGGCGTCTGCACAGGTAACTCAGGAAAAAAGGCGCGAAACGACTGTCTGCCCTTGCTTTCACGGAGGGAGGGAGGGAACGGGGGCCTGACGATATGTACCCAGAACCACCTGCGACAATGTTTTAGCCCCATCAGGCATTGGGATCTCAACCCAGAATTCCAATGGGCAGCGGAGACTGTGGGAACTGTGGGATAGCTACCCACAGTGCAACACTCCAGAAGTCGACGCTAGCCTCAGTACTGCGGAAGCGCTCCGCCGAGTTAATTCACTTAATGCACTTAGAGCATTTTCTGTGGGGACGCATACACTTGAATATATAAAACCGATTTCTAAAAAACCGACTTCTATAAATTCAACCAAATTTCGTAGTGTAGACACACCCTACGTGCTCTTCTTCTCTTCCCCCCATCTCCAAAAACATATTCTGGTGGTTTTTTCCCTTTTTCGTTGAAGAATTATTAGTTTTTCTGAACAGATGCAGATTTGATAAAGCAGTGTGAGCTAATCAATATTAGTTTTAGTTAAGACAGTAATCATCAGCAATAGAGAATTAAACAAATGACTAATATTCTATTTGTTTTACTCTCAATGTCTTAAAGCTAAAAGCATATCAAGACTGTAAGCTTTCTAGGGTACGGACTGTCTTTTTCTTGTGTGTTTGTACAGCCCATAGCACAATGCGGTACTGGTGTAACACTGGGGTTCCTGGAATTACTGCAATACAAATTAATAATAATAGTAATCAATAATAAAAACACATACTTGCATCCCACTTTAAAAAAAAAAAAAAAAGAATGTCACTAGTCATGGATTTGACCAGTACCTTCTGAAGTTTGGTGATGCTCAGAAATAGGGTTTTGATTAAAGTCTGTTTTGACTTTTTACTATTAACTGACCAAGATGTGTTAGTATTCTTATGCAACAGTCTCAATAAATATTTTTTCCTGCTGTGAGCTATCAGACCAGCCATGTAGCAACATCCTTTCCTGCAAAGCAAATGACCAGTGCCAAAGCCCAACATCATAAATAGGACAGTGTTCACTGACTGTTAAACACCAATAATGTGGTTGGTAATAATGAGACCTAAGTAAAAGCACAATCCTTGAGGAGAATTACTTTTTTTTTTAATCTGTTCAAAGCTTTAAGTTTAGAATTAAACTTGGAAAAATACAATTAGAGCATTTTAAGTATCACTTTAACCACATGACTGACAGAATTAAGATACCATTTCAATAAGAATTGAGATACCATTCTGATATATAGTATGTAGCCTTAGAAGCATCTATCACTTAACACACAATTTTGTTTTTCCATCTTATACATGAGTACCCAAGATACACGAAAGAGGGAAAAGATCTGCCCAATTGCTTACTTCTCCTATGGTAGAGACCCAGCCATGATTCTTAGTCTATTATTCTGCCCGAAACAGCTCTCAGCTCCTCAGTAGAGTGAGATGTTGATGGAGGCAGTGCTTTGAATTGCCCATTAAAAAAGTATTCTCATCTCGTCGTCCTTAGCTGGGAGGATGGCGACTACAATGCCTTGAGGATGAGAAGTATAGAGTGAAAGAAATTGGCCCTCAGCTCAGACAAAGATGTACGGAACACCAATGGATGACCAGGGAGTGGGAGAAGGAGAGAAATTGGATGAAATGGACTGAAATCTGAATATATTCCAATATATTACAAGTTTAAAATCTCCTATTTCTTACAAGTGTACTTTCATTTATACCTTACCCTTTTAGGGGCCAAAAAGTTATAGAATCATATCAAGTGAAATGCGGAATGTAACCGTTTTGTAGCATTCACTGAAGGATAGTTCTGCTTCCATCCGGTTTGAAATACCTGGAATGGGGGTTTTATGTATCCTATACTTTGAAGCAAACACACACTAAAACAGATACTGACAAAATTCATGAACACAGGCGTGTGTGTGCAGTCATTATCAACTGCCTATTTTTTTTGTTAAGTTATATTTCAATACAGGCATAATGTAGCATAGTAGATCTTGAATACTTACCACTGTGCCCAGAAACTGAATGCTTATGTTTCCAGCTGCATCTCGAGAGAGGCACTGAAAAAAACAGGTGTAAAAACTAATTAGTAGCTTTCTCAGTAAGTTGAAGCAGTGCTATTGTCTTCTTGTAAGGTCTGCAGGAAATAACCAAAATGCCTGTAGCTATATTACATATGCACAAAATAAACATAATGTAAAAATGTATTTAAGAGCTTCAATGCTAAGAAGCTGATTCATGCTTAAGCTCAAATTCTAGTTTTTGCTTTAACAGATTCTAACAAATTTACTTTGAAGAGTACTGAAAACAAACATGTCTACGTACAAGGAAGAATGTATGTATTTTCAGGGAGATGGACGTTATGATATGTAAGAACAGTACAACAGTGGAACAGACTGCATAGGGAGGTTGTGGAAGCTCCTTCACTGGAGGTTTTCAAAAGGAGGCTGGATAGCCATCTGTCTTGAAGACTAGACAACCCATGCAGTCCTTCCTAACCCTACGGTTCTATGACTTACTAGGACTTTTCTACCTCTAAGGTCTGTGATTCTATGGCGCATGTATATCTGTATTCTCACTTCATGTACTCCATATTACCTCAACTCTATAAATGTTAAGCATGTCACTCATTCTAAAGAGACGTTTTCATCTCCTCTTTGTGATAGGGTGCTGTAAAATGAATGCACACAATGCTCCTCCTTTGAAAACAGAAAAAAAATAATTTTGTGAAACACTTGGTTATCTACTGGGCTTGGGGCTGTTGGCTCAAGTCTCTGACCAATCATAGAGCATACTGTCATTACGCCACTAGGCAATGCAAAAGAAAGCAAATTATTGGTTATACATGATATTACCTATAACCTAAACACGGGAAATATACAAGAAGTTACTGCTCCTTTTGAGTCTTTTCCTCCTTCAGTTCAAAAGCTGTTCACAGCACACACATTTCACCAAGAAATTCTACATTAGACCAAACTGTTATATTTTATACTATATTTGTAAAGCATCTTCATGGGAAGAAGCGTTTTGACTTAACATTTCAAATTTACCTGTAAAATAAGTGAAAATGTACTCTTCTGTCTGACTTACAGAAGATAATATTTAATATAACTAGCTGGACTATTTAACATAAATTACATTGTCGGAATACTAATTCTCTGATTTGCTCTGTCATATCTCTGTTTTCTCTCTCATTTGTCAAATTACTGAATGCATAGGCCCTCACACAGCATATGTGGTTAAGAGCTCTGCTGAATCAAGACCAAAGTCAAAAAGTGTAAATACATAGCATAGGTCTAAATTTAAAGAGATATAAATACTATACAATATGCCCTGTGTATAGATCTGTATGAAAACATATACAATATATTACAAGGATAGGTATAAAATGCAAACTACCTTTAGTACTTTCACATTTTAAAGACAATTACGATGAAGTGACAAAATGCTACACAATAGTAGTACTAAGTCAAATGCTGTCCCTTTGCTGACAATGTGGCATGTTTTGCAGCTATATTTTATATATATAAGCAATAGCTTTCTTACCACAGCATAAACTTGCATTTTTTTGATTAACAGGTCATGTACTGACACTGCAATCTGTACAATCATATGAAAACAAAGAAGGATGTGCCAAGGCCTGACATATTTCAACAATAATGATTAATGGAATGGAAAATATGGGAAATAAAATTTCATACAAAACCTGACGTTTACTTTTATAAAGGAAACAGGAATATACACTTTTCCCACAGTCTAGTATAAACACAATCAGGTTTTGGAAACTGCAAAGAAGAACAAAGTACCGATAGTCTACAATGAATGAACTGTATGCCAAAACAAACAAGTACTGACCACTTGATAAGCTGTCAGAAAATGGCAAATTAAAAAAAAAATAACCTAAGGGACTTAATTTCTTTTTTTCCTGGAATGCCCTCGCCCTCATTAGAGTGCTGTCACTTATTGTGCTGCCCTTTTATCCCCTTAAAGAGGCCATTAACAATAATTTTATAGCCTGATAAAATTTCCAATTTTTTTGGCTAATCTTCCCATCACTCTCATTTTGTAGAGGAATACAAAGCAAAACAAAATATTGTTTCTGTTTTTCCTTTAAACACTTTCAAAGCAATAACTTAGTATCGTGAACGGACTTGTGGGTTTTCATAGCTATGGATCAGATCCTGGAAACCTCTCCTCATGCAAGTAGTCTTTACTCACATGAGCAGTCCTTTGGTTTCCAATGAGCCTACTCACATGTAGGATCTCCTTGCATGCTTGGAGATTTGCAAAATCAGATCCAAAGAATGCAAGGACTTCACCACACTTTCAAGTAACTAAAATGCCTGCTCATGTGATAACTGTTGAGTCATCTAGAAAATAAATTCAGAAACTTGTAGATTAGAATCTACAACCTAATACCAAATACATATTTATACCCAAAAGTTGTCTTCCATAACCACAGTATCAGGGATAAGACGACGAATACCCTCTTCCTTAGCCTGTCATTGTTGAAAGGGCATAGGCATCGCAGTACGGTAAGTCCCCATGGCACCTGCTTACACTATATCCAATATGCAGTACAGCATTCAGTCTTCAGTGGTATCAAGAGTTCACTGTAAGCACTAAAATCCATCCCTCAAATTAAGAGAGTGAGGAGAAAAAAGTCAGGGTGGGGGAAGGAGAGGAAAATTAACAAACACGGGGGGGTGAAAGAAGTTTTCCTTCTGGGCATATTTAAAAAAAAAAAAAAAAAAAAGGTAGATAGACTCTCCAAATCAACCATATGTTACCAAGACCAAAAAGAAAACTGCCAGGCTTTTGAACACCATATTACAAAAGAAGTCAGTACATTATCATAATTAATGTTTCAAATTTCAGTTGTAAATAAATCTCAGCTGTTAAATGTGATTTTTTTTAAAAAACCATACTGAAAGGAGTTATTTCTGTTCTACTGGTGGGCTTGTTTCTGAGATCTGTAAATGTAATTGATGTTTTCAAGAAAATGAAAGAAGATGGTTAACAGTTTCTCTTATTTTCTACCTTTTTAGAAAAAAAATATACCAGTCTCCACCTATTCTAAGTTGTATAGTTATATAAACTATACATTCTAATACATGGTTTCATATTATGTGTGATAACAGTAAAGTAATCAAATGCAAGTAACCAGAAAGAACAGCTATTTACTTGCAACATGTAAAAACCTTTTTTAAAGTAACTTGCAAAACATTTGCTTAGAGGTCTGAAGCAGAGAATAATTAATGCAAAGTATATTTCTACCAGTATCACAAAGCCTAAATAATATATTTTCTCCTGTGAAAATAGTAATGTTATGTTGTATGTGTGAATCATGGGATTTTTAAAAATAATTTATATTCTTTTTGATTAAATTAACATAGGTTGAGAGATTCTACATTAACAAAATCCCATTTTAAAACTATAATAGTTTTTTTCATAGGAACTCAGGTGCCAGACAGCTAAACTAAAACTTGTAGAAAATATGATTTAACTTTAAAAAACATTTAAATTCTAAAAGCTATCAAATTTATATCCAATGATTAATATTATATACATGTGGTTTTGTGTATATTATGCTGTATGTATATATTTATATTTACAAATAAATAGAACATGTACATTCAGGATATAATCTGTGTAAACACAGTATATAACTAGGAAGTGTAAACTGGTGTGCATTTATCTACATATAAGTACAGACATGGGTGCAATCACACATATCTGCATGATTATATGCAATAATGCAATAATTTCACAAGGAATCAATTCAATCTGGTGTTTCCCACTAAATTACAAGAGGTTTCTGTGACTACTCCAAATTCTTCTGCTTTGCCATAGAAAATTAGTTCCACTTAGTTGGGTATCAATGAGCTATTCAGTGTATGATGCAGTAGGGTTACAATCAGCTCAGTACTCAAGCCTGCAATGGATGAGTACCTTTAGATAAAAATGAAATTGAGAAACAAGCTATAAAAGAGGGGTGAGGGAAGGAAAACTCCCCCCAAACTACAAAATATGAGAGGGAGACAGAGACACCACATCCATACAGGCATGATTAGAATGGAAGAAGATCTTGAGGTATTTGCCAAAAGTGCTCAGATACTCTTGGATCTGCAGATTACCTGCTGTGAGCAGGTGGAGAGAAGAAATGACAGCAAACAAAGAAACTGAAACAGACCAACAGCAGTTGCTTTGCTTACAAATGAACAACTAATGTGTCGCGTCAAAACAATACTCACTAACAAGAAAAAATATATTAAAGCCTAGCAAACAAATTATATCTTGTGATACTGAAAACTACTTCATTTGCTCAAGGTAAGATGGAGAGTACTTGGGTTTTTAGAAATATGTAAATATTATTGGTGGCATATATATATTTATTAGTCAATGCTTGGCACCAAGGCAAAAACAGTGGGGTAAAATGTATTAAAATATACAGAATATAAAACACGAAAAGTAGCAAAAAATAATTACAGTAATATCACAGCCCATGTGAATACTCTGAACACATTTTAAATACCGCAGCTAAAAAATTTTTAAAAGCGGCCATTACTTTAGAGTCGATCAATGGGTTTCCAACTTGACACACTAAGGAGCTGATTTTCAGAGATGCCAAAGCACCTGTAGCTCTCGTAGACTTCAACTGGAGTTGCGGGTACCAACACCTTTTGAAAATCAGGTTTATCATGTTGGGAACCCAAACACCGATTCACCCCAAATTAGTAGACACTTTAGATAATTTAACCTATGAAAATATGGGCTATACCTACATGTGATTTATTTCTAAAATAGAGGAATAGAAAAAATCAGTATTTTAAAATTTGCAAAATTTCCCCAAATTTCTTCCTTCACATTTCTCCTTCCACCTGGATGAGACCAGGGGTTGCACCTCATAAACCTAAAGACACCCCCCAAGATCCACATGGACCTCAGAGATCTGCTGGAGGCAACAAGAGTCTGTGAAGAAGCCCCTTGACTCCACACATGCCTTTCCTATCTCTGTTCCCTGCAGAAGACTTGCATTAAGGAACTTGCTTAACCAGGGCTGTGCCTGGAAGAGCTGTTAGAGTTCCACAGTGCAGAGGAAGAAATTGCATAAATTACTGCAGATTAGAGCCACATTAACTTATTCAGCAAGTTGTGTGCGCTTGGGGAATCTGGATCCCAGGAGGTGAACCACCCAGCCCTGCCTGCTGACACTTCAGAGGCCCATGTGGTTGAGTCGAAGTGTTGACTAAAACATACAGCCAACTGATTGGCTACACTTGTCGTTCAACAGCTGAGCCAAAGTTTAGCCAGAGTTATTGTCTAAAGACAAAACAAACAGTACAATAACCAAAGGAGATATACATACCCTTATTCCGGGAAGTAATTCTTATCTTACACAGAACGTGCGCTTTGAAGATACACCCCAAAACTACCTCTATTTATATCATGGCTGTTTACAAGTTAAAAAACACGTTCTCCATCACCTAAGATCTAACTCATTGGTTCCTTAACTTGTTGTTCTGTACCTTTCCTTATCTCTGTTTTGGATATCACATTCCAAACCAGTCAGGCATAGGATATACCATTCATGTATCTTCCAATTTGCTAATGCCAAAGCTGACTTCAGCTTTGGGAAATATTGTAGATACACCTGTAGCTGAGGTAGATCCATTCATTCCTTGTAGATGAAGTCTTCCAGGTAACCTACTGGATGGACAGTAGCCAACTTATCAAATATTGCAGTGTCCAGATCTAGTATCAGTAAAAATAGTGGAAAAGAAATCTACACAGAACCCAGGGCTGAGAACAACTGTTTGGGAACAACATGTGCCTCATTTAGGATGCGATGTCACTAACCCCAAATTTTGAACTGTACTAAGTGGAATTTGCCTACACCATTTAAAGGCACTGGTGAGACCTCACCTGGAATACTGTGTGCAGTTCTGGTCTCCTATGTTTAAGGATGAATTCAAACTGGAACAGGTACAGAGAAGGGCTACTAGGATGATCCGAGGAACGGAAACCTGTCTTATGAAAGGAGACTCAAGGAGCTTGGCTTGTTTAGCCTAATTAAAAGAAGGTTGAGGGGAGATATGATTGCTCTCTGTAAATATATCAGAGGGATAAATACCGGAGAGGGAGAGGAATTATTTAAGCTCAGTACCAATGTGGACACAAAGACAAATGGATATAAACTGGTCATTGGGAAGTTTAGACTTGAAATTAGACGAAGGTTTCTAACCATCAGAGGAGTGAAGTTTTGGAATAGCCTTCTAAGGGAAGCAGTGGGGGGAAAAGACCTATCTGATAAGTTTATGGAGGAGATGGTATGATGGGACAACATGATTTTGGTAATTAATTGATCTTTAACTATTCATGGTAAATAGGCCCAATGGCCTGTGATGGGATGTTGGATGGGGTGGGATCTGAGTTACTACAGAAAATTCTTTCCTGCTATCTGGCTGGTGAATCTTGCCCACATGCTCAGGGCTTAGCTGATCGCCATATTTGGAGTCGGGAAGGAATTTTCCTCCAGGGCAGATTGGAAGAGGCCCTGGAGGTTTTTCACCTTCCTCTGTAGCATGGGGCACAGGTCACTTGCTGGAGGATTCTCTGCTCCTTGAAGTCTTTAAACCACGATTTGAGGACTTCAATAGCTCAGACATAGGTGAGAGGTTTTTTGCAGGAGTGGGTGGGTGAGATTCTGTGGCTTGCGTTGTGCAGGAGGTGGGACTAGATGATCATATTTGTCCCTTCTGACCTTCGTATCTATGAATCTATGAAAAAATCACTGCCAACTTACAGGTGGTGCTGGTGGAAAGGACAATGAAGTTTGGGTTTTGGGGAGTGGAATTTTGGCCTCAATCCTGAAGAGTCATTGTTGGTCCATTTTGGAGAGAGCGAAGAGAAACACTGACACTTGTCCTTTTGGAGCTGTCTCTGGAAAAGTCTTTACTGATGTACAGAGGCAGAGAGGGGAATGAAGAGGCCCAAGCAATCTGCCCATTCTCTGAGCTCTTTCTCTTTGCTCAGCCTGGAAATTATCCAGTCTGAGCTCCCTTTATGTGGTTCCTGAGAGGGATTTTTCAAAGATGGAGCACCTCGTCTTTGATTTGCCCTATTTAGCCTGCTCTAGACTTTGCAAGCTGGTCAATCGATGGGTCAAATAATGTAACTTGACACGTTATTTGAACATGGTCAAATATTGTCAAATATTCCAGCACAAATGTCATGATGTAGGCAAGAGGACCCCCTTTTTGATTGCATCATGGTGCCACCTGTTAGCCAACCTACTGAAATATCTTGATCACTCACTTTAACTGCATGATAATGCCACCTATTTGGAAAAAAGTCAACTAATTGAAAGTTGAGCATCTTGATTGGCTTGAACCTTCTAGAACAAACATTGTATGTATGTATATCTTTATTTCTATGCCATGCCATTTACGAACCATATTAAAACAAGTTAAAAGACACAGTCCTGGCACTGAAAAGCTTACAACCTAAACTGACTAGACAATGATATAGAAATAAACTCAGAAGGGAGTGGGAGAGGGAGAGGAGGGCTCACAGCCATTAAACTTCCACCCCCAACATAAACAGTAAAGATGCACAGCCATAAAATGGTTGGTAGAGTTGGCCTGCTGCCTATCTAGCATAAGTGATTTTTTGGTTTTATGGATGCTGTGTGTTTTATTTTTAATTTCATTCATTTATGAATAATGTCCACATTTAAAGGCCAACCTAAAAATAATTACTCTCATATTTGAGAAAATCATTTCATGGTGTTTTGCATTTTTCTGAATTAAAATAACTCAGTTTTTTTGTAATTAGGTATAAGTATCTAAGGGTAAGCCTATTAGAGGCCATAAAGTCTTACTCTTTTTTGTGACTGTTCTTATAAATTAGTGCTTTAAAACATTTGACATTATTTGACAATATTTGACTGGTCAATTGACCAATTATTTTTGAACTGGTCAAATACCCAACCCTAGCTTGCTCCTCCATGAGTGGGAAGGGGAAGCACGGGGAGGGAAAGAACATAGTGGGTGGCCTGGTACAGAAAGCAAAGCCCTGGAAGTTTTTCTCTCTTAATGAAGAGAAGTAAAGAAAACTTTTGTTTTATTCAGTCATAAAATCAGGTTTCAGAGCTAGTGGAGAAAGAGGAATTGCTGAACTGCCACTCTGCTTGCACAATTGGAGGTAGGGAAATAACGAGGGACAGCACAGAGAAATACACACAACATAGATTATAAGTTTAAAAAAAAAGAAGCAAGCCTGAAATACAACGCTGCATACTTCAGCAAAAGTCACTGAGTTTTTTCTTTTGGGGGATGGGGAAGGGAAGAGTGGAGAGGGGGGTTGTGGGGTTTTTTTTGTTTTTTAAATGAGGTATTTGAGAGATCTCTTGTATTTGCTTCAATTGCCAAGAACAGGTGACAAGTGAGGCAAGGAAAATCAGTTACTCAGTAGCAACCCATCTCATCATGTCTGGAGTAACACTGATGAGCTCCTTTTGCTGTGATGATTGGGGGCTTACAGAGCAAATGTGAAAACATAGGGTAATCCTATAAGCTCTGAGAAAAGCCAGGCCTGCTCTCTCATCTAAGAAAAAGAAGTGGGAGCATACGCAATATTTATTTCTCTTTCATAGAGATAATAGTAAAAATGACCCTGCAACAATTTCAAAATGAAACTAACAGTATACAGTAGCTGTGTATTACTGGAAGACATCAATCAGTCTTCATGCACCTCACTCAGTAAATCTTTCCAAACTCATCTATTGCTTAAACAAACAAAAATGTTTTGCAGTTCCTGTATTTAGGGTCTGAAACCCAAATAATACATAATCTATAATAAGCAAAACTGTTTTGAGATACCAGATCAATGAAATAATCTACAGTCATTGAACTCTCAGCAATATTTTATTTTTGAGATTTTGTCAGCAAGGTACTCTGGCTCCTATCCAACAAAACACTTAAGCACACAGTTAATTTTAAGAACAGGAACCCTCGAATTTTAACTTTGCAGGATCAAGGTATTTTCTGGTACCCACCCATTTTTGCATGTCACTGATCTACTCTTTGCTTAGACCGGTACTTCCTTTATTTACACATTTTGAGCCAAGATCCTTTAGCAGATGAGTGAAAATAGACTCATATGTCTAATTACTTATTTTAATCGGGTGACAGATATGCAACAATTTGAATATCTAGACTACAATTTGCATAAATACATTTTAAAACAAAATATTTGAAAATCATTTCCTTCTTTACTCCTTATGTGCTTAAGGGCTTTGCTGGATTGGGATCAGAGCACTCAGCACCTTTCAGGATCAAGCCCTAGGTGCATAAATCAATCTTCAAAGAAATGTTACGTTCACAAAGAATATACCGGTTAAACAAATTTAGATGAATGAAACCAACTATGAAGAGAAATTAGAATGTCTGAAAATTAATAAAGCACAGCTGGAATTATTCGATTCATTTATGTTAATTGCTTAAATGGCTCTAGGGCGAAGACTTGCTGAAGGAAGATACACTAAGACTCAGGGATCAAATGCTCTTGGGGACAAATGGACCTATAGGAACACGCTAGTCTAATTTGGTCCTTGCAGAGGAACAAGTCTAGAGAAACATAACACAAAATCCAATTTGGATTCCAATGAGCAGATATCAAGGGTTAATCACATTGTAACCATAATTTTACATATATGGACAATCACAACATTAATAAAATTTCAAGCTATAGAATTTCTCAACAAAACAGAGGTTTACAGATAATATCTCCAGGAGAAACAATAACTATGTTTTTTACACTTCTTGTTGTATAACACACTTCAAAATATTTGTTGTACAGCAGCTGAAGTGACCCCTGCACGCATTTCATATGACAATTGTATTCCAGCAGTTCAAGGACCCCATTAGTGGGCTCAGCTACCTAGCAATAAACATGTTCAGCTATGGCAACATTCTGTGCCTTGGGAATTAAATGAAGATGCAAGTTCAAATATCATGCGTTTGGTATATAATCAATCTAACTACTATTAGTCAGCAACAATAAAAGCTTCCTAATGCTGTATACTGCTGTAATATGTCCTCATTCACTTCCCATTAGTTTTGATGGAAACTCATCTGAAAACATGTATGGATGCACACCAAATATGTTGGGTTTCTTCTGAACATCTCTCATATTTTTATAAATATATATTGCTTCTTGTTGAATATTAGTAAAGTGAACAGACACCAAAACCTAAAGATTTTCTTTAGATAGCAGCAGGTAAATTCTGAGAGTGGAGCATGTAAGTAAAAGTTGAGGATCATGTCCAGCCACACAAACCTGCAAGAAAACTTTGAATAGTCTCTAATAGCACATAGATGTGCTAGAAAGACCCATTTGTATATATTTGCCTGGGTATACAGTGAGATTGTCACTCATTTCCTACTCATACCATCCTTGAAAGACAACTGTTTCGGATGCCCAAAGCTGAAGTCGTTCAAATTCAGACACATGGAAAAAGTCATCATTGTGACATTTACATGTTCAGGAGTAATTTTTAAAAAATGCTGAATCACTGATAAATTTATACTATTTTTCAAGTAATTTCAGGGTTTCAGAATCTTAATCTCTTTCCTATAACTTGTAGGGTCTGCAGACACCCTGATCTTACTAATAAAATGACTATTTAGTAAATGGGGCTCTGGCTACACAAGAGAGCTTACAGCGGCACAGTCGCACCTATGTAGCTGTGCCACTATAAGCTCTCTAGTGCAGTGTTTCTCGACCTTTCCAGACTGCTGTACTCCTTTCAGACGCCTGATTTGTCGTTTGTAACCCCAACTTTCACCTCACTTAAGAAATACTTGCTTACAAAATCAGACATAAAAATACATAAGTGTCACAGCCACACTATTACTGAAAATTGCTAACTTTCTCATTTGTGCCATATAATTATCAAATAAATTGACTGGAATATAAATGTTGTACGTACATTTCAGTGTATCGTATATAGAGCAGTATAAAAGTCTTTGTATGACATTTTAGTTTGTATGGACTTCTCTAATGCTTTTTACGTAGCCTGTTATAAAACTAGACAAATATCTAGATGAGTTGATGTACCCCCCTGGAAGCCCTTTCTGTACCCCCAGAGGTACATGTACCCCTGGTTGAGAACCACTGCTCTAGTGTAGCTCCTCTCAGCTTAATTAATCCACCCACCACGAGTGGTGGTAGCTATGTCGTCGGAAGAAGCTCTCGCGCCGACGTAGCACTGTCTACGCTGATGCTTAGGTTGGCGTGATTTATGTCGCTCAGGTGGGTGACTTTTCACAGCCCTGAGTGACGTAAGTTATACTGACATAAGTGGTAGTGCAGACATAGCCTATACAAATTCTGAACTACCCTACCTTGAGAAAAATTGAAAAACAGTTAATATAAAATCCATGGCAATGCAATTTCTTGTTTTTAAACACTTTCATGGGGATACTTTAGAATCTGATGCCATTCATGAACTATTCTTTAGTTTTGTGGGGGTTAGGGAGTTGCTTTTTTCTTCTTCTTTAAAGCAAGAAACTGATATACATTAATAAAAAACAACAATACAGGAAAGATGCGGTCCTTGCCTTTCAATCTGGAAAGACTCAAAACGAGGGACACACAAAATTATTTGTGCAGGAATGACTTCGGATTTGCTCCTTTAATAAATACATACTTCTTATTTCAACAATAGAAGTGAGAAGACACTACAATTATGAGAAACGTAGGTAAGTCTCAGACTAAAATGAGCGAGGTATTTGAAATGTGAGATAGTTGAAAGGTGTGATACTGTCTTTAATATAAAGAGTATTCTGACATGTCATGTTCTCAAATATTTTCTCTAGAAATTGATCTCAATAAAGCTCCGGGCTTGTTAAATGGAGGGAGAAAGACTATGTTCGAGCAACACAGTGTTTTTCTGTTGTACATCAAATTTAGTATCCATACAGATATACAGTGGTTTTTGGATCTGAAGGGGTGCAGTCATTTCAGTTCCACAAATAATGTGTCAGTGAATTTACCTGTATAGTCCTCTGAGTGCCATCAATGGTGACAGACGATAAGGGTGAAGCCAGGTTCCACTCACTGGTCACATTTAGTTTCATCCCATCAACGTCCACCTGTTGTGACACCAAACAAGACTGTTACCATGATGACGGACAGAACGCTGATCTCAAGTTCATTGCTGCATACCAAGCAGAAACTGTTTTAAAACAGATGGCTCCCAAACAACCTGTCATGTTTACTGCTTCTGCCATAAAAGACAGGGTCCAACAACAGAGTCTTCTAGGCATCTCTGGGGAGAGGTGAAGGACCTGTGAACAGCTGCCTCCGAGTAGTGAGGTTTCAAGTAATTTCTAGCAAGTAACAAACACCCATCCAACTTTTAAATCTAACTGGACATGCTACATTTACTGCAATTAGACAAGTAATGCATATAAATTCCAGTGACACTTTGCAACCCACACCACAGGGCTTGCATATAATATCCTCTCCAAGGACCAAGGAAGAACTTTCCCTGTGATCTTAATGAAGGGTTTTGCATTGTTATCTTGATTAATATGAAGCAGTAATTAATTCTTTGGTGTTACACCTCAAAGTCCAATCAAACTTTGCAAGTTCTGTCATGTTTTCCCTCAATCTACTACTAATCAGAGGACTGATTTCACACTTACATTCCACTGTGGTTATCCTGAAAGACTTAAGGGGAAAAAATCATCACTGCGTATTTTTTAATAAGAGAATTTTTCTACATAAGGACAAACAAGCTGAGTTATGAAACAAAGTTAGTAACAGGAATAATGCTGACTGTGCTCTCTTACATTCACTCTAATTGGGCTATCACCCCCTGTTAAAAAAAAATTACTACAACTGCTGAATGTTGTATTATGCTACAAGGACCTCAGAGTTTAACAGCAGAGTTTAATAAAAAGGTAGTAAAAATACCATTTATACAATAATATTATGAAGATTAATGTTTGTAGAGTGCTTTGAACATGTAAAATGCTATTTATGCAAGTGCAAAGTACAAATGATATCAACTATACATTGTATTTTAAATAAAAGGAAAATAATGGGGATTTTGTTATCCTGCATCCAGTCATACCCTCAAAAGACCCAGAATATATCAAATCAATAAATCACAAACATCAAGTTTATCAAAATCACTTATATGTCATGCCACTGAAATTATCTCAGTAAACTGGAAGAAAACACTGCTACAACAAAACTGTATTTACAGTAAGTGTTGTGCTCTTTTTTGACAACATAGTAAAGACATCTAAAAATCAGCATTTTTAAATTTTAACATTTAATAATTTCATTTAATATACCTGACAATAGGATAAGGCAGAAAAAATTATATTGTATCTAAAGGAGTTCCAGATAAACAAACATATACGGCTAACATGCATAATTTCATTTTAGCTTGGAAAAGCTTTAGCCCAAGAAACCTCTAATTCCACAGACGCTTATTTTAGAATATAAAAGTTTTCTTTAATGGATATGATCCACTCAATATTCCTACAGGTTTTGACTTCAAATACAGTCATGTATAGAGACCACAAATAAAACAAATAATTTATAATGGTTCACCAAAAGGCTAGATCAGCTGGCACGATCCAGCTGCTTTGTGCTATTCCAGTGATACAAAACAGCCATCAACCTGGCTTAAGTTAAACCAGGTTTACAGCTGCTTTGCATCACAGGAGCAGCACAACGCAGCCAGAGCATACCAGTGAATCTGTCCCAATGTCAATAAAAGTAAATTGGCAAATACTATCTCTGCTGAGAACAGTACAAACTTGTGAAAGAGACTCCACTTACAGCAGAACAAGCCTGCTGCCCTGTCTTCACACTCTCTGACTGACAGCTGTCCTTCCAAACTAAAGTTGCTAGAAAAGCCAATCCTTCTCTGATGACATAATTAAGAACATTAACAAGAAAAAATCAGTTGTGCTAAAACAATCACCATCAAAGACCACCTTCAAATCCTTCCTCAAAATTATCTTTTGCACTGATGCCTACAAAGATCTTGGCAACAGCGAGGCTGCTGGAGTGCTGAGACTACTGTTTATCATGCGGACCAGTACTGTTTCATTCTTTCCTAGTACTTCCCTGTCTGTCTGTAGCCATCTGTTGTCTCTTATCTTATACATAGATTATAAGATCTTTGGGGGCAGGGACCATCTTTTGTTCTGTGTTTGTACAGTGCCTAACACAATGGGGTTCTGGTATATGACTAGGGCTCCTTGGCTCCGTGGCTGAGGTGGGCCCGCAGGCCACCTCTGGCCCATGGGACCGTCCTGCCAGGCCCTTGAGCTTTCGGCCAGGGAGGTTAGCCCCCAGCCCCTTCCCCGCTGTCTCCCCCTCCCCCACAGCCTCAGCTCACCATGCTGCTGCCAGTCCTGGTGCTCTGAGCAGCATGGTAAGGGAGCGGAGGGGTTGGATAAGGGGCAGGGGGTCCAGGGGACAGTCAGGGAACATGGAGCAGGGGGCAGTTGGATGGGGCGGAGATGCTATGGGAGATGGTCAGGGGACCGGGAGCAGGGGGCGGTTGGCATGGGAGTCCCGGGGGGGGGGGGGGGGGGCCTGTCAGGGGACTGGGGTGTGGATAGGGGTCGGGGCAGTCGGGGACAGGGAGCAGGGGGGTTGGATGAGAGTGGGGTCCTGGGGGGGCAGTTAGGGGCAGGGGGTCCTGGGATGGGAAAGTCAAGGGACAAGGAGTAGGAGGGGTTGGATGAGTCAGGGATTCTGAGGGGGGCAGTCGGGGTGGGAAGTGGGAGGGGGTGGGGGCCAGGCTGTTTGGGGAGGCACAGCCTTCCCTATCCGGCCCTCCATACAGTTTCGGAACTCCGATGTGGCCCTCAGGCCAAAAAGTTTGCCCACCCCTGCTCTATGGTAATACAAATAAATAAGAAATAATAATAATAAACTTGCAATGTTTCTCAGGAACAACAAAGGAGCAGCTACCAGAGCAGAGCAGAATACGGGCCAACAAGCAACTGAGACTGCACTCTGGGGTTGTACTTCTGCAAGACTTACATAGAGTCTGGTAGAAGCTACAGCTGACATCTAAGTACTAATCAAGGGTGAAGGGTGCCATTCAAACACCTCAACTCTGCAACCAAATTTCATTATTAGTTCCTCTATCACTGTAAAAAGGTATTTAAAAAGTGTAACGCTGGCAAGTTACCAAACTCTGAGCTCTCACAAGAATACGTACAAGTCTAGTGATCTGTGATTCAGATGAAGTTAGCATCCAAGAACTGGGGCATTGTGAGGGTGGCGATGATGCAAGTCAGAGGCTCTGGAGCAGATTTGATTAGTGAAACATGGTTCAAACACTGCAGCACTTACTGTGGATTGTGTGGAAAAAGAGAAAATGCAGGCAATGCATTGTTTCTACCACATATTCACCATTCAGCAAGACATGTAGGGCCCAATGAGGGAATCAGATATGCAGTCTGTACCAAAGAGAGTCCAGAGAAAATTTTGCAAAGGTGACAGAGACAGCAAAAGCTCTAATGCTTAAAGTGGCAGGGAAGGGAGGGGGAAAATATATCTCACCATGGGAAAAATGAGGCAAGGTCTGAGGATAAAAGCAGAGTGGCCTTGCAGGAAGCAGGTTAATTGCGCTATGTAGCAAGAAGCTTCTATACAAGCCAAAAACAAAGAAAAAACAGTTATTTGTGGGATTAATTAGACCCTTACTTGTTAAAGTAGTGAGGCTGTCCCTTCCAGAAATGAGCCAAGTAAAGTAAGAGCAGAACCACAAGTCCAAAAGCCAAGCTAGCTAAGGGGATGGAAGCAGAAAGCCAAATATGATGGTCAGAGAACTGTCTGACTCAGTGGGAATGTCACAAACCTCTATAATTAGGCTTGGAAGAATTCGATTTTTAATCAGTAAATGTCACTAAACGTCAATTTCACTGTACACACAAACCAGTGAAAAAATATTTCCATTGATGATAATCAAAAGGCAAAGTAAGAAAAATAGTGCTTGAGAACTTATTAGAGTTTGATTTAAGGATATTTGTCTATTTTGACATATGATGGTGACAAACTGTGTTTTAATCATTATATAGTGTCAACTTTTTGAACCTCAATATCTACTGTCAATAAATTATTTGATCCCCCCCAATAACGGACTCCCTCATAATTTCCTGAAACTGTGAAAATTAACAGATAAACTTGAAAAAATAGGTTTCAAAGCCATCTCACACAACAGCAAAAAATATAAATAAATATAAAAAACAAGCTTATAAATGAATGTATTATCCATCAAAACTATAAAAAATATAGAGAGAGAAATAGAATTCTGCTGAGCCTGTCCATACTGTTGTTTTAAACAGAAATCAGCATCGGTAGGTTGTTGAGATTTGAAGATACCTCCCTCTAGGCATCGGCTATTCAGACACTACAGGATGACACAAGGACAACAGTACAGTTGAGTGATTTACAGACACTAAGTAGTAAACAGATGAGCAAATTTTGCAGCACTAATCTTTTGTTTAATTTTTGTCCCGGGCTAACGAGGCTACAACAAACAATCAGGAAACTCCTACGACCCCTGGGGCCACATGGCAGGTTTTGAATGTGCAAGATCATTTGTTTGGTTGGTTTGGCTGTAAGACAAAGTGAAAGAAAGAAGAGGGTTTGGACTCAAGACTTTCAGCTGCTTAGGTTCAATTGGAAAATAACCTTTCCTCCTTAGAAAAAACTGACGCTGGAAATATCTTGAAAACAGATGCCTCTTTGTAGTATTTCTGAAGAGTCTTATTTACCATATCCACCACTGACCAGACATTTTGATGGAGGTATTCATACCAGAGAATAACTTACAGCCTTATTTAGGTTAGATCCAGAACATCACTCAACACAATCACAGCAATGATTTAAAATAAATATATCTAAGAGGAGCTGCAGAAAAGGTGCATGAAAGAGCAAACAAGACAGGCAGGGCCTTTGGGGAACAGTAAAGCACAGCACAATGCAAAAGCAATTTGGGAAAGGAATAAAAGGGAGAGCTCACATTAAACCTGCTAGCAGTGGCTTTCAAATAAAAGCTGGATGCACTACAGCTTATATGAGAGGAACATCTTTGATACAAATTAACTAATCAGTGATAAGGTGCATTATCTGTGTGCATCTGTTGACAAAAATATATTCACGTCAGTTTAACAGAAATCTGCTTTTTCCCCTCTCCCCCCCCTTTCTTTTTTTGAAACGAATGCAAGGTCAGCATTAAATACGTTTGAAGTGGTTGTCCCTGTACTCTCAAAAAGAAGTTAAAATGTGTGAGGTTTCAATCTCATTAGAAGAATCCCTTTTTACAAACTTTCCTTTTGTTCATATTTGCACTTACTTCAAAAAGACCCCAAGAGAGAGTTCCAGCCTATACATCACTTGTCCTGAAGAAAGCTCAGTTAACTATTTATAGATCCTGCCCTTTTGTACCAAACCAGATCAAGCGATTTATTCAGTGCATGACTGCAGGAGAGAAACTCATTTGCTCTAAGTGTCATCAAGGCAGCCTTTTACCTGCTATGAATGAGACCAGAAGATTTGAATTGCTGGGCTCTGACTTCAAATGCACATTTCTCTGTTCTATGGAGTACCATGATTTCTTTCAGATTTTCAAAGCATTTGAGCACATTTATAGAGTGGACAGCCTATAACTACAAGATCATTTTCCTCCCCAATACCTCAAACACACACACAGTCAGCTCCATATTAGATTTCTTTTCTGTACAGTAACAGATTCATGTAAATTGTCAGTAGAGGCTTGGTACATCTCACTGGAAATGGCAGCATGCCAGTCTAGGGGGTAATGGGGAAAGACTGTAATGAATATCAACTCTTCAGCTCAGTGGCAATGGAATAAAAAACAAAACAAACGGAGAGAAAAGTGATGGCATTTATCACTCTGATCAGCAAGACCCTACTTTTGGCATTTACTAGGGTAAAAGTCCTCTTAGAAAAGCCTAACAGAGACACTTTATCCTCCAAATGAATTTTACCATGGCAAATGCTTTGTTGTTCGGCAGCTTCAGATTTTCTTGTAGAGTCATTACTGAGAACATGGCTTATATTTGTAAGATAACTGCAGTCACGTAAGTCAAAGCCACACTAATGCAAAGAGTTAAAGAATTTAGTTGTTGAGAAATTGATATTTATCAGGATAATCTTTTGTAACAGCCGTTGTGCCTTTAGCCTGATCGCGTACAGTGGGTTTGGGAAGCGTGGTTCATGCTTTCATAGGATCATTACAGAACAGAAAGAGATAGCCCGATTCTCTTCCCTGCTCCATCCCATTTGCACCACCAGGGCAGCACAAAGAGCACAGAAACTACTCAGCACTGTCCTGCTGGGGTTTGTCCTAGCATGGAGTCCCCAGAGTATAGAACTGGTGAGGCTAGCTCATACACCACTCCCTTCAGGCTATGCTTAGGGATGTGGCCAAAGTGCACCATTTTCTGTCTTTCCTCAGCTTGTGGATAGTGCATTGGGAATAGTCACCAAGTGACAGTTTAGAGCAGAGCCTCAGCTTCACTAAATGAAGTTAGGGAGAGGTCTCATGTAGGGCCAGCCGGAAAACGGCAGAATAGTTCTGACATTCCCCCGTCTTTGCTGAAGATTGAGAGCCAAAAGTCATGTCTATGTATTGCAAGCACTAAGCAAGTCTGATCTTTAACTGCCTTTCAGTTGCAAAGGTTCCATTCGTTCACCTAAAAGGCAGACCATGATCCCAAGTCTTTTCCCACTTAACTGTGGAAATCTGAAAAGAATAGGTAATGGCCTTATTGTACAGCTGTGTTACCATGAGTATAAGATAGATTTAAACTGCTTCCATTTTAGACAACAATCAGATTTTAGAAAAGAAATGAATTTTTAAAAATAATTTATTTAGTAGCAACCTTCACTAAACCTTATGGTAAGATTCACAATAAGAAATGATGGACAGGCCAAAAACAAATAATTTTTAATATAGAGACAATATCCCTAACAATTAGCTCATAGGTGAGCACCAAGAATTCCTGAATTCCTATTCTGGCTCTTTTATAGGCGACTCTTGTGCCTTTAATTTTTGGTGTCTTATTTACGGGAGGTCAACTGTAGACATCTGGTCGTTACAGGTACCACTGCATGGATACATACTGGGAGAGAGGGTATGTGAGAAATTAAAAAAGTTCTCTCTTTCTCACACACACTCACACACACACACCCCTACTTCGTGGGAAAAAATATCTTGATTTATTCGGAAATGGCCTTCTTTTTAAGATGAGAATTATGTACTTGATGGGCTTCTGTGTGTGGTCTAAGCTAAATACTGTGCTACAACAAACTGCTGAGCGCTGACAACAGTCCACCAATTGAACAGAAATGTTTTATTCCATACATCATCTAGAACTTGGTGCATAGATCCAACAAGGTCAGCAGACTTCAAAATAGCTAATGAGAAAGAAAAGTGTTCTTTGTTACACTTGAAAGCTGTATCCAACACAAGACACTATACAGCTGTGGTTCACAACGAGGGGAGCCACGAGCAGGTTTCAGGGGGTCAGCCAAGTAGGGCCAGCGTTAGACTCGCTGAGGCCCAGGGCAGAAAGCCAAAGCTCCACCGCGTGGGGCTGAAGCCCGGGTCTCTGAGTCCTGCCACCTGGGGCTGAAGCCAAAGCCTGAGCAACTTAGCTTCATGGGGGGCCCTCTGGCGTGGGGCCCGGGGCAATTGCCCTGCTTGCTACCCCGTAATGCCAGCCCTGGGTTTTATGTGCAGAAAACCAGTTGTTGTGGCACAAGTGGGCTGTAGAGTTTTTATAGCATGTTGGTGGGGAGGGGCCTCAGAAAGGAAAAGGTTGAGAACCCCTGCTATACATCACCTAGGTGGTCATATTGGACACAATTGGCCACTAGTTCCAATGATTTTTCCCCTTACACTGCACTGGCAGCAATGCTATTTCTCATTAAATTAGTAAATTATAAAGAAAAGGACTGACCGAACGATACTTTTGATTTGAACATTTTGTATTGACAAAAGCTAGGTTTACTGGGCCCTTGGGTGCTAATTTCATTTAGTAGTTCCAATCCTACTGATCTCAGTTGTCATAACAGGACACACGGCTGCAGTAGTCCCTAAAGGTAGATCTAGACTGCAGCTGGGGCCAGACTCCCAATCCAGGTAGACAAACTCATGCTAGTGAGTTTGCGCTAAAAATAGCGGTGTGGACATTGCAGTCTTGGCTGAGACTCAGGCTAGGCACCTGAGCTCAGACCCAGGGGCTTGGGTGAGCTTGAGCTGCAGCATCCACACTGTTATTGTTAGCAAGCTAGCTCGAATCCTGCTAGCACAAGTTCATCTGTCTGAGCTGGGAAGATCATTCCCAGCTGCAGTGTAGAAGCACCCTAAGACAGACAGCAGCTTACGTCGATCTAATTATGTCAGTGTCTACACTACTAGCCGATGTAAATGTCTCCACGAGAGGCATAGGGCTTATGTCAGTATAGTTAGGGCGATGCAGTGTCTGTGTAGACACTGTGTTACTTACATCAGCTAGTGGCTGTCACTCTGAGCTGGAGCTGTGAAATTGACAAGAAAGGCTGGTAGGGTCCCTGCTGTGAACCCCACACCCAGCTAACAGCCGTGGCTGTCACCCCTAGGGTGGTTGTGGAGCTCCAGCTGTGAGCCCAGCTACTGTCTGAGCTCCAGGCTCCCCACTGGGAGCACGAGTGCTGCCCAGGCGCAGGATGCAGAATTTTGTGCCCAGAGCCGGGGCGGATGCCAGGCTCCCAGTAGGGAGCCCCCTGGGCTGGGCTCTCAGCAGTGAGTGGAGCTGACAGCCCAGGAGGCAGTTGGGCTCCCAACAGGGAGCACTGGGCTCTCAGCCCCCCACATTGCCCCTCTTAAGTCGGTGGGAGCACTCCTGGTGAGGATGTGCACAACCAACAGGGTAGTGTGTACATGAAAAAATCCCAGTAAATACTGTGGTAACTGTAAGTCAGCCTAACATAGGTCGACAATTCTGTAGTGTAGACATGCCCTCAGTTATCACCTACCATCCCGAGACTGAACTGGAGCTGGCCTTGGGTTTCAAGACAACTGTTGAATTACAGAATCATAGAACCATAGGGTTAGAAGGCACTGCAAGGGTCATCTAGTCTAACCCCGTCCCAAGATGCAGGATTTGTTGTGTCTAAACCACTCAAGACAGGTGGCTATATCCAGCCTCTTTCTGAAAATCACCAGTGAAGGAGATTCCATGACTTCCCTAGGTATTTTGTTCCATTGTCCTACTGTGCTTATGTTAGGATGCTTTTCCTGACATTTAATCTAAATCTGCTGTGCTGTAGCTAGGAAACACATTATATAATTAAAGCAAGTTCTTTCCTAATATGCCATTGGCCACTTCAGATCTAACTTATGCCCCTCATCCAAAAAAACACAGTGAACACATCTGTACTCCATATTAACCCACCTGGGTAAAAATAACTTTTTACCAGCTGTGCCAGTTATCACAGTGAAGTGGCCCTTGGAGGTCTTGTCTTTTCTTTTCTTCCAGATGTAAAAAGCAACTAGCTCAATCATTAAAATTTAGAGAAGAAAAGAGACTAGATGAAGGAAAATGTAACCAGGAGGCTCTTTATTTTAGCTTTTTATGAGCATGCTAACTTTTAAAACATGAGCTCATACTCTAAAAGTGAAGCAGGTATTTTAACTGCAGGTCTGCAAAAAGCAACAGTAAATGAGATGACAACATCTACATTACACCATACTTTTGGTAGTGTGAACTTTACCCCCATGTGCGCACACACAAAATTCACAGCTGTTTGTCTCCTGAGCACTCTTGGCTTGAAACAAATACAAAATTTCTCACCAAATGAACCAATGTGACTTTTAGAAAGTAGAGACTGTGAAAGCGTTCAGAGTAACAGTAAGCTTATTCTCACTGTACAAACAGCTGGGCTTTAAAATAAAGACAGACAAGAGAAGGAGAATGTCAATGACTCTAAAGGCTTCAACGATAGAGGTGAGAAGAATTCAGCCACATAAGATAGTTCGGCCTAATGTATAGGAGTTAAGGGCAGGAGAAAAAGCTAACGCAACAAGGAGACGTAAGGATTGGGGGAAACTATAGGTGCCATTCTCACAAAAGGAATACAGATTAAAAAGTTTGGAAATGGCTCCAGTTTTGAAACAAGATGGATACCACAGGAGATGACTCATTATGTGGAAACAAACAATACATGTTTACATTTATTCCTATTTATCTGAGCATATCATGGCTTTGCATTGTTCACCATGAACTCATTGACAGAAGCAGAGATGTCTTGTGCAAATAAATGCTGTATGAATTCTGTGTATATTGGTATTCTCAATAAGTTTAATTAGGTGTCACTGACTTTCTACCAGGATTAATTTCAAATTTGCCATGTTAAATGTATCAGCTAAAAACAAATCAACAGTATTTTTTTTTAATTCTTTCCCACATGAATTAATTCTAGCCATTTTTATGTATTTAGCTGAACACATTTAATTGCATTTTTAGTACATGTAAAGCTAATGTGGAAAAGTTTCCACAAGTTGTTTGGAACATTCAGTTTTCCGATCTACGCAAATGTAGGGGAAAAAGTAAAGTGCACACCCTGAAACACTTTGGCATTAGAGGCAGATTACCTACATCCTTTGAAGTTATTTTTGTTT
This sequence comes from Chelonia mydas, assembly GCF_015237465.2. NCBI lineage: Eukaryota > Metazoa > Chordata > Testudines > Cheloniidae > Chelonia > Chelonia mydas. The sequence goes on along the minus strand of NC_057849.1, from coordinate 98,956,636 downwards.
AATTCTCTCACCAGACAAACCTCATGATACAACTGCAATACTGTAACTACAAATTGAAGTCAGCACCTGCTAAACAACCTCTTTATTTTTATCACCTTTAAATATTCAAAACTTTTTGCAAATCAAAGATACATGTCTTTATAATGGTTGTGAACAACAATGGAATGAGTCTTACTGTTCACTAAATAAAACATGCATTCCATAAAATTAAGTCAGAAAGACATGTTTACTGCAACAATTAGGGATTCTGGAGGGATCCTCCATAATTAAAGAAAAGACCATCAAATTTGTAGAGGATGCAGTACAACAACATACGCTACATCTAAGTCACCAAAATCTAAGGTAGGAACACACCACAAATATTATCCTAGCCTGTTTAAATAACATAAAACTCTGTGGGTCTCTCAAATACAAATGCATTCATTTTTTATTGTTTCTATTGCAATGAAAACAGAAGTTTATTTCCTAAATACTTACACAGAGCTACCTTAGACCTGTCTCTAAATAATGCTGGTTTGCTTTGGGATCTCTCAGTAACACCATTATCATTACTTATATTTGAGTGGTTAAAACATAAGTTCTCTTGTTGTGCACTTTTTTAAAACTAAAAAGAAATAACCAATAACCCCTGCTACTCTAGAATCAAGACTGCTTTTAGATTTTCCACAGGAGTCACAAGATTCCAGTAAAAAGATTCCAATGATGGGAAAATAATGGAAACAAACTATGGATACTAATACTTTTACTTTTAAACCCCTCTCAGTCCCCAGAGATATTAACATTTTTTGTACTTTCTCCTAATACTTCATTTAAGCACAAAGGCACAAATCCTGAGCCAATGCACAGCCCACGTAACCCAGCTGAGTTTTGGCCAACTGTGCAGGGGAGAAGTCATGTCACCTAGGAGGCAGAGAGCCTACAGAGTCACTCCACAAAGACTACTCTAGCCTATAGGGCTGAAATCGTAGCCACAGCCCATACGGAGATTCCTTAGAGGAAGGGTCAAAGACTGGTGGACCTGCATAGTAGTGGGTCCTCTGGCCTCTCCCCCTGGGAGCTGTGAGCCTCTTTTGAGCAGAGCTCTACACAAGGGGTGCTCAACCCCGCAAAAACCTCCCCAAATCTTCTTCCCATTTGCACAACAGATCCCCACCATCTCCACTTCCAGGGACCCACCACAGATAAAGAGGCAGTATTTGCCCTAAAATGACTTTCTATAAGGGAAACAAAACAAAACAAGTGCACTGTCTCCCTTTTCGAAAATGGTGATGATGTTAGTATTATGTAAGTAAGCAGGGATTTCTTCGGTGCTAAAGATTTTGAGAAACAGCAAGTGAAGCTTGTTAGTCAATGTTTCTCCCCCCACTTGCAGTACTTCAGCTGGTGTGCCATCAGGGCCTGGTGCTTTATTGTACTTCATTTGTTTAATTGCTTTGCAGACCTCCTCAGGTGTTGATGGGTTGGCAAGTGTTTCCCAAATTGGGTGCTAAGGGATGGAGTTGATGGTGTCAAATCACAGTCGATTCTCTATTTAGAAGCTTTTGGTAGCATTCCTTCCAGCGATCTTTGATGGATTCATTATCTTTCAGAAGTGTAATACCATCTTCGAATTTCAGAGGTGTGAGGCCACATGAGCTTGGTCCATACAGGGTCTTTGTCTCACAAAATAAGCTCCACACATCATGTCTGTCAGCGAACGTTTGGATTTCTTTTGCTTTGTTTTCCCACCATTCGTTTTTTATTTCTCTGATCCTCCTTTGAACTTCAACTTTGAGCTGATGGAAAGAGCTCTGCTTCTAACTGGATACTGATTGGTTTTCCCAGTCGCAGAAAGCTTTTCTCTTCTGGTCCAAAAGGGCTGTAATCTCAATAATGTTGTTGTCAAGCCAGTCCTGATGGTGGCGGGTAGCAAGGCCAATGGATTCTTCGCAAACCTCATGGATGGTCTGTTTTAGGGCTTCCCAGTCTTCTTCGACACTTATGTTGTTATTTCCATATGGCCAGTTTTTCACTGAGGAGTGTTTGGAAGTTCTCTTGGTACACTGAGGATTGAAGTCTTTGGATGTTGTATTGCCGTCTGTGTGATTTGGATTGCTTTCTATGTTTCGGTGCAATCCTGATGGACATGACTGACCGCACCAGGCGCTGGCCAGTCCAGCAATCATCAGTTCCTCTCATGGCATGGGTAATTTGGACATCTCTTAGATCCTGTGTTCTTACAATGACATAGTCTAGGACTATGACTTATGAGGAGAGGCTAGGGGAACTGGGCTTATTTAGTCTGTAGAAGAGTGAAGGGTGATTGATAGCAGCCTGAAGGGGATGGAGCTAGACTGTTCTCAGTGGTGGCAGATGACAGAACAAGGAGCAATGGTCTCAAGTTGCAGTGGGGGAGGTCGAGGTTGGATATTAGAAAAACTATTTCACTAGGAGGGTGGTGAAACACTGGAATGGGTTACCTAGGGAAGTGGTGGAATCTCCATCCTTAGAGGTTTCTAAGGCTCAGCTTGATAAAGCCCTGGCTGGGATGATTTAGTTTGGGTTGGTTCTGCTTTGAGCAGGGGGTTGGACTAGATGATCTCCTGAGGTCTCTTCCAACCCTAATCTTCTATGATTCTATGGAGGTGCCACTGTTTTGAAAGGGAGTGTTGCCAAATTGTTTTGTATTTGTTGCTTTGTCTGAAGATTGTATTTGTGATCACATTAAATATTAGGTACTATACAGTATATGTAACCAAATATTTCAAAAATAATTAGAGAGTAATGTGACTACATGAGGGGCTGCTCAGAGACATAAGGTTAGCAATAAACTGTACCTAAAATGGTAAGGTAGTGATGCAAACCACTAGGGGAAAATAAATAAATAGATATGTAAGTGAAGCAAAAACAGTCCAGAAAATTATGATAACCCAAAAGGCTTTTACAAATATATCAGTGGGAAAAATAATATAGTACTGAAGAGGAAGAAGGGACAGTAATAAAGGGAGGGTGAGGGAGGAGTGCATGTGAAACTAATAACTAAAGAGACACAGATAGTAGTACTACTTTTGAACTTCTCTTAAAAAAATCTTCCTTTCACAAGACAAAGATTAGAAAAATGGGCAGAAAATCAATAAAAGTCAGCAAAACAGAAATTAGTTTGAAATTCAATACAGCAGCAAAAAAGGCCAATATAATGTCAGGCTGTATATGAAATAGCATCACATCACTGAGCAGGGAAGCAACAGTCCCTCTACATACCAATCCAGCAAATCACTAATGTCAATGGGTCTGCACTCATGGGTTTAAATTTAAAACATGTTATAAGCAGAGGAATCAAGACCTATAAAGCCTTGGAGCAACTGAGTCTGCGAACTGCATTCAGTTCTGGGCTGCACATTACTGGAAACAAATGACAAACTGAAGACAGTGCAGAGAAGAGCACCAGAAATGATCAGGGACTGGTTGCACTGAATTATGAAGAACATTTTTAAAAGTTAACTGGGGTCTACATTAAAAGGTCATAATTTATTGACAGTAATCATAAAGGGATACTTGAAATCCCAGACTGGCTATTCTTAGTATAGAGGAAAACTAAATCTTTGATACCACTGCGTAGTAACTATTAGACAATCACAGAGTTCAACTAACAAACAAATTGTTTGAGGAACAGGGAAAGAAATCACCAACAATCTACTAAGGCTTTTAGAGGCATTATTTTTGGAACTACAACTAGGAATAATGAAATGAAATTAAGAAAAAGGAAATTTAGGCTATCATGAAAAACTTCTTGACCCATGTACAAATAGCTTCTCTTATGAATGAGTGCCACCCTCTATCCCTAGGTGGAGATATTGATTGGACCAGCAGTGCAATAGATGGCCCATAAAGAAAAAAAAAAAAGAGACAGACAGAATGCATGCCTGAAAATGCAGGGCTAGAGTAAAAGGGGACTGGGCTTTCACTGGTGGACCCTCTGGGAGAATGGGAGATCTGAACTGTTCACAGACAGTTGTTATCCTCTACTTCGCTCATGGACAGGAGAGGGTAAGAGAGAGAGCGTTCAGAAGTGAGCTGAGTGCTAAGGGTAGGCTAAGGAGGGTCCATCCTGAGTTACAGGTTATATGGCAGGTAGCCCTGGATCCTGCAGTGGACCTAGTTAAATGTATGGTATATGGGAGACCCAGGGGGAGGTGGCATATTGCACCCCTCCCCATTGTTAATAAAGTAGCATCTGCGCCAAATCCCTGTATATCATTGGTTCCCAAACTTTTTGGCATGTCGCCCCCTTTTTACTTTTTGAGAAACCCTCATGCCCCCCACCTCTCCTTTACCATCATCCAACCCCCCTTTAACTAATTCAATTCGTAATTTAAAATTAAAAATAAACACAAAAACTTGGTATAAATTTTTTTATTTAAAATTAAAATTAAGTACAAGTAGGTTTCAGAGTAACAGCCGTGTTAGTCTGTATTCGCAAAAAGAAAAGGAGTACTTGTGGCACCTTAGAGACTAACCATTTATTTGAGCATAAGCTTTCGTGGGCTACAGCTCACTTCATCGGATGCATACTGTGGAAAGTATAGAAGATCTTTTTATACACACAAAGCATGAAAAAATCGGTGTTTACCACTACAAAAGGTTTTCTCTTCCCCCACCCCACTCTCCTGCTGGTAATAGCTTATCTCACAAATCTTGGGAGACAGGCCAGTCCTTGCCTACAGACAGCCCCCCAACCTGAAACAAATACTCACCAGCAACCACATACCACACAACAGAACCACTAGCCCAGGAACCTATCCTTGCAACAAAGCCCGTTGCCAACTGTGCCCACATATCTATTCAGGACACCATCACAGGGCCTAATAACATCAGCCACACTATCAGAGGCTCGTTCACCTGCACATCCACCAATGTGATATATGCCATAATGTGCCAGCAATGCCCCTCTGCCACGTACATTGGTCAAACTGGACAGTCTCTACATAAAAGAATAAATGGACACAAATCAGATGTCAAGAATTATAACATTCATAAACCAGTCGGAGAACACTTCAATCTCTCTGGTCATGCGATTACAGACATGAAAGTTGCGATATTACAACAAAAAAACTTCAAAACCAGACTCCAGCGAGAGACTGTTGAATTGGAATTCATTTGCAAATTGGATACAATTAACTTAGGCTTGAATAGAGACTGGGAGGGGCTAAGTCATTATGCAAGGTAACCTATTTCCCCTTGTTTTTTCCTATCCCCCCCCCCCCCCCAGACATTCTTGTTAAACCCTGGATTTATGCTGGAAATGGCCCACCTTGATTATCATACACATTGTAAGGAGAGTGATCACTTTAGGTAAGCTATTACCAACAGGAGAGTGGGTTTGGGGGGGGGGGCGGGGGAGAAAACCTGGATTTGTGCTGGAAATGGCCCAACTTGATCATCATACACATTGTAAGGAGAGCGATCACTTTAGATAAGCTATTAACTGCAGGAGAGTGGGGTGGGGGGAAAGAAAACCTTTTGTAGTGGTAAACACCCATTTTTTCATGCTTTGTGTGTATAAAAAGATCTTCTATACTTTCCACAGTATGCATCCGATGAAGTGAGCTGTAGCTCACGAAAGCTTATGCTCAAATAAATTGGTTAGTCTCTAAGGTGCCACAAGTACTCCTTTTCTTTAAGTACAAATAGTTTTTCTTGGCACAAAAATTTAATAAAAATGTAATTTAAAATAAGAAATAGCATAACAAAACAAATTTCAAGTGAAGGATGCATTTTCTTCTTGAGTTGGGAAATCCTAGGTTTGAAAGATGAAAGTGTGCAACGCAAATCGTTTTCAACATCCAGTTGATTCCTTTATTTTGTTTTTATTATGACTAAACTTGAAAAGCTTTTTTCACAGAGGTACGTTGACGAAAACGGAAGAATAATACTTAGCGCTTCTTCTCCAACTTTTGGGTAAATTGGGAAATATTTTATCCAAAATTCCTCCGGGCTTACGTTTTCGAAAATATCTTTCACACTTGAATCATATTTCATTTTGGGTGCTTGTCTTGCAATACTTCTGGCAAAATCGACATCAACGTTGAATGGATTATGTGCTAATTTATGAATGGGGTTGCCAGAAAATTTTATGAATAGCTATTATGTATACAGAATATGTATAATTTATTTTCTGTTGGTCTATTACAGGGGTGGGCAAACTTTCTGGCCCCCCAGGACTCCCATGCTTATCCAACCCCCCCTGCTCCCTGTCTCCTGACCGCCCCCCCAGAACCTCTGCCCCATCCAACCACTCCCTGTTCCCTGACTGCCCCCCGGGACCTCCTGCCCCTTATCCAACCGCCCCTCCCCCTGCTCCCCATCCCCTTACCAGATTGCTCAGAGCAGCAGGACTGGCTTACTGGAAAGCCTGGGAGGTTGGCGGGCGCAAGCCAAGCTGCCCACACGGCGGCATAACTACAGGGGAGGGGCCGGGGGCTAGCCTCCCCAGCCGGGAGCTCCAGGGCTGCGCAGGACAGTCCCGTGGGCCATAGTTTGCCCACTTCTGGGCTATTAAATAAATAAATAAAAACCATTTACGCTGATAATTTTTTTTCATTATGAAAATTTCACAGCCTCGCACCCCCCTTGGAATTTCTTCACACCCCCCAGTTTGGGAACCAATGTCCTAGAGGAATACAGTACTATTAACATATGGCGGGAGCACATTCAATTCTTAACTCCCCATCCCCTCTGAATGGGTTGCTCCCATCAAAGCAGGCAGATTCTGGCGATCCGGCTTTCCCTAGAGTAGCCTGGAAACAAGCCTGGCAGATTTGAATGTGAGAGTTCTCATATTGTAAAACGTAATTTTTCTGCCAGATTTGAATACATGTAGCATGAAAGCAGAATTTTTCACTTGTTTAATGACAGTTTGTTTTGCATCTCAAAGGGTCAGATCGTCACTGGTCCCCAATGCAGCGATCCAAGGAAATATGGTTCTTGATCCCCTGGTGTGGCCTTCCAAGGTGTAAGCACTGAGCAGGTTTTGCAGGGCTGCTGCTCCCACCTATAAGCAAGTGGACTGAGCCTAAACACTGATGAAATGGGGATGGAGAATAAGCTGCACCCTATAAAGAACTGCATAAATTACTTCTCCACTGAAGCAAGGGGAACCAGGGAAAGAAACAATTCCTGAGAGTCTCAATTCCTTCCAAGGGCTCCTACGAGGATGGTGTACCTTTGTGCCACCTCTTATTCAGGGGTTTGGTGCTAAGACTCACTCTAGCTCTAACTGATCAATAACAACGTTTAGTACTTTTTGAAAACGAAGACACTATTTTGCCTAATAGCAGCTCTGGTTTATCCTGCATCGCGGCAACTTCCCACTTACTAAAACAAATACTAAATATTGTAAATTGTAGCAACACAATTGCTATTTCTGTAAAAACACCTTTAAACAGACTAGTTAACCTAACACTCCACATACAAACGGGCAGAAGTCAAATGGAGCTATGCCTATTTACACCAACGGAGGATCTGGCCCCATATTTTTAAAATAAAATAGTTACCACTAACTATTTAATGCTGAATGACGCTTTCTTGATATTTTAACTTCTGACAGAGCTAAATAGGCTTTTATGAGTGTCACAGTGAAGGTGGTACACTTTACTTACTAAGAGAGCTATTAGAAAGCTACTCCAGGGAAAATGAATGATAGCACAAATCGTGGACAAGCCCTGGCTTTCATATGGCCATTAAATGCACGTCATTTTCAACTTGATGCCACTACTTGCCCTCCTGTAACAATTATTCTCAATGTCTTTTCATCTGTCCCACAAAAAAATGATTGCTTCTGCTTTATTTAATCCTCCACTTACATCTACTCTATTGTTTGCCTCTTTCCCTTTCATCTTCTCCACATTAATTCCCCACATTGCTTTTGATCTAGTTTTTTGTTTCCTTTTTACCCTACAGATTCTTCCTAATGAAGAATTTGCAGCCATAGTGTTGCAGCTAATGTGCAAGGTGCTATTTTATTGATTTTCTACCACCCTACACCTATTTGTTCTGTATAATGAATAACATTACACAATAACCACTGTACTCATTGTCTATGGCTACATCTTGAAAATGACCACTAAGTCAAAAAGATAGGTTCAATTTTGTAGGTAAATATTCATGCTTAATTAAAATTTAAAACAGCATATGCAAACAGCAGGGAAAAACAAACATTTCTTCTCTACCATCCAGAGAATTTTTCTTTGGCATAGTGACACTGACTGGCAAGCCAAGTTAACAGAATAATTTGCAATTTTCACTGCTGCTAAATAAGAAATAGGAATCCTCTCTGGGAACTTATCTATATTGTTGTAATAAATGTCCATAGAAGCAAACTAAAAACTAAATTATTTATTTCCATGCAGAAAGTATGATATTGGTGGAACTGGAGAGGCTGATCTTTGTGGCTATAATCCTACAGTTACAACCCTTGGCATTTGACTCTACTGGAACAGCACTGGAATGTTTGTTAAGAATGCCACTTTTCAGGTTTAAATAATTTCATATTATAAAGTTTTATACCCCTGCTGTTAATTCATTTGATCTTTATTTTAAACAACTTTAAAACTTACTCAAGCACATGCTAATACATATAAGAAAGGGATATTGCAGATTTTAAGTAGGTATTGTGACAAAGTTCCTCCTCTGCCTTGGTGGTCCTGCGCTTATTGGAGGATTTTCTCACCTCAGAGGTTCACGGCAGCCCTCAGTTTGGCCACTTTCATGGCTCAAATCTGCCATTCACTCAGATAACCTCATCACTGGCCAGCATGGGGAAAGGAAGAAGAACAATCCCCGCAGTCTCTGCTGATCCACCTAGTGGATTGGGGAACAGGCCACAGACCTTCTCCTCTAGTGGAACCCACAGTCCAGTTCAACTCCTCCGATATCAAGTAGGGAGTTGGGGGGATGGAGGGATCGGGGGACCCGGGCTCGCCCTCTACTCCGGGTTCCAGCCCAGGGCCCTGTGGATTGCAGCTGTCTACAATGGCTCCTGTAACAGCTGCGTGACAGCTACAACTCCCTGGCCTACTTCCCCATGGCCTCCTCCCAACACCTTCTTTATTCTCACCACAGTACCTTCCTCCCGATGTCTGATAATGCTTGTATTTCTCAGTCTTCTAGTAGTATGCCTTCTCACTCTCAGCTTCTTGCGCCTCTTGCTCCCAGCTCCTCGCACGCACACCACAAACTGAAGTGAGCTCCTTTTTAAACCTAGGTGCCCTGATTAGCCTGCCCTAATTGATTCTAGCAGCTTCTTAATTGGCTGCAGGTGTTCTAATCAGCCTGTCTGTCTTAATTGTTTCCAGAAAGTTCCTGATTGTTCTGGAACCTTCCCTGTTACCTTACCCAGGGAAAAGGGACCTACTTAAACTGGGGCTAATATATCTGCCTTCTATTACTCTCCTGTAGCCATCTGCCCCGACCCTGTCACAGTATCCTAAACAATATTAAGTATACCATTATTTGAAATAGTAGAGGAAGCTAGTTTTTGCCAAAAGCATTGAATAACTGTGCACACCCATCCTGAATTATTCTTCAGTTTTTATGTTAAAGAAGAGAGAAAAAAACCTTACAAACCTATTCCCTTGGAAAATATAGTTTTACTTACTATACAAGTGTGTAACCCAAGTTAAATCATATATTTAAAAATCTATAGCCCACACTTTCTCATCTTACAAGAATAAATAATATTCAGTACATATCTATCTTTCTGAATGATATTCGGACTGTGAGGCCTAAGGTAGCTGGATGCACAGGTTTAAATCATTCCCTTTAAAACTACAGCCTTGTAACTCTTGTTATTTTCTGTTAGGTGCTGTAGGGGAATTTACCAGGGACTAAAGAACATACAGACGTATCTACTATATGCATGAGCTTTACAAACACTTGTTTCACTTTTAAAAAAAAGTTTCCTTTCATTACTAGTGCTAGCAGTATTTCCTATTGTAAGTGCACTATCTTTCAAAACAGAAGAACCTTTATGAATAACCACGGCAGTGAAATATTCCTGTACCTTATATTCTTATATGGCTCTTAATTTGTACTTCCAAAACTCACATAAAAAAGGAAATATTTTAAAAACTACATAATTTGCAAGAATAATCTACTCGCTATACATATTAGCAACTACATATAATTTCACCACAAACAGGATAGAAATCTGTTGTATACTTGTGAACCAGTTCCTATAAAAATAGGCTTTGATGTAACTGTGGCTTCAAATTAATATATTTTATTTACTATAAGACTTCATAAATGATTACACTGACTACAGAACAATTACTGACACAAAATACAGTTTTAAAAGGCCTCACTTGTCTTTCACATACAAAATTATGTAAAGTAACATTAAAATGGACATTCACAGTTCATTCAGACACCTAATTCTTTTTGCGTTTGCATTGCAGAATAAGTGACATCATCACACACTGCAGGTAAAACTAGATAAATTGAGGGAAATAGGCCAAAAAAAAAAAAGACTTTAATTTGTATTACAATCTTAAAATCCATAGACTCTTCCCAGAAAACTGTAAAATATTCTATTAGAAAAAATCCAGATTATAGGTCCCAGGTTCTGTATTTCTCTTTGTCTGTTTGTTGTTGCTAGGGACATCTGCATGTAAACAGGACCTTTCCTATACATGTTGTGGAGATTATTATGATGTCATAAACAGGATTATGACTTCAGATGGAAAAAAGGCAGTAGGAGAAGTTTATCTTCTAAAAACTATAAAGCTGTTTTCATGCAAACATCCTCGGTAAATAAAAAACAGGAAACAGAACTTCAATAAATATGGAACAGCAAGAGTTGTTTCAATACAGAATGTTTTCCTAAAAATTTTTCTCTGAGAAGTAAGCATGTCTAACATTATTATTTGTTATTTGTATTGTAGTAGTGCCCAATGTAATGACCAGGACATGGGGGTCATGCCTAATGGTTAGAGTCAGGTGCCTAGCCGAAGGTCAGAGTCGGAGAGAGAGCATCAGAGGTGAGGCATAAGAGCAGGGAGCTGGAATGAAGCAGGAAAACAAACTGTGGGAACAGATGTGGAGTCTGGGCTAAGGAGGACAGGAACCAGGAGCAGGTGGGGAGGCAGGAACCAGGAGCAGGTGGGAATACAGGCAGCAGAAGTCAAGTAATCAGGAGGGGTCCATAGAAGCAGCCAGCCAGGGAACCCTCTGTTGCTGGAACAACTTTGTGTGCCTCTTCCTTGTTTAAACAGAGTTCCTCACAGTCAGCCATGGTGCTGGATGTTTCCTCCAATCAGGGGAAGGGCCCTCTGCAAGCTAGCATTTCACTGGTTCCCTTCTCTTTTTTTTTCAAAATTCTCTGGGTTTTTTGAGGCATATCCTAATATTACACCTCACATCTAATTTGTGCGATTTTCTCTTCCTCTTATATTTTGTCTCTTGGCAAAAGAAGGCAGAACTATTTCATACAAATGATAAAAATCTGAGCGTAGTTTTGGAATGAAGGCATGATCACAGTTTGCTGAAATACTGCACCTTTGTAGTTTGGTTTATCTGTTAATAAAGATTCTAACTCCAAAATGCTCCTTGTTGACATAATTGCTATTTGTTTAGCAACTTTAAATTTTAGAACATATCATAAGACTGAATGAGGAGGCTCAGACAGATGGAAAACTGAAATTTGAAGAACTTTATTTAGATTCCACAATGGGCAACTGTTAACATAACTCTTATTTAGGAGGGAACATTGCAATATGGGGCTCTGCCAAAATGAATCCTAGTTTAATGCTTGCTAGGTATAGCAATCGTGACTTCCTCTTTTAGGAAACGGGCTGAATCTACTGAAAAATCTATAATTTAAACAATTCTAGTGCTGGCTTTTTGCCGACATTGTCTGGATCCCATGTCTTTACACCAAAGTCTGCTTCTGAGTCACATTCTAACAACATGGGCCCTGTTTATTGAGTTCTTCTTGGAGGACATCATGGTTTCAGTCACTCTATAAAAGAAACCTACGTTATACTTAGTTGCCTCATCTCAAGAGCCATACAGACACACCTAGGAGACTCAGATGTAGAACTGAATCTTGTGTCAGGAGTTTCTTCCTGGAGGCAGAGGAAGTGAAAACTTTACCTCAAATTTAGGAAACTACAGAACTAAAGTCTTCCTGGCCATTCAGGAGCAATTGGAATTACTAGACCTTTGCCTCAAGCTTCTGAACTGTTATTTAAACTAGTCTAATGGGTAAGGAAGTAGAAAGTAGTGCCTTTTTCATTTCTGTGTTGTGATTTTTCAGGTAGCAAGTACTGTAACAACTTGATTTGCACTGGTGCTGAGTATCACAATACCACTTCAAATAAATGGGAACTGCTGGTGTCCAGCAGCATTGGAATCAGGTACCAGGGACTGAATGCTCAAAAAGAGACAGAAATCAATGGAAGTTAGGAGCCTAATTCCTTTTAAGCATTTAGCCCCAAGGCTATAATCAATTTTCCAAAAACTTGTGGTTTTCATGAATGTGTCTACATAAAGATTAGAGTCCCCTTAATCCAGCCTCACCATGCAGAGTTAGTTTGCCTGGGAGTTCTGCATGCCATAGATGAGAATAGCTCATAGACAAAAGATTTTTCTGCACACAGAAAACGACCATTTGTATTTCCTTGGAGAGACTCGATGATTGTGACTCTTCTTGCCTGTTTACAGAAGGTTCTGGAACAGTGTCCCAATAGGAGTTTTTGGGGAAAACAACCTAATTAATTTTAAGATAGAGCTTCATAAATTTATGAGTGAGACTGTAAAATGGGGTTGCCTACAGTACCAAGGAGCTTACGCTCAGCAGCCCTGGAAATCCTTTCTGGTCCTATGTCTTTATTCCCAAATTTCAGACTTCATGACTTCACATAGTTGTCTGCAGGGAGTCAGGAAGGAAATATTTTTCTGATTTTTTTAATCTCCTTCCTCTGAAGCATCAGAGGTGACCATGGCTGAAGATGGGACACAGGAAGGAGTAGGTTCATGCTCTGAGGCAGAACAGAGAATTCATGTTCTCAGATGCTTTGCTGTTGGGTCTTGCCCACATGCTCAGAGTTTAACTGATCACCATTATCAGGGTCCTGAAGTAATTTCCCCCTAGGTCAGACTGGCAGAGAGCCTGATTTTTTGTGTTGCCTTCCTCTGCAGCTTCCTAGTATCATATGGGTATATCTCACCATATCAATTCTCTGCCGCTGTGGGGGGCATTGGGCATTGGTGTACCTCAGTCCTTCCTATTCTTTGCCTGTGGCATACAATAGCTTAGTCTTCTAAAGGCTATAACACTTATTTAATCCATGTTCTTGGGCTCCATACAAGGGTAACTCTGTGGAATTTGGTGGCCTGTGGTGTGGGAGATTGGTGATTTCTTCTTACCTTAGACTCTCTGAGGTACTTCCTTTGTGATCTGGCACAGGTCATACACCTTGTGTAAGACTGGCTGCTGGTGGGCTCCCCAGCATGAAAAGCTGGCAACTATAGGATTACAGATATTCTCTGCAGTTCCAGCAGCAGACAACTCAAGAGAATCTCCAATAAACTTGTTAATAAAAATCAAAAGAGGAAGATAAGGGGTTTTCAGCATACCATTACTTTGATAGAACCTGCTTGTTCTTGTTCCTTGGACTGAAGCCAGAGAGAGTCATTTACTCTCCACCACCGGTCAATGGAGGGAGCCAAAGAGTGATGCACTCTACACCAATCAAGATATTTGGCTTCAGGAAGGCTGGGAAAGGTATCAACTCTGAAATCAGGCAGAGTGATTTAGTCTTAAGTGGCACACCGGATCTGGTCCAAGAGGTGAATATAGCTGAACCACTCGGTAATAGCGACCATAATGTGATTAAATTAAATCCGTTGAGGGGGGGAAATATCAAAGAAACCCAGCACAGTAGCATTTAACTTCAAAAAGGGGAACTACACAAAAATGAGGTGGCTAGTTAAATGGAAATTAAAAAGAACACTCACAAGGGTGAAATGCCAGCAACCTACATGGAAACCTTTTAAAAACACTTTTATAGAGGCTCAAACTAGATATTCCCCCCAAATTCAATAAAGCCAAAATACAGAGAGTACCAAAAGAATGCCACAATGGCTAATCAGAGTAAAAGAGGCAGTTAGAGACAAAAATGCATCCTTTCAAAACTGGAATTCAAATCCCAATGAGGAAAATAGAAAGGAGCATAAACTCTGGCAAGTCAAGTATAAAAGTATAGTTAGGCAGGCATCAAAAAAGAATTTGAAGAGCAACTAGCAAAAGACACAAAAACTAACAACAAAAAATCTTTTAAAGTATATCAGAAGCAGGAAGCCTGCCAAGAGATCAGTGGGGTCATTGGATAATTGAGGTGTTAAGGGAGCACTCAAGGAAGACAAGGCCTCTGCAGAGAATACAAATGAATTCTTTGCATTGGTCTTCACTGCAGAGCATGTGAGAGGGATTCCCACACCTGAGTCATTCTTTTTAGGTGACAAATCTGAGGAACTGTCCCAGATTGAGGTGTTGATAGAGAAGGTTTTGGAACAAATTGATAAATTAAAGAGTAATAAGTCACCAGGACCAGATGCTATTCACTCAACAGTTCTGAACGAACTCAAATACGAAATTGCAGAACTACTAACCTATGATATATAACCTATCACTTAAATCATCCTCTGTAGCAGATGACTGGAGGATACCTAATGTGACACTGATTTCTAAAAAACACTCCAGAGGCAATCCTGGCAATTACAGGCTGGTAAGTACCAGGCAAATTGTTTGAAACTATAAGTAAAGAACGGAATTATCAGATACATAGATAAACATGATATGCAGGGGAAGAGTCAACACAGATTCTCTAAAGGAAAATCATGCCTCACCAATCTATTAGCATTCTTTGACAGTGTCAACAAACACGTGGACAAGGATGATCCAGTGGATTTAGTGTACTCAGACTTTCATAGAGCCTTTGACAACATCCTACACCACCGGTTCTCAAACTGTGGGTTGGGACCCCAAAGTGGGTCATGACACCCTTTTAATGGGGTTGCCAGGGCTGGCATTAGACTTGCTGGGGCCACGGGCCAAAGCCTGAGCCCAAACCTGAGCTCTGGGTGGCAGGGTTCAGGCTTTGGCTTCAGCCCTAGGTGGCGGGGCTCAGATTACAGACACACACACACCTGCCCAGGGCTGACGATCTTGGGCTTCGACTTTGGTCCCCCTCCGGCTCGGCATGGTGGGGCTTGAGCAGGGTCAAGCTTTGATTCCCCCCTCCTGGGGTCATGTAATAATTTTTGTTGTCAGAAGGGGGTCGCGGTACAATGAAGTTTGAGAACCCCTGTCCTACACCAAAGGCTTTGAAGCAAAGTAAGGAGTCATGGGATAAGAGCAAAGGTCCTCTCATGGATCAGTAACTGGTTAAAAGTCAGGAAACAAAGGATAGGAATACATGGTCAGTTTTCAAATTGGAGAGAGATAAACAGCAGCGTTGATAAATGCATAGTAATGTACATTGGAAAACAATCCCAACTGTACATATAAAATGATGAGGTTTAAATTAGCTGTTACTACTCAAGAAAGATCTTGGTGTCACTGTGGACAGTTCTCTGAAAACATCTGGTCAATGTGCAGTGGTATTCAAAAAAGCTAACAGCATGTTAGGAACCATCAGGAAGGGGATAGATAATAAAACAGAAAATATCATAATGCCACTATATGGGGGGGGAGGGGGAATCAGGGGTATGGAACAGCTTTTATGTGAGGAGAGGTTAAAAAGACTGGGACAGTACATCTTGGAAAAGAGATGACTAAGGGGGGATAGGATAGAGGTCTATAAAATCATACTGGTGTGGAGAAAGTGAATAAGGAAATGTTATTTACCCATTTACATAACACAAGAACTAGGGGTCACCGAATGAAATTAATAGCCTGCAGGTTTAAAACAAACAAAAGGAAATACATCTTCACACAACAAACAGTCAGCCTATGGAACTCGTTGCCAGGGGATGTTGTGAAACCAAAAGTATAACTGGGTTCAAAAAAGAATTAGATGAGTTCATGGAGGACAGGTTCATCAGTGATTATTAGCCAAGATGGTCAGTGATATAACCCTACGCTCTGGGTGTCCCTAAACCTCTGATTGCTAGAAGCTGGGGCTGGATGACAGGATGAATCAGTCAATAAAATTGTGTCTTCTGTTCACTTCCTCTGAAGGATCTGGCACTGGCCACTGTCAGAAGCCAGGATACTGGGCTACATGGACCATTGGTCTCACCCAGCATGGCCATTCTTGTGTTCTTAGTGATCTGGCCAGCCGATAAGATACCTGAACTGTCCCTGCAGTCTTGGTGTCCTTTCTGCAATTCAGACAGAACTCATATTTAGCATGGAGATGGGAGATTACTGCCCATGAGGCAAATTTCAGAACACTTTTGTGTATTTCTTTGCATCCACCCTTTGCAGCCCTGGGGACTGTGAGATAAGTGAAGTGTAACAGGTCTCAGCCAGATACTAACTGAGTAAGGCTTTTTAAAGTATTTTGTAGTACAGCATTACTGAGTTATTAAAGGAATATAATCTGTAGATTTTTTTTTTAAACACTCTTTGGAAAAAAACTGTAGTCTGAAATTATTGTTGCGATTGTTCTTGACACAGAAACCTCAGGCAGGCTTTTCTTTGAGGAAGCCTTTGCGTCCTGGCCTGTGAAATAACAAGTCTGAGTCTGCCCCCAGTTGCCATGGAAATAGAAAATCCTCACAGTGAGTGGAGGTGAACAAAGGTGTATTTAGAACCCCTTTTCCACATATAAACGAAAAATATTGATTGACTACTTCCTGTAAAGTTTCAGAGTAAAGTGACTCCAAAGGAAATTATGATGTCCCATTCACAGGTTTGGTAAGTTTCAATGGAACAACTTTAGAGCAAAAATTTCTTAAGTTAAAGAGTCCTCCAAAGTTCTTAATAAGCATTGTCACGTTAAACTGGAGCAATTACTACCCAAACCAATGGTGGGCAACCTGCAGCCCGCACGCAGCCTGTCAGGGTAATCCAGTGGTGGGCCGCAAGACAGCCACTGGGAGCTGCAGGCGGCCATGTCCACGGACGGTCAATGTAAACAAATTGTCTCGCAGCCTACCAGCGGATTACCCTGATGGGCCGCATCCGGCCCACCACTGACCTAAACTGTCAAGTCTGGTTCTGCCACCATTTGCCAGAAGGTCAAAAGCAAGGCCTTTGAAACAGAGTACAGTATCACAGAATAATCAAGAACCTTAAAAAAAAAACCTAGCCTGTAAAACCAAATTAAGAAAAAAACCACAGATAATAAAAATATAATGTTTACATTCCATTTCCAGAGTTGCCAAATTACTTCTACAAAAGAGGAGATCTATTAAAACTAATAGAAAGGGTTCTTTAGTTTTGGTGGTCTGCTAGCAAAATTAAGATTACCCTGTTACTCTTAAAACTGAACTCTTGTATTCCAACATGGAGGAAACAACTCTGCCAATTTTTCATGGCTCACTGTGCTAAGGACAATGTTAACATTCCAGTAAAAGGGAAGTAGGTGACTGTGGCAGCATTCCTACAGTATTGAAGCTCATGGTTATCTAAACCTGTGGATTTGTTTACATTATATATATGTTTATAAAGGTGTAACTAGACAGAGGAAGATAGTGCCAAATTATGATTCACACTGCTTGAGGCCACATTTGAACATGACAGCTATTAAGGCTGGCTTTAAAGTACAATATCTGTCCATATTCTTGTATTTAAGACCAAATAAATGTATCATAATAGATCAGATTACCATGCATTGCAGAAGAAAAAGGTACACACACTACTCACTCCTGCATAACTGAGGATCAGGTTTTAGTCCTACATCCAAAATGATTCTGTCTGAATGTTTATATCAGTAATATAAAGAGAACAACTGAAAATTTTGTTTTTTCTACAGTCTAATTTAACTGCGGGGAGGTTTCGCTCACTTTCAAAGGGAACAGACACTCCATTTTTTAAAAAGACAAAAGTATAGGAGCACTTTGAGAAGAATCAGTGTACACTACCAGCTCACATTCAACACTGCTTGGTTGTGAAGGTTATTTGTTTGTTTGTTTTTTGGGGGGGTGGGGGGGGAGGGGTTGTTACAAAACAAATGTTTCCTAGCTGATCATCCCTAATTCAAATTACTTGTTAGTTAGAACAATCTACAAAATTCCATAAACTGCTCATTCATTAATGGCTGTCCAGTACTGAACACTGTCCCAATTCTAAAACCTTATGCAAGCTTTCTCAAATGCACAAAGGGACTAAGGTGCCTAAGCCCTAGATTTAGGCACATATATAGCAGATTTGAGCATCACTGTGATCCACAAAACCCCTGCTCAACTGCCTCCTAACCCTGGAGGCACTTAAACTCAGTTGGTGCTTACATTTCTGCAGGTACTTATGTTTCTACCTCTGGGCATATGCACTGTTGCTTCCCTCAAGGTGCCTGGGTATCTATGTCACGCTTAAGCCCCAGCGCAATGATCAAACAAGGTGGAGACAAGGTTGGGGGGGGGAATCCTTTCTTGTCTGTGGGACCTAGTCTGGTAGGTATGCTCAGAGCATGCTTAATGCTATATAGTTCAATACCCCTCTCCCCCCGTCCCCGCATGCCTGGTAAGGAGCAGGAATTTAAACGGGGGTCTTCTGAGCATTGCAACTCCCTTTCTAGATCCAGGCACACAAACAGTCCCATTCATTGAAATCATACAGCTGAAGCCAATGTTACTGTTTATGTGGGTAAGGACTCTTCACGTGAGGGTTGCAATATCAGGCAATTCAATAGTATATACACAAACATATTAAATGCATATACAGGAAGTTATGTCATGATTATGAACTGAATAGTGTCTTCCTCAACCATAAATTACAGATAGAATCTAAAAGCATTTCCATTATCAAAATTATTTGTAAGGTCTCCCTCTGCTAAGCCGTAAACATTCCATCTGGGTTGGCACTTTCTTATATAAAAGATTTCTCCAGGGAGATGGAAATTAGTCAAGGGAAAGTGAGGAAGGAAAGTCCATTTGTTTATTGCATTACTGAGAATTTGTCTACATGAACAATTCGTTTGCAGCAAGCTAGAGTGGGAATATGCCCCGCCCTCGTCAGCTGTGGACTAGATCAAAGTATATTAATTAAATGTTAATGTGCATGAGTAGGGTCCACATGGACAATTAGTCCACGGCAGACAAGAGAGCTGTTGTAAATCAGCATAGCTCCACTGAAGTCGATGGAGCTATCTCAATTTATACAGGAAGTTTAGCATTCATTACATTTGCCAAAGTAAGTAGAAAGAACTACTAGAAAATTAATAGCAATTATGAAAATGGCACTAGGATGAGCATGCCTTGTATACAGTTCAGCATTTTTGGAATTGTTAGATCTGTTCTATGTTATACTATATTTGCTGTTTTGTATCTGGTTCTTTTACTTGAAGCTTCTTTCACTTTTACTTGAAGCTTCTTGCACAGGGTACGTACTATTCTGCTTTTTCATCAGTTGCTTATATTTTTACAGAGTTAAACTCTGAAGAAGTCAGTTGGAGTGAAAGTTTAATTCATCCATGAATCTCTCCCTTGCTCTCAGCAAATATCTGCACAACCCACTGGCAAAGTGTCTCATTCTCCTCTAGAGCTGATCCACACAGAGTATAACAATCTACTACTGCTATCAGTTATTCAATTAGCTCAAGGGGCAGAGGTCTGTGCAGGTGGATCTAAAGATTCCAACGCTATTGATTATCCATATGGGTGTCAATATGATGCCACATGATAGAGTTTCTGGGCGGGCTTTCAGATTGCTTTATAAAATCTAGGCAAATACACACAAAAAATTAATACAAACAATATTTTTAAGTTGAAAAATAAAGCACTCAAAATCAATAATTAAGATGTTTATGCAACCTTACTTCGGCTCCCTTCTATGCGGGCATTATGATACTCTCTAATTACATAACCACATATTTTCTCCACTGGACCCCCGCCCATTCAGTGCACAAAATGGAGATCCTCACTTATGAGCAACTATGCAATATTTTGTTGTCTTCTCAGTGTTCAATGTGTGGCCACACACTATTCAAACCCTGTTCTGAAGGCAGAATTATTAATTTCTTCATGGGCTTTTTTTATGGCACTCATCGCTATAGTATCTGAGTGCTTCATAAACACTAATTTATTTTACAGCACTCCTGTCGAATGAAGGGATATTAATGCCCACATTTTAGAGAAGGGGAACTGACCCACAAAGAGATTAAGGTCAAAAGTATTCAATAGTTTTGGATGCCAAACTTGAGACACCCAGCACCTGATTTTTTACATTACTTAGCATTACACAGCACTTTATATTTTAAACGAACAGATCCCAGTGACTTCAATTGCAGCTATGAGTGCTCAGTGCTTCTGAAAATCAGACCCCAGGTCTCAAGTCAGGCACCAGAAAAATAAGGAACAAACAATTAGTGGCCACCTGTAAAACAAAATGGTTTAAGTGACTCATCTAGCATTTCACAGAAAATCTGTAGCAGAGGCAGGGATATAATCCAATTTTCCAGGGAAGAATTCAACTGCTGTAACCATGAAACCATCCTTTTTCTTCCTGCAATCTCCAGCCTCATTCACTACACACCTGTCAACTTCTGGAACAAATGAAGTAGTGAGCCAACAGACAACATTCTCCTTCACTGCACAATCCTGATTCATCCCCACAACAGGTCCACTTTGTGCACTGACTGAGGCAGGGGTCCTGTGAAAAAATACGATCACGTAATCTAGACCATATCATAATGCATACACACAAGTGGGATGAATTCAGGTTGGACAGGCACAACTTTAAATATTACATTTCCTAACTTCTGGATGCTTCACTTTCCAACCTTAATAATGGTGTTTTAACAGTTTTCTGTGTCTAATATTATATAAAATACATGCATACATTTAGAATTGTGGAGGTATAATTCCATTTCATCTTTCTGGTGACTACATAAACCATTTGTGATTTATCCTTGTGGTTAGCATACTTTCACCAGGAGTCCTGACACTGAAGTATCATTCCATAATCCATTTGATATTCTATGTATGAATCACATGCAGTGACCCAGTTCAGTTTTGCTATTTTAGACAAATATTTCCCTTTGCCTGTATGTCTAGCAAATTCACTCTCCTCCTTCAACCCTCTCCACAAAAATCACTTATTTCAACTAGGTTTACTCAGGCACTTCCCATTGCTACTCTCCAGTCTGACTATGACTAAAGATTAAAAACAGTTTAAAATAATGTAATCATTAAGAACCTAGAATTGTTCTCCCAACATCATTGCCCTGTCTACTGCCACATTCTACCCTCCAACGAGTCAATATTTATTTACAGCAAATACAACATCACCATACTACAATGTCAGTGCTGCACAGCAGGTACCTTGGTTTCCTGGTATGCCACAGATTTCCAGAGTGCCACAGATTTGATCCACTGCTCATTGAGAAACACTGCTCTTGGGGAATATCCAGACAGCTGGTTATGTCACTGGCAAAAGCAGCCAAACTGGGATGGGAGTAGGCTGAGAATCTGACCCCTTTTCTTAGGTATTTCCAACTACTGATGTATCTAAGTATCATTTATTGAATAGTTATAGATTAATTCAAACATTTACCACCCAGAATACTTGCAATATTTCTCATTTTAAGATGGGCAATGCTGTAACAAAGGTAAATATAGCTGTAGAGAAAATGCTTTTTTTTGGCAGCAATTGTACTTAAATAATAAATATGATTACTCTTTACTGAGGAATCCCATAACTGATAGTCCTTCATCTTTATTTTCATCCTGTTACAAAAAGTGCTTCCTGTTTTATTAATACATTCTGTTTGCATTAATATCTTTCTTCAGCGAGCTTAATAATCAGACATATAGCTGTCCTACTAGTCTGGTATAGCAAGATCTATTAAACAGATCTCTGACTTCTACCAATAGCCAACATTGATACAGAATGAACTTTCATGAACAAAGCTATGTTTTCTTAATAATAACAGTTGTATAAACATAAGGTCTTCTCAGTTAAAGGGAAACCAACATCAAAAAGCAGTAAAACATGGAATCCTAAACCCCTCTTTCTTTGAAGAAACACGTTTGAAGAGAGGTGTTTCTAGTTATGGGTGAATGAAATGAGAATTCAGCTGCAACAAACGGACATCCAGTTCTATGAAAGACTAATTAGATCCATCTGAGAAGCTGTGTCTAAAACTGCTTCACATATTTCAAAGGAAAGCTTTAGTCTGTCTTTTGAGAAGACTACATCAAAACATTTAGTCACAGTTGACGCACATCTAACCATTACAACAGCATTATTTTTATCAACCATGAAAACTACATTAAAGTAATGTTAATAGTCTTCCTTACATTAAAAAAGCAAGGAAATTTAGAGCTAAGAAAGCAGCTCTAGGCTGAAATTACCCTACATTCCCCCCCGCAACCCCTATGTGCCTAGGAGTCAGAGATCCCGGACCTGAAGTGTGATGTTGCATATCAAATGTGCTCATATATACTGAGAACAGAATTAAAGTTGAAGCTTCCGCCAGGAGTTGCAGAGTTAATGCTGCTTTTGTGGATTTAAGCCAGGCTCTTAACATTATGTTAATATGCTTTTGTCTGTAACTGCTGCTGCTGCTGAACCAGCAGGAGGAGCTCACAACATTTTTCATCTATTCATTCTACAAAATTATTGGGTCTTTTTAAAAATAGTCTTGGATATGATTCTGTGATTGAAAAAAGAATCCAAGAAATATTTTACTTATGATTTGTTTTAGGAATCCTTAACTAATTATGTATTCTTTTTAATACAGTATCATAGTTGTACATGGCACATAAATGAATAAAAAAGACAATGCTTTGGCACACAAGGAGTTTGCAATCTAATAACAAAAGACCATAAAAGGAAAAGGAAGAGGGTGGAGACACAGTAAACATTGCTCTACCAAAAGATAGGATTTCTGAAGAAAACAAATGGTATGTTATAGTTTCACATGTATTTTATTTAGATTTTACTTTATTTTTAATAATTTAAACACCTGTCATTAGTGGGTTGTAAACCATATAAAACAGACTTAATATTACCTGTTACATCATAGAAACTCACCCTATGAAGCCACCAAGATGGTAACTAAATATATCAGCAGTAGCCAGCTTTCATTGGCTAAAACGTTAGAAACTGATCATTGGTAAGCTTATTCAACCTTATAAGATACTATGCTTCTAAATTTCATTTAAAAAGTTGAAAAGATAGTAAGTTCCCCAAACTGATATATTCTCTATATGGCTAAAGTGTAAATCATTCTAACATTTTTCAGACCTTTTTTCTTGTCTTTGTTTTTAAACTTGTTCACAGGATGAGAGCTTGTGTGCCAGACTTCAGCTCACAGCAAGTTTACAGCAAAGTTACAACTCCTTGAAAAACAGGATTTATTGTAGAACTGCAGTAATCATTGTTACAAAACTACTCTAAAATGGAGAACAAAATCTGTTACCAAAAATTATCAGATACACTAACACATTTTCTGGATCATCAACATTAACAGGTATTTTTTCTCATCCATTTATAACTACTATAGCAAATGTAAATAAGCATGTATAGACAAACATCATCTACATAATAAAAATGTATGTCTTGTACCCTTAAGCCCTTAATGTACCGATTTTACAAACTGGCATGTTGTTTAAAACAACCATGTAGCTCAAGTACATAATAGCAAAATAGCACCTGATGCCCAAAGCAAGTCAGTATATATAATATAAGGCATGTGTTCTTTATATAAAATATTCTTCCTTAAAATGCTGGTATAAGAAGTTAATTTCTGATGTTTTTACTCCTCACTAGGGGGAAAAAAGGGGACTTGCTTCAGGAGAGGAAAAAAATAATCTGATACCAATATTTAACATGTTTTATTTCCTTATGGAGGAATACTCTAGAGGCATTGTTTAAAACAAAGTGAATAAGTACAGATTTTTTCCAAAACTGAACATATATAGTCCAGAACAATCAGAAGCAACTGCTAAAGTGGAAGTAATGTTTAACAAATTCTAACTACGTTACGATGACAGAGACTTGATGATGGTGAACGAATAGTCTTATTGCCTTTCTTGAAATACTCAGTAACGAAAAGAATGAAGTATATAGCTGTGATGCTAATGGCACAATTCTGAGTTGCGCTTGAGCAACCAGTTCCGAGAGGAGTGGAAAATGGTACTAGGATCAGCATTAAGTTTGGACTTATTTACACCTCAAATGGATGACGAAGAAGTAGGAAAATTAAAAAAGCATTAAAATAGTTCAAAATATTGAAAGTTGGATGTTCAGCATGTCAAAAGAGAAACTGTAGAGAAATTAGAGAAAAAACATAACAGTGCCCTCCCCCACAAAATGCCACCCCTTCTTCCAACTCTGTCCCTGCATAAACAAAATGGTGGAGAGCAGAAAAGAATAACCTCTGCTTACACTGACTTCAATGAAACTCGATTTCATTCTTTTTAATTCCCTCCTTCCTTTAAGCCATCCCCAAATGGCTGCAGGTGGGGGTAAGCAAACAGTTGTATAAGAAAGCAGTATAACAAAAGATCCTTATAGCTATTATACAAAGGGCTTCCAAGAATATTGTGCTGCCAAGCTGAGCCACTGTGCATAATTTTGGACACAATATATAACAAGAATGTTATTGAAGCAATGTACGAGGTACATAAGACTACAATGAATTTGTTACTACATAACAGGTTTTATTGTGTGGTGAAAAGTAAAGTTAGGTTTGTACCCGTTAGAAAAAGAAGGAGAATTAAGGATAGGATTGAAATGTATACAATTCAAGAAGGTGGATGAGAGAACTCAAGAGGAGATCAGATTTTTTTAAAAGTTAAGATAAAGTTTAGTGGGCCATTTCTGAACACAACAGATTTTTTTTTATGTGGAATGGAACTTTTACAAATTACTAAAGATAAAATAAATAAATACACAAACTTTGCAATCTTGCATACATACAAAAAAGGAGTCAGGTACTTTCAAGAAAAAACTCTTACAAACATTGTATAGGCAGAAGACCAGGATGGTCAATTTTCATGCCAACAGAAGTTACGCTCTGATACACATTTTCATTATCCATCTTATTTTTTATTACATTAATTATTTTATTTTAAAACTGTTGCTGGACTACCGTCATAGCATTAAGAATTATATCTACAAGCTTTGACACTCAAGACACAAACTCACACCTAATGCCAAAGGAGGTATGAAACTAATAGTGGCAGGACAGTACTTCTAGCTATGAAGTAGTTTAAGTACACAGTAAAGTGTAATTACACACATTAGTAACTCGAAATATTTTGATGAGAGAAATTTAAGCATCTGCAGAAACTGGTAATTGGGACTGAGGCTCGGACAGTTGCGCACCAACTGTGACTGTGCACTTAGGTGCACGACTGTTCAACTAAATTATCGTCAACATTTTGTAAAATGCAGGGAAAGTTTTTCTGCTTAAAATTGTAAACTGATCAGTTCTCCCTCGTGAAACGTACCTGTCCCCTTCTACTTGTGCCCTCAAATGTGCTGTTTCCCTTCATTCAAACTAACAAAGGACTCTGTAATCAAAAAGAAAATTAATGACAGGCAAAAGCCTATTTTTATGTAAAGAACACATGTTAATTACCTTAAATTAACAGTTTTTCCTTAAAATTCTTTTTTTAACCCTTATAGATTTTTGCTTATCACACCTACTGGTACATCCCTAACATTTTGCCCTTGTGCCCTATTCACTGTGTATTACTATATGCCTAACGCACACCTACCATATGGGCATTAATTATAAATTGTATTATTAATAATAATGCAGTTTAATTTATTTTTTATTTATTCTCTTAAATTAGATAATTTATTTTATAACAGTGATGGGTCCACCCCTGTTTTATAGAGACAGGTCTGGGAAACCTGTTACATATTTACATAAATAGGAGATGGACGTGGAGGAAGCCATTAGTTATCTGAATATTTTACTGCACATATACTTGTATTTAATAGATTACATGTGGACGAGGGGTACATATAACTAGTTTATGTATAACTTACCTTTTATATTCTATACCATTTTTTCATTTTTATAATAAATATTTTACAAATTTTGTAACAATTGATACGATTTTTGGTAATTTTCAAGTATTCTTTCTTTCTTTAAAGATATTTTAAACAAAGGAAATATTTTCCAAATAATTTAAAAATCAATTATATCCCTTAGTAACTGGATTTGCAGCAAATGAACATAGGATTACATCATGCTTTTAATTAATTACATTTTTAAATTGAAACAACCATAATTAGTTACACATGCATATATTAACTAAATTCAAGCATACAGCTACTTAATTACAGTGCATTGACAATATAGGATATAGTCAATTAATGACAACTGCATGTTGTCTACACAATTGTATATTTTTATAATGACCATGCCTCCAGTTCACAAGACCAAATTCAAATCCACTTATTTTTGTGCTCTCAATTAGGTCCACAGGAATAGCTTTGCTCTTGAAAATGTTAATGTGCATGCAAATGCAACCGTCCACCCAACTAGACATGTACCACATGGACATCTTGTTGAAAGATGTAAGCTGTTCCTTTAAAAAACCATGCATTTAACATATTCATTAATAAACCTGTCGTTATGCTGAAAAAGTCGCACCTACTTCCCACAGATAGTCATTTCTGCATCAATTTGCTTTTCTTAAATTTAGGAAATCATACAATACAATGCAAAAATGTAAGCCTATTTTAACAGTGATCGAAAAAGTAATCTGAACTGCTGTTAGCCATTTTATTTAGTGTTTTGATTTACACGACTCCCCACTGGAAATAGATCAAGTTTCCATTTGCTAGAAGTGACTCCCAAACTACTTCACCTTGTTCATGCCACTTTGTTTTATAGCTTACATTCAGCAGAACTACAGTGATATGAAGCTACTCTGTAAATGAAAACATCTGGAAATTCTCTGACAACTAAATGGAGAAGGTGAGGTTAAGTCAGGCGTAGGGAACCTACGGCTCATGGGCTCGCTGCTTCATTTCATGCAGCCCAAAGCAAGTCTCCGCACCGCGGGCCAGAAGTCCCGGACCTCGGGATCCCCCCGTGGGGCTGGAGCTGCAAGCGCCGGCTTGCTGTGCTGCAGAGAGAAGCTGGGGTTGCCAGGCCATTAAAAGTCCAGTCAGCTCCGTGCAGCTGCCAGAAGCGACCAGCATGTCTCTGCAGCCCCTAAGAGCAGGGGCAATCAGGGAAGCTCTGCGCGCTGCCCCTGCCCCCAGCACCAGATCCGCAGCTCCCATTCGCCAGGAACCATGGCCATAGGAGCTGCAGTGGCTGCACCTGCGGGCGCACCGCACAGAGCCCCCGGCCCCTCCACCTAGGGGCTGGACATGGTGGCCACTTCTGGGAGCAGAGCAGACCCAGGGCAGGCAGGGAGCCTACCTTAGCCCCGTTGCAGCGCCAACCAGGAACCACCTGAGGTAAGCACCACTCGGCCAAAGCCTGCACGCAAACCCCCTCCCACCCTAAATCACTGCCAGACCCTGCACCCCCACCCACACCACATCCCCCTGCCCAAGGTTGGAACCCTCTTCTGCACCCAAACTTCCTCCCAGACGCCAGACCCCGAACCTCCACCCACACTTGAACCCCCTGCCCCAGTCCTGAGCCTGCTCCTGTACTCCAAACCCCTTGACCCCAGCCGGGAGCACCCTCCTACACCCCCAACCACTCATCCCCAGCCGAAACCCCCTGGCCCAGCTCGAAGACCCTCTCACACCCTGAACCCCTCATTTCTGGCCCCACCCTGGAGCCTAGGGGAAACCCCGAGCCCCCGCATCCCCCCACAGGGCTGGAGCCGCAAGCGCCAGTTCGCCCCACTGCGGGGGGAAGCCTTGAGCTTCCGGCCCGTCCCGCCCGACCCCTGGGGGGGGCTGTGTGTGGCCCACAACTGATTTTTTTCTGTGGGTCAGTGACCCATGATAGGAAAAAGGTTCCCCACCCCTGGGTTAAGTGGTGAGTAAGGTATGTACCCACTATAGCAATAAAGAGCCTTAGAGGGAAGGAGAAAATGTTCAAATATGATAAAGGAGAAAAATTAGTGCTAAGCGCAGAGAAATGCTGCAGAGCAGTTCTCAAATACACTTTGAGCACAGAGAATTTGAAAGATTAAAACAGAGAATCAGACACAAATTTTATATAAAACTGCCTTACCAAGAGATTTTTAAAATACACATTATAGAATACAACATAGCTTCAAATCCTTTGTTAATATGACATGATAATCTCAACCTACATAGCGAGAAATGAACTGTAAATAGGCAACAAGGACTGTACACTCTTTTGGGCAGGGCCATATCTTTTAATCTGTACTCTAAAGCCCTGGCATATTTCTGGGCACTGCAAAATACTAAACAAAAATGAGAAAGCAGTGTGCTTTCTAACATGTCATTCCTTACTGCTGATGTCCAACATTGGATTCACCCTTCAATTTTGTGAAGACAGTGAGTGTAGCCAAAAATAATAATAATAATAAAAACCTCCCCACCCTGCCAACATCTTTGCCATAACAAAGATACTAATTCATCCTGCTCTCTTGTTTTCTAGTTCTGGAGATATTCATACCAGAAAGAAAGAAATACTGAAAACTATTAAGGAAAGAAAAGAGGGTGGGTTGTAGAAGTGAAAAGAGGACACTTACAATCATGTAATTATTTATCTTTCACTCTTTTGTTCATCACCAAACCCTTTACTTTGCAACAGGAAAATTGTAGAGTAGTGAATTTAATAAATTAAAGCTCAGAAGATCCTGGACCATTGTATTTAAATTCTCCCTTGTTTCTATCTCTTAAATTTCTCTACCACTCTGCTATTATTTTTTATTATAAAATTTAACTAAATTATTTCACTCCACAAAGATTTCTGAGATGAAAGATTCTCACTAGGTATGACATTCACCCACAGTGTAAAGGGGTCAGTCCAAGGACCTCCACATCACATATGCCCTACACAGCACCTATGCAGAGGGTCTCTTGGTAAAATGGCTGAATAGGGCACTCCCTATTCACAGTTTCACAACAAAAGGGTCTTCACATTAGCTCTGAATGGAGTTGAAGACCACGATAAAGGTGGTCCAGAGGCAGGCCACAGACCCACCCTTACATGACTCCTTTAGCCTCCCAAATACCCTGTGCAACTGGCTAGGAGGGACTGCTGACACTATTCCTAAGAATTCCTAAGGCTTAAAAGAAGCTGCAGTGGTAGAAAGAAACCACACAGTAGCCATGCCCACTGAATCTGGATTTGGGGTGGATTTAGTCTTTCCAATCACTCTACGATGCACGGGGAGTGGATTTCACCCCTCACCAACAAAGCTGCATTGTTTCTTGGACTGGTACGCTTCATGCCTAGATTGTTCCATACATCAGAAGGAACAATATTTGAGTCCAAACTGAACAAACAAAAAGACTCTAGTTTTATTACACTATGCTGGTGTATGGAAAGTTTTAAAAACTAATGTTGGTAATCATGATGATAGGATAATTTCTTGATCGATAATGAAAAATATACATAATTGATGGAAAACTAAGAGCTGGAGTATGAAGATTTTGTCTTTCAAAGATCAAAGTATGACGAGCAGCCAATTCATAGATTCTTCTGGCAATCAATACAAAAAGATAAAGCAATAAAATGAAGAAAACAGAAACACTGATTTTTTCATGAGTTAAGTTAGTGAGTTCATGTTGTACAAGACAACAGATCTCATTAAGGTTGCCAAGATTTTAAACAAACCAACTTGAGTATAAAATTTCTGAACAATTAAAAGTACATGTAGATGAACTGACTCAGGGATAATGCCTGATACTGGAAAATTAAACTAAAATGTATTTTGCACAAATTGGGTAAGTATTGTAGTGGCTGCAGGATAATGGGGGAGAGGGAGTTTCATTTGTTTGTAA
Organism: Chelonia mydas; assembly: GCF_015237465.2. Classification (NCBI taxonomy): domain Eukaryota; kingdom Metazoa; phylum Chordata; order Testudines; family Cheloniidae; genus Chelonia; species Chelonia mydas. The sequence goes on along the minus strand of NC_057849.1, from coordinate 98,926,581 downwards.
AACACCTTAATCCATTTATTTTCCAGCCCCTATTGTAGGCACAAGCAGCAGAAAATTTTCTTTACTTTTGTAGTATTTTAAAGACCTGAAGTGATCGCTGCAAGCTTGTCAGCCCTCGAGCAGGTAAGTTCTGGGAAGCCATGGCGCTCAGTTTTTAGGCCAGGCTGCACTAAGGGAGTGCTGTTCTGAGTAATCTGCACAGATAGACAAGTTTAAAAAATTCAACAAATTAGAAAATGAATAATAAATATTATTGTTGCTTGACACTGCATAATATTTTTAATTATTCTTACGATAACAGTAAGAGAAGAAAACTATAAAGATGACCCAGGGATCAAACGGTGCTGTGAGGATGATCCATTCACTGATCACTGAATTATCCAACTGAACAATTTATTCAGCTACCTCTGCCACAACTGATGAGGGCATCCATCCCACAAAGTCAGCATCCCTGATCATGTCAGTGCAACAGGGAAGAGTAAATCTAAAAGTGCAACATGTGGCTTGAATTTGCTTCCTCACATTCTAGGTGAAAAATCTGACTGGAAAGTCAGTGCAGTTGGGCTTTGCATTTTCCATAGTACATTATATCCAATTCTCAGGAATAGGACTTCTCTGTCCCTTCTTCGATTTTCTTGTCTAACGTTTTAAGAGGTTTTTTTTTTTCTCATTGCAATTTTTTGAAATAACGTTTCATAAGGTTTTGATTTTTATTACAGTGACCCATGAACCACCATGAGGTAGGTGAGGATAAGAAGAAATTTGACAAAAAATTATAAACACAGAATGATGTGTCATTCTTTA